>NC_065555.1:10863195-11196155 GCF_022605725.1 Anthonomus grandis grandis
GTAATATTTCTTGAAACATCTCATGATTTTTATCCGACAAATACCTGTTAATAAATTGGAGAGAAAAGATTTAGTAAAACAAGTTTTTATCACATTATCCAAAAAACAGTACAACAGAATAAACTGAGCAAAAATTTTATTAATATTCAAAATACAACAGATTAATTTTAACTAAATAAGTATGTTGTTCTGTTAATAATACTTTCTTGTAAAAATACATTCCTAAATATATATACTGAGTATTATAATATATACAGTGCTTTTATTTTAAAACAAACCACTCATAATAACTTTCTTTAAAAAAAAACATATGAATTTAGATTTACAGGAGGAATTTTAATTTTGCATTTAATAAAGTTCTGTCAATCACCACCAGCTAACATCACTTTGATGTGTCAAATGGGATCCTCCATCATTGTATGCAGTATACAATTGTTTATTCAACTAGACCAATAAAAATTAAATTGGTTGATTTATAAGTGGATAGTAAGATATGTAATAATAATTGATATTTTATCAACCTCCAACTTTATAATACATACATAAATCATTTTACAATCCATAACCAATTGCTGCTTGATAGTTGTATAAGTAATTAGGGTGTAAAAAGACATATTAATAACTAATAGTTCATTCAATTAAAAAAATTTATTCTACTAAATGCTCAAAATGTGCAATATTATGACAAAACAGGGTGGTTTATTTTGAAGTCAAAGCAGTGTATACAATGTCTAGCTAGAGTAGGTGATTCATACTTTCATTCACTGCTTTAATACCGGCAAAACCTTTAAACTCTACTGGCAATAGGGCTTCCGCTTGTTGTTTTAGTATTTTTCAATTAATTTTTAAGGCATTTCCTATTAAATTTTGGACATTTAATTTTTGAATATTGAATTTACAGTGCAAGGATAATTTTAGAGGAAAACACTAATAAAGGTTTTGTTGCATGTTGCATAATTAAAAAAAAACAATTTGATTGTTTTTTTTTTAAATTCACAGCATTTGTGTTTACAGCTAAAATAACTTTTGAGCCTATATAACAAAAGTGAAATTTTTTTTAATTTTTTTAAAATTAAATTAAACTTTTATTTGCATTTTGTTTAAATTATAATTGCTTGTAGTATGCTCTCAGATTTAAAATAATTAAAAAAAAAAATGTATTTTTTGTTACCTTAGATTCTCAAAATTGGGTGTTCTGTTAAAAACAATGTGTATATTGTATGGTAACAGCACCAATGTTTTACAGTGCACCAGAAATCATCATTTTAAGGTAGGTATTTGTACATTTAAAAATAGACAATTTATATTGTGTCACACAATGCAGGTTCCCATTTAAATTTATATCAACCAGAGGTATATAATACAAAAAGTCTTGAAACTACTGTGACTCATATGTCTATCAATACCAAGAACAGACAGAGACATTTTAGCACAAAAACTAAAAACATTCTTTAAAATCAGTGAAAAATTGGCTGCAGAACAATCAGTGTTGTGACCCTAAAAAAATAATAATTATTTTTTTATAAAAATCACTGGAACATTTTCGAAGAGTATTGATGACTGGTGTATCCAAAATTGCATTACTTCAGATATTCTAATAGTCAATTACTGGTGTTACCATACAAATTTTCGGTAGTGCTTTTCTTTTTGGAATTATCCAATAACAGCATAACAAATATAAGTAAATCATGTCTATTCCAGTTAAACATACAATAATAAGAAAATATATTCAGTAAGTGTTTTAATTGCGAGAACAGCTTCATTATATAATGGTAAGAAGATGCTACACTAAACAGTGTTGACCTATACTGTTGAATGAAGCATCTTAGTATATATAACTATCATTATATTAAGTTATAATGATAGTTAAACATTTTCGACACCTGCTAAAGAATAAATAGACTTATAAACCCTAATACAAAAAAATAAAGGAGGTAGACATGGGATGATGGGTGTAGGTCAAGTTAAATTACACATTAGCATAACTGCCAACACTGAAGTTGTTAACTGAGGCAGACAGCAGTTGGGATTTATTAATGAACTTATAGTATAATAAATAATATAGGATTAAAAAGCCTTACATACATGTGTAAACCTATTTATGTAACAATTTGTTGTTTTTGTATACACATATATACACTAACACCCAGGTAAGCCAAACTCCTGTTACTGACTGTTTTAAATTAAATATAGGAATATTATTATAACACCAATTTCCAAAGGGTATGTTTTTAAAATTCGTCCATTCTACGATTTTTATAGGCGCATACACTTCTCTTTCTAATTTTATTCACAATTCACAACCGAAAATTAAAAAAGTAAAAAATTAAACAGTTAAATACCAACAGACATGACAATAATGACATTTGACAATTAATGACAAGTAACTTACGCTTGGGAGCTACCCGGCATAAATGATCCCGGAGGTTAAAGAGAGCCGAGCGAATTTTTCTTAGACGAGGAAGAAGAGGTAACGCTGGATTATAGACGGTAAAAGAATTTGCGTAATAGAATTTTTCTTTCCATGTTATAGCTGTAAATGCCGCACTAACTTGTAATTTACGTTTATAACGCTTGCTGAGAACCATAGTGGCGAAAGTAAAAAAATGCACATTTTGAGATAATGGACTGCAAAATATTGATTATTATTTAAAAGAAAATTTTAAGCTCATAAAATGGGAATTTTTGAAAACTAAAATTTACTTTTACCTTGTTTTGTTGTGGTCTGATTATGGATATTAAATTGAAAAAATTTAAGTGTATAGGTCAAATTTTGATTTTGTTTTTTCGCCACTATGGCAAAAAAAATATATTTTTTTATTTTAAATTTTAGTTAAATAATGACTTATGAAAAGAAAAAAAGAAACTATTATAATTGTTAAATAAGAAAATTCAAAAAAACCTTTATACAACAATGATAGTTTATAAATAAAATACAATAACAAAATGAAAAAACTTTATTGTTCAAAAAACATCACTTTTTTTGTCACTTTCAACATTTTTTTCTTAATAATAGTAGGTACAACAGTAGTAGCTTAAGTGGTAAAAAAAGCAAGTAAACACATTTAAATTTTAAAATACCTAAAATAAACGCGTATTGACTAACAACTTTACAACTAAATTTAATAAGCAGTCTTATAGTTGCAGAGATCAATAACACATTTTGTTTTGTTTAACAAAAAAAGTACACTTCTGTTTCAGTACAGATTTAAATTTTCGTGGTGAAGGTTTTCAAAAAAGGGTGCATGTACTCGAGGAATGGATTTAATAAGAGACTGGAGATCGTCCATACAATATTAATGCTCACAAAGTGGTAATTAATCGGGTTCAAATGGATAATGTATTAATTGCATTGGGAGACATAAAAGATGGTAGAGCAGTTGGATTGAACTCTATAACCTTTTTTTTAAGGCTTTTCCAATTTTCTTTATTTTCCTTTGTTAACTTTGTTTAATTTAAGCCTTAAAACTAACATTTTTCCATCTTACTGGAAACGAGTCTCAATATGTCCAGTTTTAAAAAAAAGGGAAAAAATCGAATATACAAAATTATTGGCCAATTAAGATACTCTCTACCCCTGTCAAAGTGTTTGAGCTAATTTTATCAGAAATAATATATTATGAAGTGAAAAATAGCATTTCCGTTTTTCATTTAGCTTTCTTAAATCTAAGTCCAGTTTAAGTAGTTCAACGAATGCTATCCAAGAGATCTCTGATGCTTTGAGTCTTCGAGAACCAATAGATTTTACATACACGGACTTTGAAAAAGCTTTCAACAGGGTTTCTTCTGGAATACTATTAGATAAATTAAATTGGATTTATAAAAATTTAATGGATTTTTTTAGGGACATCTTTGTGAGGAGCATTCAGTAAATATCAAAGGATATAAATCTTAGCCATTTATTCCAATATTTTGTATACCTTAGGGTTCCAATTTGTTTTTTTAATTATTTGTAAATAGTATTATAAAAGTTAAAAAAAAATCAACAGGTTTATTGTTTGCGGATGACTTAAACATTTACAAGACAATAAAAAACTTTTCTGACTGTTCACAATTACAAAAAGATTTGGATAGAGTCATTCAATGGTCAATCGAGAATACAATTTAGTTTAATATAGATAAATGTGATTTCCTTCCATATCATAGGTAAGAAAACAGTAAGTATCATGTCCCCGTACAAATTAAATAATTTGTTGCCTTAATGCGTCAGTGAGGTTACTGACTTTTGATCAAAAATTAACATCTATACCTTATTATAAATATATTACAAATAAAACCTATCAAATGTATGGGTTCATACGAGTTAGATATACTAAAAAGTTCTATAATCCAGCATGTTTAAGGCAGCTGAACTATATAACTGCACATAAGAAGATTAGTAGCATACATACGCCTGCATAATTTGGAACCCTTACTACAAATGTTACAAATATAACTTACAGCGTACTCAAAACAAAATAGTGCGTTACATGTTTTATATAGTAAACAAATATTACAATAATAATGCCTCTTCAATTGAGTTATGTAATATTTACAATATGGAGTCAGACGTAGATTCAACATACTCTAGTGCATCTTCTTAAATTGCTAAATGGCCTTATTGATGATCCTCTATTCTTATGTATACTTTCTCTTAATGTGCTAGCTACCATACTATACCGAAATGCTCTTAGTTATTACCTCCCATACGTAACTAATAACAATAGACATCTAAATTCTCCTCTTTTCAGTATGTGTAACCTCTATAATAAAATACTATAATTAAAAAGAATTTTAATAAAAATTTAATTAGTTTATAGTTGAGCAAAATAATTTAGATTTAAGATTTTATTTGTAATATGATTAGTTACCCAGTGTAATACAATCTGTGAAATGCAAATAAATAAAATAAATAAAAGATTCAGTAATTAGTGTAACCTTATTCTGCTATAGTTAAGAATTAGGACATACTTTGAAACATTGCAACCAAAGGAAACAGACACATGCTACAAGTGAGAACGAGCCGAACACGGCCGCAGGGACAGTAGAAATCTATTTGATTGCAAAATATCAGGGATACATACTCCATAGATAGAGATAGATACAGACTCACGGCGATTCCCGAAAAGGGACAAATGTTGTCCAGCCTACAAACATCAAATGGAAATAATTTGACAAAACATAGATTACCGACAAACAGATAAAAAAACTACCCTTATCCATATATGATGAACCCGGAGGTAGAGAGAACAAAACACTAGACGAATGAATATTGAACTTTTCTGTGTATTCATTACAAAGTATCTCTTTGGGGAAATAAAAAAATGAAATATATATAATAAAATACCCGAGAAAACTCACTAGAAAAACCCTTATTTCAATAATAATACACTTAATTATTATTTAGAATATAATTTGGTATAAAATTAAAAAAAAATATATTTTCAAAAATAAACATGCTTATTTGGATAAGTGACCCATGATATATTGACAACTGTCATTATCAAAATCAACAAAAATCGTTTCCACGTTTTCGAGTCATTTTTCACGGAGATTTCAGGAAGGTTTTTCTATTTCTCAATGGAAACCAAAAGGGCAATAATCGAACAAGAATTAACTATTAATTTTCAACAATATAATCAACGTGAAGAGGTAAGTTTTTTAAATATTTTGTATTTGTTGTTTAGAAAGGTACCAATGTCATAATTTAACTTCTTAAATAAATTTTAATACATTCATATAAAAGGTTAACAACTTCTTGTAATAATAGCTGCTCATCCTTCTCTTAACACCAACGGCATTCCGGTATCCATTCACATATATCCATTCGCATATATATAGGCTATAACCGTGACTAGCTGGATTTCACGTATTTTAGGCCCAGTAATTGTCTGGGGAGAGAAGAGAGCCCAGTTAGGTATGTCCTTGTCGGAACCCTGCAGCCGTTCTTCACCAGTTCCTCTTTGGCCGTAATATTCTTACTGGCGGCTCTGCTGTATGAGCAGATTGCAATTATTATGATGCAGTAATGCTGGCCCAATTTAAAATTTCCTCTCCGCATTTTAATAGAGCAAATACTTCAGTTTGGAAGACCCTCAGCGAGTAAGCACGGGCTCTGCCGTTCATTCTGGAGCTGCTTGTATACCAGATTATTCGGTTGTTTCTAATGCTGGCCTATTAATTAGAGCCCTGCCACTCCTCTCTCCTCCTGTACGGTCTGCAACCAGATTTTAGTATGGCCGGTTTCACCGGCTCGTAGTACACCAAGGGCGCATATAGCCTGTACGCAGTCCTTATGTCCTCGAATTGTATCTCAAGATCCAGGGGCGGAAAGTTCAAAAGAATCTTTAACGATCTAGTTGGGACCGTTCGCATAGATTCTTTGATGTTTAAGCATGCGAGGCGAAATATATATTACCGAAACATCGATGAAAACGTAAAAGAAATTTATGTGTTTTAATGCTCCTTAGTTAGACACACACCGAAGTAGCAACAAAAGAGATGTTAATTTTCTAATTAAATTACATCACAAATCATTGTATATTTACTTTTAGGTTATAGAAGTCCCTGATTCACCCTCACCACCAAGTGCAGTTCAGTATGAAAAGAGCATTGATCTTGGTGACTCTGAGCAACCGATAGACTTATCCATTGCCAAATGTTTTGCCACAACTGTGCCCCTTTCTAATACGCCTAATAACTCTCAGGTAAGGGAACACGTCAGGCAAACTCAGATGTTGGGTGCGAAGCTCAATGTATTAACTCGGACTAACAAATGTCAGCCTAAGGTTAAAAAAAGAACGAATAGCGTTTCTCCTCTATTCGCTAAGAGGAATCGGTAAAGTTTTTTAATAACTGACTTTATTTTCTAAAATCATTTACAATATAACAGAGAAAAAAAAATCCTTACATTTGCAGAAAACTCCAAGGAGTAGTTTACCTGTGATGGTGCTCTTCCACTAAATCCTTGTCTTATGAAAAAATGATAAGGATATTTATATTTTTAACTACAACTAACTTACAAATTACTTTACTTAGTTAAATACAAATCTAAAATTACAATTTTATTTATTTTGTTTTTTTTTCTATTTTTATTTTACACTTAAGTCACACTAACATACCGTCCATAATAACAAATATCTAATTTCTTTCTTAAATCGAAAATACTTGAAGGCCTTGATATAATTTGGTAAAGGATTATACTTGTTACATAATTATATTATATTAAAAGTTTCTTAAAAAAAAACAGTTTTATGCATAGGAGGTGTTAAGATGTTAATAATACTGAGATGACAGCCATTTTCGTCATCTGCATCCTATTTACAAGTATTATAGCAAAAATAGAAAAAATTTGAACAATATTGCTCCAAGAAAAAAGAAGAACGGCAAGTCTGGCAGAGAACTTAAATGTATTAAGAATTAATCATTTTCCAGAATGTGGTCTCTACAATATTACAATTTGGTATATTTTAGGGAAGGATTTCAGGTCACGCCATCAAGATTACTGGCTTATTTTTTTTTAAATGATGACTTACAGTCAATACTAAATGATAATAATTTTTGTATCCATTGTTAGAAGTGCTTAATTATGATGACGTGCTTTTCTACCCTGTTTATTTTTTGAAAGAAACGTTTCTGGAATCAACGATTTTTCTTGATGCGAGAAATACAAGAAGAATTAAGTCTTTTTGACCAGGTGCTGAACCAAAAAGTTAATTTAACATTGTTAGTTAGGTTAAGTCAATATAGTATGTGAGAATATTTAAACCATTGATGTCAGAAAGTCTGAAAAGTGGCATAGAGCATTCCATTTGTAGCCGCAGGGTGCATATTTAAAATGATGTATTGTTTAAAACACAAATGTCTGAAATGAATATTTGAATCATTTTTATTGAGAAATCTTATATTTATTAATAGTTTAATATATTTTATAGCAGACCTTCAATAAGCTTAGAATGCATTCCATCTTATTAAGATTATTGTTAACCATTTTATCAATATTTATTTACAGGTTACACAGACGATTAAACAGAGTCAGCCCTTACGGATTTTAATACATCCAAAAAATGATACTAATAATCCGTCATTTACTAACAACTCGATATCCAAAGGGATGTTATACCAAGAACAACACTTATTGGTAAATGTATTTTTATCTTTTATTATTAAAAATTAATATTTATTTGTAAAATTAATAATAAAATCATCACAATTTTGCCAATAGTCCAAATTGAATTGGTAAAAAAAGATAATAAATTGTTAATTAGATCATAATATACAGTATATAATAGGGATAAAACTGCTAAATAAACTCGAGCTACCAATATTGAAAATACTGAAGATTTAGTTTTTCATAAGACAGATCCTTCAATTTGTAACATATACATTTATAAGAATACTTGCGAAAGTCTTTGGGATTGGGATGATATTATGAGTAAAAATCAAGCGTTTTATTAACTGATCAAGGTTGATTTGATTGACACCTAGCGAATATCAAGGTATTCGCCGCAACTTTTCAACTCCTTAATTTTTTCTTCCCCAATAATATCAATCAAAACTAATATCATCATTAGAGTTATCATTTTCTAGATTATTTTGAAGCTAAGTTAGACACTAATATTCTAATTTTTCTTTAAATATTTTTTAGCCATCGTCAACTCACACAGACCAAGCAAAATCTTGCAATTTGCCCGTCCAACATTGTATCCTGCCAGTTCAACATAAAATTGGCATACCTGCAAAGCGTCGTGGTATTAACAAACCGACAAACTTTAAGTTTGTCTCAAATGGGGACATTTTAAGTATGGCTAAATCCATATTTTTTAAACGTACATGCACACTGTATCAGTGGATGTATCCTAATGCATCTAGAGAGCAAGTTAGAATGTTTGTCGCAACTACTTGGGACAATATGACCGATCAAGAAAAGAATATTTATATTGCCCAGGTAAGTTCAGTCATTTATAATTCACACCCAATCACCAACTGAAATAATTCAAATTTTTTTAATCGACATAAAATTGCAAAACTAACTTTTACTTAAACCTATTTTTCTATTTAGGGAACAAACTAACTGATAATAAAGATTTTACATCTTTATTCTTCATATGAATTTTGAAGGACAATAATTTTTTAATTGTTTAACAAAAGGAAGCACGTTTATTTATGTTCCTTCCAGGTGATGGACAGATGTAATAAAATGAACACCAGTGGGAGCTTAATGGTAAATCCCCAACTTAGTCAAATAAAATACTTCCCAACTGCAATGCAAGCTCCTCGTTGTAATAGAAAGACTAACGAGTTGCAAAATGCAATTTCTAGTATATCTAATGAAACCTGTGATGATGCTCTTCAAATCACGGTAAGTTATTAAAACCTTTTATTGGATGGCTTTAGCTGTAATTGCATTTTATTTTATTTACGTACTGTGGACTTACTCTAACAGATTTTTGAATATATAGACGAGTAAAATAAATTGTATTTGCAGAAAAAAGCTTTGTGGAAAGAGCTTAGCAACTTCTTCAATTTTTAGTTCTGCGTTCGGTGCACTGCGTGCGTGTGTTTAATTTGTGTATTCTGATTTTCCAGTAAAAAACTTGTTCTGAAAAAGAAACTGGTTAGTGTGTCTAGCTACCATTTTTAGACACTGCTTTAGAGTACCTCTGTATTTTAACACCAACCTGATAAGCATTTTAGGTTGTTAAAAATATTTACAGCCATTTCACTTAGTATAGAGGCACGTTTCTTTCTTTAATATAGAAGATAAAGATAGATTCTAGTATCTTGATTAAGGCTGCTATAGTATTAAACTTCTTTGATCGAGGCGCCAATTCTTCATCAAAATTTGGTTTCATATTTCTTAGCACTTTTTTCATTATTTATTCCTTTGCTGTTCTACTTTTATCTCCTTTGCTCGATTTTTTTAATTTCCTTGGTATTTTTCATCAGTCTAGTCTGGCTACCGTTTAAAGACTTTCTGCAGAGAATTACGTTAGGATTACTCTGACACGCATGCTACTTAAAAGAAGGCACATACATACTTTCACAATATATTTTATAAAAACACTTCCTTGATGTTAGACATACTACTGAGTTTAGATTGTTCATGTTGGCGGCTTCTTTAGAAGATCGTCTAAATGATCCTAAAGGTCAGAAGCTGTTTGTTACTCAATTACTCAGTAGAGCTGTCTTCTATGGAAAGCTAAGGCGATCGAAGCATTAGTATGTGAGGTTAATTCTTGGTGTGAATTGCCCAATAGGATAGATATATAGAGTGTTATATCTCGATTAAGGTTGTAATAATGTAAAGTTTCTTTAATTTACTGTCTTCCATAGGTTCCATCTTTTCATCATTTGACTTCTCGCTACCCCTCTATTGGTCTAAGTAGATTGTTTTAATTTTTCTTAGTGTGATTAGAATGACGGATTCTTGAAGTTCTAAGTAGGTATTTATTTGTAGTCCTATTTTGTTGAAGCTCTACTTTAGGCTTTCGGGAATTAGGCCAGTCAATTTTGTCAATCAGCCACATCTGTTTAATTTTCAGCGCCAGGTGTGCATATAGCCATCTTCTCTTGGTACTTGCCTAACACGTTGTTATTGTTTGGCACTGCTACATCTTCCAGAAGGACTGAATTGACTTCCTTGTCGACAACAATCTGTCTATTGGTGACAATAAAACCGATCGTAGTATAATCTGAAGTTGTCATTCTCTCGTACTTTCTGGGATTGATATTTGTAGTACGGTATGTTGGTATTAACAGGTATATATTTGTGGGCTAACTTTTGGTGAATGATATTGCGGCCCTGATTGTGTCATAGCAGAAAAGCCGTATTAGCTAATACACTGCACGCGGATGTTATATGCTTCTGATCTTTAATGGTAGTTATTAGTGCCTTATCCTATATAGCCATCACAAGTAAAGCTCTTACTTTGATACTAAACTGACCAGTATTTTATGGTTAAAAATTTATACAGTTACTTCGCAGTCTTCTGACTTTCTTGCTTCTCTGTGGTAAAAAAAATATTTTCAACATTATTGGTTAAAGGGCTCAATATAATCTTGACGGAAAAGAGCTGTGTCATCTTAATGGTTTCCTTAGCGTATCATTTGAAACTGATTAGGATCTTTTTAGTATAGCGCTTTTATATGAAAACTTAAGATATGGTAGATTTGCGTATATTGGTTCTGGCCTATGTGCTGATGATTACAGATATATAGGCCTGGATAAAGTTAGTTTAAAAATTAGTTTAATTCACATATTTTACTTTTAGTTTAAAATATATTTTACCGTCGACTTGGTCAAGAAAAGTTTTGACGGTGTTTCGTAAGTTTTCTACTAACCATGTGTTCTTTGATAGGGAAATTTTATCTTCAAAAACCTTTTTTTGTATTAAACAAGTAAGTTTGAGATTACACTGGTATCTATCCAGGGCAAAAAATATTAGTCAAAAGTATCTGTCGGGTCTTGGAAACTATGGGGGCAGCTTTAGAAGAAGATTTAAACTCGATTTTCATGCCAATTGTAAATTTAACCCTAGTTAAAACCTAGTTTCTCATTTGCTAAAGATGGTTAATTTTTTTTTCATCTTATTTAGATACAGTTTTTATATAAACTATAAATAGAGTTGAAAAAATTAGCCACTTATTTAAATGCCCTATTTTAGTCCTCCCTACCTGATGAGAGCCTAACAGGACAACCTCCTCAAAAAAAACGCAGGCTGACCAAAAAAAAATTGGCTCAAAATTTATCCTCCGCCTCTCAAGAATTTCGCGATGACCCCGAACTCAGCGAAGAATTAGCACAATTTTCATTTATGTTTAAGCACCAGTTTTAGGATTGTACTCGATTAGCCTTTCTAGTTTATTTTTAATAGAGAAATAAAATATATTATGTTGTAAATTTATTTTTTAACAGAAACATATATACAGGTCTAGCCAAGTCAGGTGTTGGGTGCGTCAAGCAGTGTATTAAGTCACAATAATAAATGAACACAAATAGCACATGATATAATTTGCCGGAAACCAGTCAAACCATTTTTTAAAAAAAATTAATGTGTTTCACGACATATTTTGCTTATTACCTCGTTCACCAACATTAATATAATTATTTATTATAAAGAGCCATTTGACTATATTGATTATGTAATATTTATTTTCTAATGTACATGAGTAACATTAATTTACACCACATCTATCCTTAATATATGTCCATCGGCCCCACCAACAAAAACTTGTCCATTATCACCGCTCTGTATGGAAGTAATCACTAAGTCTACATTACACGTTGCCTCTTGGGTAGGCCCATTATTCTTTATACTCCACCATTTTAACATTTTATCCCAACCTCCACTAAACAAGTGCTGCTGATCATTCCAAACCGTTCCTGATAAGGCATTTATTATCATTTCTGATCCCTGCTACAAAACAAAAGTATTGATAAAAAATTAAATAAAAACAATTCTTTAAAGATGCTAAGAGTATTAAAGAGATCAAAAAGCTAATAATAGTTTGTTTTTGCACATTTTCATTCCAATTTCACGCAGATAGGCATATTATTGTTATATACTTACAGTCATTCTAGCAACTGGTTTAAAACCTGATTCAACACATATTTCATGTAACTGTATCTCTTTGCCTTCTCGAGTTATAAAAGCAAATAGCTTATCACCAATCAATGTTACTGGTGCTCGACCCATAAATGAGATTTTAGTTCCATATTTGATGTTCTTTCCTAAAATATGCACGTTAATGTTTTTTTGCATATGCTAATTAAAAATATTTTCTATACCTTCTAATTTTATTTCTGTAATGACTAAATCCAGGTCCTTAACGGTAAAGACAAGCGTGTCATGGATTACCATGTCTTTTATAGGTTCAGCAATATTCACCTGTCCGTATAATTGATTATCTTTATACACACTAATCTAAATAATAAAATTGATTGAAGAGTCAGCAATATGATTCTAAATTAGTTTGTGACTTACATTCCCTTTATCGTCTCCAGCAAATAGACAACCAGCTGAATAGCCAACTCGCCAGTATTCAACATCACTGCTTTGAACCAAAATGCCTTTTTCTTTCAAAGTATTTAAGTCCCACATCTTTATGGTACCATCATTGGAACACGAATAAAGAGTATCATCATTGGCTGCTAAGCAAAATACTGAACAAGGATGAGCTTCTGCTTCTGCTTCTTTTATGAGGTCTTTACTCCACAACTGAAATGAAATTATGAGTACATTTTTTAAACATGGCCGGAAGTATATAAGGAAACTGATCCACAGATTTACATCTAAGTTATTTATATTCGTGCTACTGAATACAGAGATAAGGAATTTTTTAAGTCGTAGAAAAGAACACTTTCTTATTCTCTGTTTTACAACAAATTATTCGGACATAACCCTTAAAACCCGTATTCCAGATAAGATATCTGAATAGTATGAAGAAATTAGGTTCCCAGAATCTCGTAGTAAAATTCGCATTCCAAATAAGATAATGAATACATTTATAAACATCAGGGGTTCCTAGATCTTGTAACACTCATACGAGTAATACTGTCGTTTCTTTTAACCAACCAGAGAAGTTACCTTACCACTCTCAGGAAAAACAGAAATTTCAATGTGAACAAATTTAAGAATTTATATGAGTTTATGCTAAAATACAACCAATACTTGGAAAGGATAAATATCCTCTTATCCACGATATCAGCTGACTTTCTGATCCTGATATCTCAACTATACACACCAGGATCCTCGAGGGGAGGTTAAGAGTTGTATACTCAACAAAGAAATATACCTAATAATACATCTGATCATGACAAATGATCTCAAAGCAATCTGATCTGAAAGAACGTCAACAGGTACCATTTGCTATCAAGCAGTTTGGTATAATTAAGATACATTAAATATTAAATGAACTTACAAACTATAAATATGCACTCTATGATGGTTCAGATTCTTCATTAAAGAGTCCAAAAGCACAACTCATAGATAACTCGAAATATTTAAATTGGAAGATTTGATTGCCTCACCTGATAGTAGTAGAAATAAATATTAAATATTAGTAAGAAAGTAGTTGGAAAACTCAGGGAAAAGCTGGACAGCATAATGTTAGCCTAGGTGCAATAATACGAGGCTAGACATGCTTTGCATGAGTTACATCTTTTGCTTTGAACTTAGTGCTTTTCCAAAGGTAATTTTCTTTTTTTTTAGAATTGGTGAGAGGTATTATGAGCACAATTAACAACAATATTATCTACTTAAGAAGTTTCTAAAAATCCTAATTAGACAAATATTATGAAAATTTGAATATTACAGAATACTATATTCAGATTTTCACAGTGCATTTAAATGTTCACTCACCTTGATTTTACCATCATCTGCTGCACTGTATAGTTTTCCTTTATGAAATAATAAGTGTGTAATATCCCATTCGTGTTTATCACTATCACTAGCCCTGCAAGACACCTTTAGTGACATTTTGCTCGCACAAGAAATTTTATTTATTAAATAATCTTAGTTAGTCCAAAATAACTGTATTTCGCTTTGACCGAGTTTTATATTTAAGATGATGCCCACAAATTTCCGGAAAATTCTGGAATCTTTTCAGGTCAATATGCTATCAATGTTCTAGAATTTTAAAAAATATAAAAATAATGCATTAAAAGCATTATAGTATAAGCTTAAACTCTTTTTTTAAAGAGTCTATATGTTGATATTAAAGTAATTTAACCTAATGTAACAATAGAATTAATGTTATGTGTATACACCAAGACCAACAACATAGACAGTTCAGTTAAAAATAAAAGTGGATGTTCGTAACTATTTTTAAACCCAACCGAGGATCAAAATATTTTTCATAACAGGTGCATCGAAAGTCTGGCTTTTATTATTTGCAATTAAAATATAGTTTATTTTTACGGAATTGAACAGAAATACAGATGGTAGGGCTAAATGTTACTTTCGCTAGGATAGAATAAAATGTCCAAAGGGTCACTTTTATTCTTTCTTTTATTTATGTTAAAGTATCGTTGGCGTCGTAAGGCGTTTATTGTTGAAGAGTGTATATAAAATACACTCAGTACGTTATAACATATAGGCTTGGTCGTGTATCAGAGCTACTTTATCTGTTCAAATTGGGTTTTAAAATTTGTTGTTCCTTAAAGGTATTATTCATCCTTGGAAAGGATTGATATTATAAATGTCCTATCGTCCTTACCGACTAATCTCAATAATACCAAACCATGCCCATTTTGGAAAATTTACAGAAGAAACTATTGGTATTAACTGTCTACAAGCCTTCAATATGAAATTAAATGTTAATAATTTAATCCCACTGTTATTCTCTAAGAAGTACTCTTCTGATATGTATTCATGGACACGATGGACAATATCGACAGGGAAATATTTTATTATATATTCACTCATCTTAATAATGTAAACCCGTCTATGGAGAATTTTGAGAGAGAAACATTAGCCTATAGAGTTTTCAATATGATATTGATTTGTTAAAGATACATTTGCAGCCTAGAAATCTGGAAGATATAACACTTAGTTAAATCTTGCTTTATTTGGATGTCTAACATCTTAGTAAATATGCCCTAATCAAGATGGAAGACAAAACTTTTTTGTGAGTAATATTTTGCATATAAATTATGATGACACCACTAAGATACTTTTCTTGAAACAGACGAATAATAAACAAGTTTTAAGAGCTAATAGATAATATTTCTAGGAAAAATAAATAGGCCAGATCGCACTCAAAACTTAGAAAGCAATTAATTAGTTAAAAAAAAAGTAATAAAATAACAAATGCACTAAAAGGAATGTTGTCTGGCAATCAGGACTCATAAAAAAAACCAAAACCAAAATACTCCTCTCTATACTCCAAAGATCTCCTAAATAAAAGAAGACAGCTGACCGAAAAATACAACTCCAGTTACGCAACACTAAAGGAATTAAATAAATACATCCACCTATCGATCCTAAGAGACATAAAAAAAACCAACTAAAGAGCAGTTCTGAGACGAAATATGAATAACACAGGCAGCAAAAACATGTACAGGGTAAAAAACAAAAAAAAAAACATTACTACAGATAGAATTCAAATCCTCGAGGTTGCTGAGTTCTTGAGGGATGATAAAAGCCAAGACCAATCTATATCCAAGATCATAAACCAAGGATCAGAGGAAATGCCAGAAATAATGACATTCGAAGTAAAACGGCTTTTCGGATTTGAAAAATAACAAATCCCCCGGTGAGGATAGAGTAGTTATTGACGCAATCAAGCTAGGTGGTAATAAAATTATCCATACTTTGGCGAAACTTTTTACTGAGTATATTTTAGTCAAGAAAATATTACTATCGCATTAGAACAATGCAATAATTGTTTTTTATTACACACGAAGGTCATAACTCCACTTCTAGTGTTCAGATCTGGTTGATTTTTATTTTAAAAGATTCTTGTGTGTTTTTTAAAGATTTTTATTTTAAAGTGTTCTTCAGCTTCCGTTGAAGAAATTATGAAAATCTATTTATCAGAAGCATTTTTATCCAAGTTTTAGAAAACCATGTCCCAGAGGCAAGACAGTCTCAGGTAACTTGGGTCATAACTTCATTTCTAGTGTTCAGATTGGGTTTATTTTTGTTTTAAAAGATTCCTTTAAGTTCTCTAGTTTTTATTAAGATAATTATGAAAATCCATTTATCAAAAGCATTTTTATCTTAATTTTAGAAAATCATGTCCTAGAGGGAAGACAGTCTCAGGTAACTTGGGTCATAACTCCACTTCTAGTGTTCAGATCTAGTTGATTTTTGCTTTAAAAGATTCTTCGAAGTGTTCTTTAACTTCCGATGAAAGAATCATTAAATTTTTCTCTTAGGCAATTATTTTCTGCAAAAAAAACCTTGCCGTGAAACCTGCGTGACAAAACACTCAGATTGACTTTATTGTTAATAATAATACCAGTAGTGAAAAAAACATAAAATAAATAATAACCTAAATGAATACTTCACAATGGATGTGTGTATGTCGTCCGCATAATATGCTTATATTTTACATTAGGTGCAATAATTACATCAATGGTATATATATGAAAACTTTATTTAACCGTTTTTGCCCAATATACAAACAAATGCATTAAAAGCTGAAAATATAAAGACACACTAGTCATCACAATCCTCATCTGACATCTCTTCCTCGCTTGTCACATCGGGATCATCTATCTCTCTCAAACATCTCAAACAATTACAAGTAATAAATAATTCTCTATTAAAGCTGTTTGACGTGAATGTCTTGATCTATTTAAAGAGCATTCGTTCAGGTAACTAAGTAGCACCTCCTCATTCGGCTCTATATCTCTTATAGCAAAAAGAGATAATCTTAAAAATAACATGACAATGTTAATAAAAAAAAGAGAAAACTGCAATTATTTAATTAATATACCGAAAATTATTGTGCAGAAATTTAATTTCAGCATTTGGTTCGCAACTGTGGTTGGCGCAATTTTGCTGAAGGTATAATAAACCGACCCCTTCGCTGTTTAAAAAGTCATCGGTATGGTCAAACATTTTGTTCGTACGTTTTATCTATGAAAGAATTAATTTTCTCTTTTTCTTCATGGTATAAGTTCGCTTTTTCAATGTTACTCGTCATTACGCTGAAAGGGCTAGAGCCCACCCCTTGGCTGTTTGTACCTGAGTAAAAAACTCTTCTGACGGTGGTCTGAAAATGCTAAGAAGTTTTTTTTAAAAAGCATTTTTGTCTCACCCAATTGTTTTCTGCAAAAAAAATCGTTTTTCAATAACCCTACCCTTATGCAGAGACATAACAGATCTGACAAACTGTCGCCATATCAGTTTAATGTCACACATATACAAGCTCGTCATAAAAATTGACTGGAGGCTAAGCTTGATCTTGCCCAGAAAACAAGCTGGATTCAGATCGGGGTATGGCACCAAAGACCATCTACTAATGTTAAAGAATTTAATAAAGAAAACTGAAAAGTATAACAAACTCTTGGCACTGATATTCGTGGTTTATGAAAAAGCCGTCGATGCCATTAATCAACAGAAAATTCTAACAGCATTGACTGAGTGTCCAATAAGCTTTCCCTACATCAACTTAATTAAACACATCTATCAAAACGCTGCGGCTAGCGTAAGACTATCCGAGCAACAAAACAATTTCTTTATAGAGCCACGAATACGGCAACGAGACACATGTTTCCAAACTATTTAGGACTCTTTTGCAAGAACATACTTGTAAGAGAGCAGACCTAAACGAACATGGTATCAACATAAATAGAGAGAGGCTCAGTTATGACGATGATGAATGGCAATGTTGGAAAAGCTCGAACGGAAAATCAACATGACTAAGACTAACCTGCCTCACAAGGAAAACATTTAATCAATGTATCTGCCTGTTCTTACTTATGGCGCGGAAATATTGATAATTACAAGAAAAGTTGTTGCAAAGCTCCGCGAGTAATTCAGAGGGTTATGGAATACCGGATGTTGGATATCTCTTACACCGGTAGAGAGAGATTTAACCGGTAGAGACCGAATCACAAATGAAGAACAGAACAGGGATAATGATGCTATGGAAAGAATTGTTACATTAAAATAGAATTGAGCAAGACGTATTGTCGAGTGGAGGCCAAAGCAAGAAGCTTTTGGTAATAGAGATCGCCCATCTACCAAGTGGACTGAAGCGTATTAGTAGTAATTGAACCCCTCTCCCTCTTTCTTTCTTAATTCACCCTTTTCTTTACTAATCCCCTTTGCAAGTAATCAATTTCCACCAAATGGATTCCCCGCTATACAATAGTACTCTATAGGCATTCAATAATAATTGTTTCGTCTTTATCGTTGTAGATTTGTGATTCAATATTCGAAACCTTAGTTTTAACTGTATTCACTGGATGTCGTAACTTTTTACAAATTTGTTAATGTTATGATCCTTGTCAACATTTGTTATATAAACATTGCAGCTATATACTGTGTGGTAGGGTTTTTAAAAAATAAATATATAATTTTGACTTTTTATTATACTTTTGTTAATTTTTGTTGTACTTTTTAATTTTGATGTATGCACTTTTTGTTATTTTACTTTAATGTATTTCTCTCATGAAAAAATAAATTTAGAGTCTTGAAAATTAGAGTCTGATGAAGAATGAGTGAACTTATCGAAATGCATTACTCTTAATTAAAAGATTCGAATTTTCATTTGTAGAGAAAAGTCTTGCCGCCCTTTCTAACCCGCTAGAATCGACTTCTACTTACAAAAAAAATAGGAACAGATGAAAATGGCTGCGGGAGACCTATGTCCAGCAGTAAACACTTATGATAATATGTATCTAATAAGAAATCAAAGTTATTTAAAAACATTTTTATTGCACACCACTGGTACAAAAAGACACAAGCATATATATACAAACTAAGAAAAAATTAACAAATATACTTAGTACATTTAAATTTTTATAAAATTTTATTTTGACCCTCAATAAGTAAAAATGTTACACTTAAGCAAGAATAAGCAACAATAACTTAGTAATACAATAGAGGGACTAACCTATGAACACACAAGAGAACTTTTCGAATCGTATGAAATACTCAAACTTTTTAAGAAGCTTGTACTCTAACAATATGACCGTCTGAACCAGCTGCGTAGACCTGGTTGTCATCACCAGCAGCGATCGAATTGATAACTAGATCTACTTCAACGCTTCCTTCATCAGAAAGTCCTTGATCGTTGATCACTTTCCATTTTTTGAGTACTTTGTCCCAACCGCCGCTGAAGAGGAATTTCTGCTCACCCCACTGTATACCGCACAGAGCGTTGATTATTCTGTCATCCGCGGAACCATGCTAAAAAAATTATAATAAGATATAGTCTCCTTCTTCAGTGATAAAAATGTGTTTGAATTTAAAAAGTAAGTATATATTTAACTACATAGGACTTATGGATCTAATGCTATGAAAACCGATCTAAAATCTTCAGCACAAATTATGACGTTGCCAGGATCGTTTAATGATGTAATAATACACAAAGAGACGTTAGTTTAATATGGTTTCAGATGATGTTGGGTCTCTTTTAGTTTATCTTTATTTTTTAGGTGTTATCGTCAACTACGTGACACTTAAAAGGGGGAAGACCCTCGTCTCGACATATGGCGTCACAATGGGGCAGATACGTGATACTCAAAATCAGAGAGAGGGTTTAATTCAATGTCTCACGATGTCGTAAGGAAGAGGCATAATAGAGGAGAGGTTCTGCTAAGTTGAAAGAAGTAATTTATATTATTTAGAGCCCTTACTAACAGTATAATTGAAGGAGAAACGAAAATGCCTCTCGCGGTCTCACAAGACTTGTTTGATAAGTCAGTGTTTTGTTTTCTTCTAATTTATCCAAAAAAAAAAACAATTATCAAACAAAATCACTACGACGGTTCTGCCATTTCGTTTTAAGGACAGTGGATCAGTACTGTAGTCGGTATTATACACAGCTGCGCGCGCTATTATTCGAAATATTATGTCTCATATGACAGGACCGTACATAAAACTACAAAGGGCTCTATTTCCATTCTATCAGGCTAAACAAAATAATAGTCATTTTTAGAAAAAAAAGTGAAAACCGAGTGTAGGAAGGAAACATATTGAAGATACAAGAAAATATGTACTTACAACAATCTTAGCAAGTTGTTTAAACTCAGCATGCTTGTTGGTGCTATGCAAAAGAATCTCTTTTCCATCCCTATCAATCAAAGCAAACAGTTTTGAACCGATTAAAGCTATCGGTCCTCTTCCAGGAATATTCGAGTCGGTGGCCCACTGAATACTTTCACCTAAAATAAATAAAATTTTTAAATATTTAGCGTTTGGAAAGGAAATGTAGTGCTTACCACCAAGTTTAAATTCTGTGATAACCAAATCTGAATCCTGTACTGTTAAGACATAAGGTTCCAGAACTTGCATGTCCTTTATTGGTTCAGCAACATTTACAAAACCATAAAACTGGTTGTTTTTGTATACAGAAACCTAAAAATTTATGGGAAAAATTAGTGCAAATATTAACAACGTTAAAAGCTTTTTTACATTTCCTTCGTTATCTCCTACATAAAGGTTTCCGTTTGTATATCGCACTCTCCAATATTCAACTTTTTCATTTTCTTTCAAAGCGGTTTTTTCCTTTAAAGTGTTTAAGTCGAAACATTTGACAGAGCCATCACTAGAACAACTGTACAAGGTATCTTCGCTAGCGGCCAAACTAAACACTGGTAAAATATGAGCTTGAATTTCTGCTTCTTTTACTAAATCCGCAGACCACACCTAAAAGTTTTTTTTTAAATTTAACATTTATATTTGTATTGGTAGAAATTTTTGGTATAATAACCAAAAAAAATACATGTTTTAAATTAGATCACAAAGAGTCCCAGCAGACATTACTTATTTTAGGACTACTTCTATATTAATAAAAACTATTTAGACGCTGTAACTTATATGATTTTATATTCCCTTTAGTATATTTTCTGCGTAATTACAATAGCCACATTCATCTAGCAAAATTGGGCTTATTGTAAACTTTTTTTTATAGATTCTGTAAGGCGTTGACATAGAATAGCTAGGTTTACAAATAAATATAACTTTTAATAAAATGTAACCAGGACCAAATTATTCAAATTTATATTGTGTTAATTTACTCAGTGATTAAATATAAATTAATGATTATCTGGACAGAAAAGTGATTCTGTCAATAAGTGAAGTAGAAGTGCTGAACCACGGTACTTGTTGACATGTATTTCTGATGATATGGCTTTAGGTGGAGACAACCAGGAAAAAATATAAAATATATATACAAGAATAGCGAATTTGCGTGATAATCTATAGTATCTATACAAGTAATTACCAAATCAATTTTTTCTCCTAATTCTCGTTTCTTTTGCTCTAAATAATAAACAAAAAATATTAAGGCATTTCTATTTTTTGTAATTTTACTAAGAAATAATTGGAAAATAAAATATCAAAACCAGAGGAGTTTCTGGGAAAGTCAAAAACTTCTTTTGACTTAAATAAGTAACTTCGAGTTTATATTAAGAACGTCACCTATCATTTACAAATACTTGTTTTGTCGTATTTAAGGTCAAGTAAAAATAACCAAAATTAGTTCATCTAATATTTTTGTTACCTTAATTTTACCATCATCTCCACCACTATATAATTTGCCCTTGTGGTACAAAAGTTCAGAAACATCTTTGTCATGCTTGTCAGCATCAGTAGCTCTGCAGGAAATGGTCAGAGTCATTTTTCTAAAACAAACAATACAAATTTATCTGAAATTGTATATTTTTATATTGAAAAACTTAAATCGATAGTTCATTTTGTAATAAGCTGTAGCTTTTAGTCGTCATTAAACATTATGAGTATTAAAAATGAGTGTGTATATAATAAGCGAAATAAAAACAATCATGAAAAGCTAGAAATTAAAATAGAGAGTGATTCACGACTCATTGTACATATTTATGTGATATATAGGGCATTTTTGGATTAAGATGAAATGGTACTTGAATAATTTTGCTATTAGCAAGATACCGGGAATTTTTGTAAAACCTTGTTAACTCTGTATATGCTTTTTTCTCATTGTGCAATTTTTTTTAAGACAAAAATACTCAATTTTGATGTACAAAGATCTAATTAAAAACCCAGACAGAAATCTTTTAATTCAATTCAAAATAAAAGGACCGTCATTTTTGTTTTGGCTGAATCCGGGCCTGAAATGAAATTTGTTACTTTTTGTACGTTAACGTGTCTACGACATAGGTATGTTATACAGGTGGTGTTTTTTGGTATATTATATTGAATAGGTATGTACACTTTGGTGTTACAAATTCGGGGGTAATCATTCAGTCATCTCGGAAATCGTAAAGGTTACAAGGTTGATGGAAAGTTACCTTTTTTTCCAATGTTTCTGGTGATATTAAAAAAAAACACGAGAACTCAAAAACTTTTTTAATATTTTTTTAAGTTGTACAACAAAATAAGTTACACTTTTTATTTGCCCTTTTTTTCATGCTACATGATGGTGATTTAAGATGGTTGACACGACTTTTCGTCTTTTACCGACCATCATCAACTTTTTCTTTCACAAGGAAACCATATCTTATTATGCAAGATTTTAGTAGTCTTTAGTAGCTTGATACATACGTATCAAGACATTTTAAAAACAAAATCTCATAAAACACTAATTATTGTTATATTTACTTTATTTTTATATATTATCTATTTATCTGCATACCACAAAATAATCTTTTTTAATGTATGTTTGCATTTTATTGCAGTTAATGTAATTTTTCATAATATATCTGTATTATATAGTATTTTTGTTTTTCATTTTAAGCCTATATGTTTTATATGCTTAAAAAATTAAATGCCTTTTAGATATTTATTTATTTAAGTAACTTATTTTTTGTTCACAAATTGGAAAAAAAACCTTGAAGTTATGAACGTTAAAATCCTAACGTGATAGAGCAATTTTGCAGCCAGATTTAGATATAGATAGCACCAAAAACCTTCGAAGAAATTACTCTAGTCTAAGATAGCTTACACAGGAAGTCACCACGGAACATAAATCACATATTTTAAGTGTGTTTTTCTGGCATGTATTAAAAAGTAAAAGTAAACAATACAAATTGAATATTGCATATTATTTGTTGTTAATAAATATACGCTTCGAATTATATAAGTTAAGAATAGGTCTCTGAATACCCATATAAATGTCAACTCAACAACTTCAGTTGGTTCTTTCATCGTTAAAAAGAAAAACTTAAATAGTTTATTTTCTCTTGAAATAACATTTACTTAAGCTGATTGAGAAAAATACTCGTCTGCTTAACAGATTCGAAAATATGTTTAAAAGCTTAATTTTTTTATGTTTACATTACCAATTTCAATTTAAGGCAAAATCGTTTTATATTGGATAATTAATGGGAAGTTTATTTTTAACTACAGTGGTTTGCTTTAGTAACAGGCTTTTATATTTTAGGTTTGTATACTTTTGTAAGAAACATAATTTTCTATTCACACTTTTTCTCGAAGTTTAAAAAAACGTTTTTTTTAAGATTCTTACATAATTTAAAGGATATTTTTTTAAATCAACTATATGCTTCAGATTTGTTCTTCTTAATGGTTTCCGCCATATGACTCTTACCTTCATTCGGTTTTATTACAGTTTATTAGTTACTAAAACTTTTATCGACATACTTTGCGTTTCTTTAAGTACAAATAATATAAATTCATCATAGAGGGTGATTTTGAAAATACTGAACGAAGACTGTCAAACAGTCATTAAAAATGTAATGCTTTTGAAATCTCTCTTTACATTTTCAAAAAAATGTTAATAAAGCACCCTGCACGAGGTTGCTTTATTAACATTTATAAAGCATTACATTTAAATTCCAAAAGTTTCGTAGAACATTAAACATTCCCCTTTTTAATTATGCATTAATTAACTATTAATCAATTCATTTTACTGTTTAATTAGGTTTTAGTTTTTTAAGGGCGTTCTAATTATTATTTTATTTTATGAAAAACTTCGACTACAAGAAAATTCTAATATTTTTATAAAAAAAACAAAACTATATTTTCGTGCCTGACATATGGTACTTACACACCAATATTGGGAATACGACAAAATAGGATTGCAAAAGCGTGAAGATTGGATTAGCGTATAATGACTAATAGGCAAGAAGGATTATTTCTTACAGCAAAAAAACGTGTACGTATTGCATTTTCTTACAACAGCAGTACTTATTTTATTAGAATTTCTTCTTTAGTTTTTTAGTGTATATTAATAATTAAAAAATAAAATATTTATATTACTACATTTTTAATTTACAATACCTATTTATACCCTAGTAAGTTCCAATCCTAAATGGATCCAATCCATTTAGCAGGTTATTCGTATGGTCTTATTCGTACGTTATCTATCATAATTAACATGCTAGCATCTAATATTTCTTATTTTTGAGCATCAAATAAGGCTATGAAAGTTTGTGTATCAGAATCTAAAATATTCTTGTAATATGACATATATTTGTATATTAAAAATCTTTAAATAATATTTATCAAATAATCATATTTTATTTAAATTGCATGGCCTAAATTATTTTAATTTATACTTTAAATTCTGTACCTATTATATCATCATTGTCACTGCTTTTTGGATTGGGATAGGTTAGGGTTTCGCCTGAAATATCCCGACTATACGAGTGCTTCATGGACTTGGCAATAGAACTTTTATTATTATTATTATTTTTATATTTTAAATATATAGACGAAAAAGTATACATTTATAGTTTTCAAAAGTTTTAGAAAAATAGAAATTTTTTTTTTTGGATTTATAAAAAAATATTTACTTTAAGTCTTGGAATTAATGGCTTAAAGCTTTCCAGGAAATTAAGTGTAAAAAAAGTAAATTAAAGTCACCAATATACAGCAACCGCTAAAAAGCAGTGTATTAAAAAATATTTAAAAGGAGAATGATGCTAAGATACTTTTTATTTCTACTTTATTTCTATCAAACCAGCAAGGTTTAGTAAAAGTTCAGGCAGTCTTATTTTAGGTCTTTTGTTCTATCAATGAATATTAAAGTAACATTAGGAAATACGAATAAATTTTAAGCTTTTTGTATTCACACTTTCAAATATATTAAATTATTTTAATATATATACAAACTATTTCGAAATTACGTCGCAAATAAAATTGTACTATCCACATCTGTACCTAGGAATACCACAAAAACAGTAATGCGGGTCGTTTTTCATTTACAGGGTGTTTTAAGGTACACAGGGATTTTTATTATACGTAATATATTATCAACTGATTTTATTGCAATTTATGTTAAAATTTATACTACTAAAATTTATAGGGTTGATTAAAATTAGTGATGAGCAAAAATAAAAATAATGAAATTTATTCCTGGACTGTTCATATTTTTGTTCTAACATTTTGAATTTTATTTATAATTTATAAGTAAAAGAAGAAGGTAAGTATAAACAAATAAGCATGATTTATATTTTTAAAGATTTACTTCTAAAATAGTTTTTGTTATCTAATTTGCCATAGCAATTATAAAATATATTTTTAATCTTTTAAAAACTATATTATCTGGATGTTTTAAGTTATAACCTGTATAGTATGCTTTTAAGTTATTTTTTATTATTTAAAAGGTCAATAATGTTACACTGAGAATATTAAGGTAGAACATTTCATTCAGTAGCGTCTTAAAATGTTTGCAGAATATTCAGTTTTCCGTTATCCTTTAATATTCATATATTTTAAAAAATCGATTTAGTCTTGAAAGACTTGAAATAAAATGGAAAAGCATTACAGAAAAATATATTTTTGCCATGTCGTTCAATTTTATATAAAAAAACTTAAAAATATTAAATAAAGTTACCTACCTGTATGAAGAAAAACTGTCTTCTCACAACTATAACAATTAACAATTTAAAGTAGTACTGCTCACTGTTCAGATCTCTGGAAATGAACTAGTCTCTTAGGCAAACACGTATATACTCACTTAAAAAACCCCCCTTCTAACTATTTATAGCTTCCTCTAAGATTGTTTCTTGGGTCAATATATGTGAGAAAAAAAAATAGGAATTTGCACGTAGGCAATGTTTGTTGCCAAGGAACAAAAAATACATGCTGCGGTAAATAAACTTTAGAAAAGCACTAAAAATATATATTATCACAATAAATAACATATATTTGATCCATTTTACATGGTTTTAAAAATCGCTCATATTCCTACGGAAGTATGCTTATACGTAATTAACCTTTTAAATTTGTTTATCCTTTTAATAGGGAATATAATAAACTTTTTCTGATTTAATGCTTATAAGGCATAAATGCACCTCACAATTAAAATAATCAGTATAGACACTTTTGCCATATGGTCACACAAAACGATTCATACACGCTATAAATACTAAGCAAAAAACTTATTAACCCCACCTATATTTTTACATTAAAAGATTATAGTATCTAGTGTATTGATTTTTTTCTTTAATTATCTTTTGTAAGTTTCTTCGTTTTGTATGTGCAAGATGTGAATTTGTTGTTAAACAACAGACAATTGTAACACAGATCTGTTAAAGAGAATTATTTGCATTATTTCCTTATGAAGATCTGATGCAGTATATAGAACAAAATGTTTTCACAAGCAAATACTAAAGTAACCTTAAAGTTGGTATCAAAATATCATGTAGAATATCGCACTAAAGACGGTAACTCAATAAAACTTATATCCGTTATGGGATACAGTTGAGTGCCAGAAAATCGGAAAAAAAATATGAACTTGGAAGAAGAGTATCGGTTACGTCCTGTTTTAAGAGTGTCAAAAAGGACTAAATTGAGAGGAATATATTCTTATTATTAGACTTAGATGTAATAGCTGGACTCGAAAAGAAAAGAAAACTGTGCCAAGCAAATGCCCTCTACAGACTGAATATTGAACAAATCCTCAAAAATTTAAAAAAAATCGTGACAATGCAGTATAAACATACTTGATCTACTTTTTTCATAATATATTCTTTTTATCGTTAAGTTAGGTAGTAACATCGATAAAATAAGGCAACAGTCAAGTTTTAAAAAAATTATTAGCACTGACGGAATATTTCATTAGGCGTAGTCAATTATCATTCATCTGGATTACAAATTGATCATGTGTATCATCTTATATAAAAATTCCACCTGATGTTTGCTCAAGATATTTACCTCATGAAATTCAGACAAGCAACCTAATTTTTACATGATGCAGAATTTTATTTTTAACAGCAAGTCGTAAAATGCACATCTAATAAATATTAGATTTAGATGTATTTGTCCACGAGAAATTTTTGACTTCAATACTAAGGTAATAAAAAACCCTAGAATTATAAAATTCCGCATGAAAAAATACAATGAAATCGAAGTAAGACCTTAAATCAGCAAAAATTATATCAAATTTGGACATAGTAGAGTGCCGGAAAATAAGAAAAATGGTAAACTTGCATTAACAGGATACCAAAAGACAATGTATATAGTGGAATTAAATCCTGATCATGAATATTTAGGACCAAAAAAACTGGATCCAGAAAAACTACAAATACTACAGATAAGCAAATAATTTGTGAACCAAAGTACTAATTTAGGTAGAGTAATTGATATATTAAAGTCGAAATACGTTTTTTCAGACTGACACTTATTTAGGATTATTAACACTCATTCAAAAAACTTCAGGATGATGCTTCAGGATAATTAATTATTGCTCAACAAAACTGTTATTCTTAAATGAATTTTCTTTTCCTTTGGAGTCCACTATATAAAAAGATTTTTATTCAAATTCTGAAATAACAAGAGGTCTGTTGTTATTTCAGAATTTGAATAAAAATCTATTAGTATGTTTAACCTCTTTAACAAGCAAATTTATAATGCCGAAAACATCATAATTATTAACTATTTTCATTTATATTTTATTCATCTGAGATGAAAATATTATACTTATTGCCCTAATTATTAATGTGAATTAAGATTATAATTTTTGAGTAAAGCCTTTAAAATTTTCCAGATGAACTTTCTCACAATCGTTAAGATGAACTACTGGTTGATTAAGTGGTTTGAAAATATGTTATTGCAAGGTAACTAAATCGTCCCCTGGTATTAGATTATTCTCTTTTAAGATATTTACAAGACGCCTAATATTAAATATGATATAATTCTAGCAGGAGCTGAAGCAGTAATTTGCTTAACATATTTTCCATGGCGTACGAGGCTCAGTTTAGTACATCATACTATGTAATAAACAATTTGACGTGTGACTTTGACAAGATAACCACTTGTATAAAATGCACATGCAATAAACAATACATTTAAATGTACTTGTCCCGGAGAATGGCAAGGGTTCTACTGGAGAAAAACAAAAATTTATCTTTTAATTAAGTAGAGGAGTGGATTGTGATTTTGTTTTTAGTCAACTATTTAGATACTCCGCTAGTAAATGGCAAGATTCATAATTTAATCATGTTTTTCTTCTTCTTTGTATTATTACCCAATGCTAAAACTTCAGGATTGCTATCATTAAAAGTTAAGTTATACCTATTACATAAATTTTATTAATGTTGATTTTCTTCACGAGAGCAATCTGATATGCCAGTGATTGATTATAAATTCCTATCTGTACCTTAGGATTTGTTTGTTTTTTTTCAGTGACCACTTTCCGTTTGTATTACACGATTTATTAGGCATTTCGATTACCTTGCCAAGTGTCTCCACAAACATTAAAAAAAACATATTGTGCTTATTTTTAGACGCTTATTTTGAAAGAGAAAAAAAATTACTTTTTTATAAAATTTAAATGAAAATTGTAGTAGTAGCATATAGTATATGTGTGTATATAATAAATAAAGATTTGTTTTTATATAATACACATTTTGAGGAGGATCATTAGTTTATATTCCGAAAAAAAAGGTTTTAAATTGACTAAATTATTGGATAAACATAACTTATTGGTAAATAGAGGTTGTAAATAAAAAAAATTAAAAAGAGTAATTCGTTTCTACTTCTTCTTTTTCATTCCGTAATTGTTTAATAAAAAAAATCAAAGTTTTTTTTTATATCTTGAGTTTTTTCTTCTTGTGGATATCTAATTATTTCGTCCAAAATAAATAAGCACATAAAATGGTTGATCGCTGATGTTCGTATGTTAAGTGCTTTTTTTTATCTTGTACTCACATGATCGAAAAGGTAATAAACAAAAACAATAAACTATATCTATTATTCTTACTTTATTCTGCTTAATATTCTAAAATCTTCTTTAGTCGCTTTGTATTCTTTTAAGGTCATTAGTATAAGGGGTACACCATTCTATATAAGAATTTTTGTATTGATAAATATCTCAGTAAGATAAGATTCTCACTCTCATAAACTAGTATACTGGCTAATATATCTATTATTTGTTTATGCTTTTATAAATAGGCGACTGGATGATGAAACTACCAAACGACTAAAACAGATTTAAAAATGAAGATTTATGTGTTTACTGTAGAAAATTCAGCAACCAGTAATTTTGCTTAACGAAAACAAAAATTTATAGGTTTCGCTAGTCATATGCGATGCTGGGGTATAATAATTGAGTTATAATAATCTAATCGATATTTGTATTCTGATGAAATTGACCAGTACACACTTCAATCAATAGTTTTAGCTTCCTTTTTGCTTTTTAGGTATTTAAACTAAATTTACAAAAATAAATTGAAAATGTGATCTTTTTAACTTTAAATTCCAAAAGCTGAACAACATTATCAAATAACTGGTATTCTGCTTAAGGTGCAACTTATCATTGTTTACTGTATTGATATACAATTAATAAATGGTGATTTCGAGAAATTCTTTAACACGGCTATTGCCTTGAAAGAAATTAATATTTATAAATCTACAATCATTAATGGAGATTTTAATGTTCACTTCTATAAGGGTGACGTCAAAACCCTAAAAATTTGGATGATTTCAGATAATATAATTTAAAAGAAACTGTCAAATGGACTATACATCTTAGAAAATACATAGATAAGATTTTTACAAAAATTGATCATTTTATCGCCAAAACTGACCATATAGGCATTTCATTTGCAAGTTAAGAAGTGTACTCGTTTAAGAATTCATCAAGTAGAATTAGGTTTGGAAATAATAACAGAAGACGGCCTCTCCAGATTACGATAATATGCTTGAATGTAACATTAGCTTTGTTCTCGAATAAAGCTATGGCAGCATAGTGCATTTAGCATTGTTGATGTTAGACACTGACCGAATATTAAAAGTGCCTATTGATACCATAATAAATGCCATAAATTTATCTTTTCCTGAATTAAATAAATTAAGAAATCAATAAAGTAAATTGATTTCACAATGTTCTATGAGAGACGCGTGACAAATTTCAATTCTTAATATCTTTAAATAACAGAAATTTTATTGCCAAGCCATAAAATATTATCACTGAATATAATAAAAGTTATTAGGGCAAACTTTAAAGCAAATTATGACTTTTTAAAATAATTATCTAATTCTCAATAAGCCATGGCTCTTGCCAATGATAATAAGGACAATAAAACTATAAACAATCAGGCTTTTAAACTACCACCTAACTATAGACTCTAGTCATCACTAGAAAATATTCCTATTTCTTAATTCAAATGTATTTTATAAAAAAATTTCTCAAAAATCAAAACTAGCAATAGCAAAGGTCTGGATAGTGTAAGCTTCAGGATTACTTATTTAAAGAATAAAAAACATAATAGTTCAGTCTCTAGCCATATTAATTAACCAATCTCTTCTATGCAACATATTTCCTTAAGTCTTTAAATTTAAGAAGGTGATACTTCTTTCTAAGAATAAAAGGTCTAATTAAGACTGCAATAATTATTGCCGTATATATTTATAGTTCATCCTATCTAAAGTTTTTGAAGGCATAATAAAAATCTACTTGATATTAGAGATCATTTTGACATTTTTGCTGAAAATCAGTTCGGATTTCGTAAAAACAAAACTGCTATCTTAGCCCTTGATCACTATACTAGCAACCTTTTAGAAGAGTTATCTTGACACAATTGCATTCTTTATAGACCTCACAGCATTCTGCAAATTGCAATAATAACATTTTCATAACAGTGCTGACGACATTTTCTACGGATATGGATGTCAAAACTGTCTTATTTGCTGATGACACAACATATTACATTAATTACCATACTTTATAAATCCAAAACCTTGATTACACGAGCTCCCAAAAAAAAAATGTTGTTATGTCAATGGTTTTCGCCAAATAGTTTTCTTTTAAATAATTAAAAATTTCAAAGCATAAGTTTTACTCTACGTAAAAGCATAGATGCTGTACAGCCATTGCTGCTCCAATTTAGTTTGGAAGCCAAGTTTCTTGGTATATAGTTAGTTGCGGGATTAAATGGTAGGCAACTCTTATTGACCTATCAAAAAACTATCCAAACACCTTTTTCTTTTTAGAAATCTTGCTCAGGTGAATTTTTCGGAAACACTTCCTACAGCATATCATTGCAACTTCCATTCCCACTTAACAACTTACGCCATTATTTCCTGGGGCCATTCTTGCTACATTGATAAGGCGTTGATTCTCTTTAAGTTGAGTGATATAAAAGACTGTAGGGGTTTCTACAGGACGCGAAAAATTCATCCGTTATCCCAAAGATGCTGGTCATACACTTCTATTCACTGCTTATTCACTTATATTTCTACTCACAAAATCTACAGCATCACAGAAACTGTTTCTGTGATGCGGTAGATTTTGTGTTTTTACCTTTTATAAAAGATCCTACAGGAGTTGAGTTATAGGGGTTAAAAAACTAAAAATTGTAAATTTACCCTTTAATGTAATTTTACATCCTGCAGTGTTTCTTGTACGTTAAGCAGTATCTTAATCTACAGATCGTGTTTTCGTTCGTTACTTATAGGAAACCGCATAGAGGTAAAATTTTGCAACGTCGCGCGTGTACGAGTGCCTGCGACAGAGCACCGCCCCGGCCGGCCCGAGGACGGGATTAGTAAACATCTCACTTTCGTGGGAGTTGCGTCGTTTGGCGACAAAATGTCGCGAAAATTCAGGCATTTTTAAAATATTTATACTAATGCGGGTTTTACAGACATGACAATGTGTAAAACCCGCATAGAATTGTAATCTTAAGATGTTTAATATGCTGTGTTCTGCATAATGAAAATTAAAGCGTTATTCTAATAAAAAATAAAATATCAACTCTGATAAAAACATAATAAAAAATCAGAAATAAAACTCTAATAAACAAACTTAACAACATATCATTTTTTAAATAAAAGACTCAAATAAACCGCCTTCTTTCGCTAAACAGGAACTAAACCTATCGTAAAAGCTATTTCGCACCTCCAAAAGAGTTTCAGGTAAAATGGAATTGGCACCTTCGACAATTTTATTTCGCAACTCCTCTAAATTTGTTGGACTACTAAATTCATGCTTGTAAATGGTCTGCTTAAGGTAACCCCACAGATAAAAGTCATTTGGAGACAAATCTGGAGATCTAGGAGGCCATTTAATATCGACAGTCCCACTAATAAGGCGGTTAGGAAAAGTATTTGTTAATAATTCTTTTACCCTAGCCGCGTTATGAGCAGGACAGTCATCTTGCTGAAATAATCCCAGATCTACATCGGGTAGGATTTGAATGGCAGGAAGAACTTGGTTTTGCAGTAACTCAAGGTAGTTTTGGGTGTTTAAAGTGCCATCAATAAAAAATGGCCCTATAACATTGTCGCCCAAAATACCTGCCCAAACATTCATATTCTGAGGATACTGGGTACGAAACTGAAAACTTCTGTGCTCGTTTTCCTGAGACCAATAACGAACAATGGAAGTATTGTGTTTGCCATGTAATGGAAAAGAAGATTTATCAGAAAACAAAATATTTTTTTAAAAATATTCGTTTTCATTTGCCTTTTCCATCATGGTTTCACAAAATTCCATTCTTCGCCACTAGTCTTCAGGAGATATTGAGTTTTTTTACTTAAAACATTTGTACCCATATTTTTTCCAGATAGGAGCAACAGTTTTATTGCTCATTCCCAGTTCCTCTCCAACACTTCTAGTGGACCATGTCGAATCAAGTTCTAGGGTACTGCAAACCATTTTTCCCGCCGTTCTATATCCTGGACCACTTCAACAGGTGGTTCTTGATGTTTTGTGTGGCATTTTTTACAATCTTGAAAACAAAAAGATGTCTCAAAATTTGTAACCACATTTAAAACCGTTTTTGCACAAGGAATCGGTCTATTCTCAAATGTTACTGAAAACAAATCTCTACATTGTACTGCCGAATTGCCTCCATAATTTAATTAGTTGAACTCTTTCGGAAGGGGTATAAACAGCCATAGTGAAAAAAACACGAAAATAACGCTCAAAAATTATTAATGCAACGTGCAGTAACACAATAGTGTTATAAGTGGGGTCTGCTGACTCCCGGTTCAAAAAATAAAAACTTTCCGCTGCCTGCAAGCCGCAACCAAGCGGTGTTGCCATTATTTTGGATAATACGTAGCTCACGATAACACGATCTGTATACAACTCCATAACGACTTTCAAAACTATCCTACTAGGATTATAATAATCTTGTACCTGAATTCTGTCGGCTTGAGAAATTTGAAAAGGATACAAATATTTGGGAGTGAAGTTCTAGACCCTAGCCAGAATAAGGGCTCTTAACTCGATAATTTTCTTTAAAAAAATTAAAGACTACCGCATCAAATATGCTTTTTTCATTTGAGGAGTAATTAATTATAGCCTTTCGTAGTCGAATAGTCTTTTCAAGATTATTTGTGAAATAGCATTATTGGTAAATCAGATATTTACCTCTTACGATTATTGAAAATACCATCTCAAAATAAAAAAAATCATGTGAAGTATGAAGATTAGTCTTTTTCTTCTTATCACCCAAGCAAACCCAATGAATAGAAATATCTGCTAAGGAGTATATTAAATAAAAATCAGTCTTTATTAAAAGATGCTTTTATTAATATATTTTGCTATAAGCAATAGAAATATTCCAATAGCTTCTTACATTTTAATATAAACCACTTATTATTTATTTTTTGCCCTTTTTCTTTTTCTTTTGAGCATCTGGCCACGGGAATCCTCTCCATCTTAGTAAATCTTGCACATTATGACATGTCACATAAGCATTTTCCATGGCGGCTTCTGTGAAAATATCCACGTTACATCTAGAAGAAAAAAATGCAGTTTTACATCCAAAATTTATTGAAAAATCGTGGTACATGAATGGTAATTTTTCCTAAAAATATTAGATATTTTTTCTTTAGTCCCACCCTGTGATAAAAACTTGTTGGACAAAACATAAAAAATATATCGTGTAAAACAGTGTCTTATAGCTCTTCTAATTACTTAGTTTATAAAGGAAGATAATGCAGAGAAAAACAGGATTATATGAACAAATTTATACAGTGCTTTCATTTCAAAACGATTCACCCTTAATAACTTTCGTAAAAAAAAATATTTGCTTACTAACTATTTGCTTACACATTTACCGATTTAATTTTTTTTGTACCGTTAAATAGAGAATTTTACGCTGCTTACTATGATGTATTACACGATGGGGGTTCCCATTTGACATATTAAAGTGAGGTTAGCTGGAGGTGAGGAGGTGATTGACAGAACTTCAGTAAATGCATAATTAAACATCCCCCTGTATATCTAATTTGACGTGTTTTCCTTTTTATTTTTTTTTTCTTTTTAAGAAAGTTATTAAGGGTGGATCGTTTTGAAATGAAAGCTCTGTATAGTGTAATCAACTTTAAATAATGTTCTTATTTAAGTATTAAAATGTGCAAACTAGCAAAAATGTAAACTTACCATTTGAAGTTGTAATGATAGTTAAAAGACAGAAAGTCATATTATAATTAAAAGTACTATGATACTGTTTGTAGATATAATCAATAAATACAGATTTTTGTGAAACCTTTTTTTAGTTTAATGGCATTAGTTTAATTACCAACTATAAAAATGGCATTTACATTTACCGAGATTCCAGTAGCAAATCAAATTTGTTAGATCCTGTACATGTTTTGTTTTTTATTGGTTCATATTTAACTTTTTCTAGTAACAAAAAGGAAAAAGATATGAAAAATGAATGTCCATTTTTACAAATTATAGATTATAAATTATTTTGCATAAAAGAGTGTCAACAGCCCAAATAACCAAGTTTATGAAGGAAAATAATAACAAATTAAATAGTTTTAAGATCCTTCCAAAAGGTTCAGTCTCAATATACCTTTTAAAATTTGGAACGTTTGTTTATTGATGTTCCAAATTTTACTAAAAATATATTTTTTTAACTTGTAACTAGAAAAAAGCTAACAATATCTTAAAAGACCTATACATTACCCAAACCTGCTATTAAAAAATATTTTTAAAATCAATACTCATTTTTTAAATATAATTATGACTTTAAGTTTTAGAAATTCTTTTATTTTTAGTAGAGGATCTGCTTATAAAGCTTTAATCTTGTTAATGTTATCTTTTATTTAAAAATTTCAGCATTTTTAGCATTTAACTTTGTAGGGTAAAGTAAGGATAACCATGGGCATAATGACATTATTCAACTCTTGTATATTTCTAAAAAAACATTGTGAAGAGTAAAAAAAATTAATTCCCTCTTTTTTTCCACATTTAATTTTAAGGAAAGTTTTAAAATTTCACCAAAAAAAAACTGAATAAATGTAAGCAAAATTGCTTTTTTTTTATATTATTTTTTTAAGAATTTTAAAAGATTTATCAATATAATGAATACGTGAAATTTTTAAAACTAAATGTTTTTTTTTAAAAAGAAGAACGTTAATAAAACATTAGTATGTAACATTATATAGATGCTTATATGTAGGTATGTATATGAATATATAGATCGGTTAACTATAAATCTGCAAAGAAAGAGAAAAATAAATGTCTTTTTAACCTTTTGTTTGTGATTTTGCCTATATATCTATATGTATTGTCATTAATTTCTAGTATATATTCGTATATGAGTAAACACAGGGATATAGAAAACATATCTTAAATGTGTACAGTAAATCTATATCTAACGAATATTACAAATATTAAACTAACCTTGCGCTTTTAGACCTGGATTTTTTACCAGTTCCCTTTTTCGGTTTTGATGCACCCTTTTTCTTGTTTTTGTCACCATTTTTACTATTTTTTCCTTTTTTCTTTTTGCCTTTTGGCATTGTCAACCAAAGCCTTATTCCACGACTAGGTTTTAAAATTCGCTCTGAAAAATTATTAGTATTTGGTCGATAATAGGTCCACCACTTATTTATAGTTTTGTTTAATCAATATTTACATTCGGCTATTATTTCTAGCCTGTTTAGTGAGCCCTGAGTCATAAAATCCCAAAACTTTTTTGTAGGAAAAACAATGTTTTGAAATAATTTTTTAAAAATAACTTGGTACGTCGGGCAAACGAATACGAATACGAAAGTAAATACAAGCTTTTGCCAAGTTAACACTGCGTGGAAAGTGTATATAGGCTTTGATGAAAATCAGTATAAACATGTCACATTATAATCTTATATCATCATTTTAAAATATTCAGCCGTAACTATGAATGTGATCCCATGTCAAAACTGTGAATTAAAAGAATTAAACATTTGAATTTCTTGCAGTGAAATTTATTGGGTTGGTAAAGCGATTTCAGCCTTCATTTAACAATTAGATATCATAACATCAAATAAATAAATCTTATTTGATGTATCTAAACAGTTTTATAAATCTGGGAAGCATGATCATATAATAATTCTGTATGTTGTTCTGCTTCTGTAATCATTTTGGTAATAGTTAATTGAAATCGTGTGTTTTTTTCTGTAACAAACATGAGTATTTTTTTTTTGATAATGTATCTTGGCTATCTTAGATGTAAACTGCAGTCATCTTCACTATAATGTTGTTAATGGCTTTTCTTAAAATTTCAATGAAAGAACCGTCAATATATACTGCCCGCAGTAATATTCCATAAGTCATCAGAGGTATAACCGCACCAAAACCAAATATCAATATGCATGCTTTATTTGCTGCTACACGGAATAGTTCATTGGACTTTGTTCTTCTTGTACTCTGACAACGCCTTCCCTGAAATTTTCTCTCCGTAATATCTTGCAGCAATTGGTATCTTAAATCTCTAATAATGTGTGCAAAATATTCGAGTTTCTTTTTCAAACTCTACCAGTTTATTTAGTTCAACTATTTTAAGTGTCCGTACATCATATATTAGAATGGAAAATACATTAACATCGAAGTCCATATATTCTTGTCCATAATTTTTAGCTTATGCCTTTGCAGCAAAGAAATTTTTTCAGTTTGATAAAAGATTTTTTAGCTATCTCAATTTTGGATTTTAGTACTTCTAACTGTTCAGTAGTTTTGTTTATTATTGTGCCTAAATATTTATAATAATTGGACTCTTTGAATTGGAATGTTATCAATTGTTAAGTTTACATCTATATTTTGTTGTTATGTGATAACCATATACCTTGTTTTCTTTAGATTCATATTGAGTCCATATCGCTTACAAGAGTCATTTATTCGTTGCAGCAGATTCTGTAGATGTTCAAATGGACATATCTACAATTGTTAAATTTTTAACCATTAATTTTTATTCTATTTTATAAACGTTGAATTCCATCCTGTATTTCTATATTTTTAGATAAACAGTCATTTAATCTAATCTTAACTTATTGCCCCAATACAGGTCTGCTATTAGTCTTATATCCCCATTATTAATATTTTTTATTTTTAATATTTCTATTAATTTTTCTCCGTTGAATGCTTTCTTAAAGTCTAAACAAATATATATATTTTAAGTCACATTCAGATATCTCTACAAAAGAACACTTAATCCAAACAGTGCTTTTCTAATTCTTGCTCGATACCATATTCTGTGATCTAATAAATTAAATTAGATTAAAAAAAAGTAATATATTGAACCTCTAATTAATACTGAATCAATAGGTTCAAATCATAATATCTCATACAGTTATAAGACGTTGATAAAGGCTGGTGGCTGCTCCAGGGCTAGTATATATATATCTAGAGCCTTATATTTGCCAAGATGTATGAAGCGATGTTCAGTGACATCTTCGCATACAGATAGATATTTGGGAGTTTCATCATCCTCTATGCAGACTCTGCATGTTCCTGATTGTTCTAATTTTGATTAGTGTAACAGAGCACTATCAAGAATCTTTCATTCATTCTTCATAGTTCCAAGGAAATCTTAAACTGTCTTATTTTTCGACTATTCGGGCTTAACCCACATTGCTTTTATCTTGCACTTCTTGCATGAGGAACGACCTTGCACTCCCGTGTGTCCAGGACCAGGAATTAAAGTCATATGGTTTTTCTTTCATATCTCATAAAGCTTCCATAAGTAGTCCCATACCATCTTGAAATATAATGACCTATGAGCTCACTGCTAATATGGCCACTTGACTGTCGGTGAAAATGGTTATGTTCTACCTGAGATAGTTTCTTTTGAGAAACGATCAGCTAAGCACATCATTAATTTGCATGTATTTCCCCTTGAAAGATACTGGGGAGTTTACCCAGCGACTCTGAGTATTTGGTGGGAGGCCCAAAAATCTTTGCCCCACTTCTTTTCCTGTCTTCGAACCATTTCATGCTACGTCCTTTGAATTCAATGCTTTTCGAGTCCTTCTTGTTATTTATTTTTGTTAAGAAAGATTTTCTCAAACTGATATTCATTTGTTATTTCATCTTTACCCAGATCAAGTAATGGGATACATCGCATCTGGGATATCCACCTCCTCTTATTCCTTATTCGTGATCCAAAGGGGAATACCTAGTCGCTGATATCATCAGAAATTAAATTAAAAACATGTTTTTTTCATTAAAAAATTCCATGCCAAGAAGTACCCAAATAGTTTAGCAACCTAAACCTTGACAATCGATTGTGAAGAATCCTTATTTATAATTTGAACGGTCTCTTCATATAATCGTTTTTCTGGATCCAACTAGATCGTTCGCCATAGATCGTTGTACTTATAGTTTCTGAGATATTGAAAATGTTGAGGCCTATTTTGGACTCGAAATAGTCGTTAAAAAGAGCCAATTAAAAAAAAAATTATCTGATGAGTTAAATCGGTGAAGTATAATCTAGCTGTAAGGGTCATTATTTTTTTTTGTGAAATATGCTGTTGTTTCCAAAATTCTACCCAGATCTGATAGTAACTTGGTAGTTTTGTAATTTATAGGGTGAGATCTACCCGAAAAATAAAAAAATCCAAAATTTGCTGGGAATTGCCGGAAAATTTCCTCTTTTTCTTTATAATTCCGATGTTTTTTTATATTATCGCCCTCCTAAAATCAATAAGACTATTCAAATAATTGTTGGCGTAATAGTTCTCCTGATCTCAAAAATTGCTCATAACAACCAGGTATTGTCCTCAAAATCTTAAGAACAAATATTTTTAAAATTTCGTTTTCAAATATGAATTTCTTTAAATCAACTAAACATTTAAAACTGTCATTACAACTAAACGTTTCTTAAATGTTTTTACTCAAAAATAAAATGTGGTACAACTCTATAATTAACTGACATGTACAAGTACAAAATTAAGAAGCAATCTAGGTGATCTGGAACATTACAGAATTTTAACTGCTAGGCGACTATTTTTGATCGTTATAAAAATAGCTTTAGTATAAGTAAAGATAGCATTGAATACGTTGACCCCTGTGTTGTGTCAAACATTAAAGTACTAAGTGTGTTGATTATTTTGTAGTAGGCAACAGAATATTTTAAAATAATGTCATGTCCATAAGACAGATTTCTATATAGATTTCTGACAAGTAAATGCATTTAATGTTACTTGATAGAAGTAAGGATTAGCCTATTCATTATGTATTTATTATTATATAATAGTATTATAGGTGTTTATGTTGTACAAACAAAAAAGTTTTTTATAAGTAACTCTAAACGTAACTCTCTTTTGTTGATTCTAATAAAACTTGTATGGCTTATTTAAATCATTAAAAAAATCTATAGAAGCAAGACATTAAAAACATCTTGTGGTAAAAAATGCTGTATTTTAGTTAGTTAATCTCAACATTAGTAAATATATACTCCAAAAATACTACAGGGTAATAGTTTTCTATAATAAACAACCTATTTTTATTCTGGATATTGGTTTAGTAGGTAGATAGTCAATATGATAAAAAATAAGTTTTTAGTGGAAAATTTCGGACTTAAAATAAATCGAAAATTAAAAAGTTTGACCTGGTTACATAGTGCATAAATGGTTATGCATCTAAGCTACTGATACGTATTGAATTCCCGCCTAAAATTATATGTTTAATTTTTCAGTTTATTATAATTCCAATTCTCTTCTAAAAATATAATGTGAGGGTTTTAAAGTGTTTCATAGTCATATTTCAATGTAAGATATTTTAATAATAGTATAGGAACATCATAATGATATAGAACGGCCAATTTAGTACATTAAGATAATAATATCCCACGTTAAATGGTATATGTTAAATAGTATATATGCGCAAATAATGCGTAAAAAAGAAACTAAATACACCGAACAATAACAAGACTTGTTATTGTTCGGTGCTAAATATTAGGAAACTACGCATCATCTATGTTGAATTTTATTTGTTATACTTGGCTTTAGCCAATAAAGGAATGCAATGATTTTTGGTGTATACATTCAGTTTTTATTATAAAGTTAATCGATTGTACTATATTTGCTACACTAGGTACTTTTAGGAAAATGTCACCTTTCCAATTAACATTTTCCGGTTCACATCTGTCTGTCTTATTTAAACCAAATATTACGCTTCTCGAAAATGTGTAAAAGTGCTTAAAAACTTTCACAATCATATTCATTATTATACTTTATTACGATGTTGCCAAGATTCCATTAAAATGTTTTAGGTCATTGTTATACTTTAAAAACCTCATCGAGAAAAATAAAGAGAAAGTGACATCAAACAAGGCAACACTTAAAAGTCAATTGTTCTTAATCGATATTTTTTATAAAAGAATTACATTTTAATCTTACAACGTAAATCATCCTTAGTTACCTATATAATTTGAACAAGAGCTTTTACCTTAAATCAGAAAGTTTAAAGTAAAAGCACTAGATCTTTGAATGGCATCACTGATAGAGTGAAACAAGGAATCTTATCTTGAAATCAGCAGATCTACTGTCAAAACAGTCGCGACGTATCAGATTCGTGGATGGGCCCATTTAACATGGGTAAATCCAGGGTTGTCATAAAACTCCCTAATGCTGATATAGTTATACATTCGCTTGGAATATTGACTCCTTACCTTTTAAGGGAAGAGCCGTTAAACGACCCTAGATTATCAGTAAAAACCTTTTCGGTCATATTTGCTCAAACGTTTATGTGACTCTGAACAAAAGTTCTCACAGGCGATCCCGAGCTATAGTTAGTATAAACCAAAGTTATTTGAGGATGAAGCGGCTTAGTTTCTAACTACATGAAGCAATAGAAATAGAATACTGGTAATACCACAATGGAAACCGTGCTAGTCATGTACTACAAGATACGTATCAAAACACATTCAGATAAGTAAATACTATAATAATATGAGTACCTATAGGTAGAGGCCACACATAAAAGGCGTCAAAACACACGCACACTATATACCCACATTTACAACAATCACACTTACACACTTGTATTTATATTAACTTTATACAAAATCTTTTGGAAATTAGTGTTTATGTAAGTGTTTCTTTCTCGATCTAATTTTTATGTTTACCTTACTCTCGAAAACACACATTTTCGCTGATAGGAGGGGGATACTTTTTGATGTCTAGGTAAGTATTAGTAATGATTTTGTGTAGAGAAGTTATGTGGGTGCATGCCAGCACACCATCGTACTCTATACATAAATAGCATGTTTTCCATTGCATTATTAGCAGCGTTCTATTGGTTCCTGCAGTTAGCTACTCACTTAAGTAAATAAATGTTTTCCCACCTTTGGATGCCTATTATAGCTCGCAAATTAACTCAAAAGGTCCTGCTCTTGAGAATTTTTGTTCAAAATCACCTAGATATACCTTTTTCCGAAGTTTTAGCGAATTTGATCGAAGAGATTCTTAAACTTAAAATGTGTGGGGTTCTTTCTGTTGATTCGTTTTCCCTGTTTCATCTTTAAAATTACTCTTTATATAGTTTTCCAACTTTTTCAACAAATGTTATTTTGAATGCGTCATGAAATCTTTAGAGCTCCTTTGAGTAGCTGCCACAATTCCCGTTAAGTGGATCTGTTGATGAACAAAAGTTAAAGAGTGAAGTTTTGACCGCAGTTGATGCGGAACCTAATGGTTCTGTGCAAAATAAATATTAAAACATTTACTTTACGAGTATATTAGGTTTTTAGCACTGAAAAATATAATTTTGCACTTTATTGTCGAGTTTCAAAGAGAATGCTAGCAATGCAAAATACTGGTTTTACCTGCATATCCTGGTGAAGGACCCGAAAATATTTCAGTAAGGTATTTTTTTAAAATTTGTTAATATTAAATATTTTTTGAGATTTGTTAATAATTTTGCACCCAAAATAAATAATCTGATTCCCCTTGAAATTAAAAATTGCCAAAACATGTGTTGTCGATCGTATATTTTTGAAAACAGAAAGTTTAAAAAAACTCTTTTAGATGTGAGTTTAAGTTTGCAAGTGTTAATTAAGTAGGTATACAAATTTAAAGCCTGGTGGTTTTAAAAATTATTTTTATATATCTTGGGTATATTATTAGAATTTGATTGAATTTTTATTGGAAATTGTGATATTTCTAATTATTTTATTTTATTTTTTGTTTATTGGATAACAGACACCGCACATGCAGGTGTTAAGTCATCTAGGTGAGTCGTTATTATTTATTAGTTTGGAATATTGTAAATTTGTCTGGGTATTAAATGTTTCATAGTAAATGTTTTGATTGGAATAAACACTTTTGGATATATTAGTTTAGTTAAGCTTTATTTTTTTTCTTTTGTGTGTATATTAGATACTTAGATAATAAATGGGGTAGATACAGGGTTTCTATACCTACCAAAATTATTATTATTATTATTTGTAAATAACAGGAAAGAATCATTCATTTCCTACAAGGTAAAAATAAAAATATTAGTGGACAATTTATTTACTGGCAGTATCTATATCTATAAAATATATAATACTATTACTAAGTTAAAAAATACTTTTTTTGTATAACTATTATGATATATATATTTGTTTTCGGATATAGTTTTTCGTTTTGCGCATCATTCAATACTCCGTGCGAGAATGAATATTTTCGCCTGAATTTTAGGATAAATACCTGTTGCGCCATCTAAAAGTCATGTTTCAAAATATGAATTAAGGTTAGTATATCTAGAAATGTTAACAATTCAAATGAATGATGTGTCCAGTTTTTTCTATTATGCTATCTAACGGTAATGATTTAAAGCAGGAAACAACAAGGTATTTGGAGCCTAGAAAGTAAACTATTCAAATAAATATGAATTAGAGAAAAGAAGCCAAACTAAGTAAATAGACATACAAGAAGTATAGTGTATATATAACATGTGCGTGCTTTAAAGTTTAATTCATATATGGCAAATTTAAATGAAAATTATGGTTGTATTTATCACATAAAGCCAGTGTAAGTTCGTTTATTTGCAGAAAAAAGTACAAACTTTTTATTGGCTTGGAGATTGCTAATAGATTATTAAATTATTATAATAAATTATAATTACTCTAAAAGGAGTAAAGTTATCATAATGATTTGTTAAAATAACTTATTTAGTAAATTTCAATTACATTTTACTAATAGTATTTTCTATTGTTAATTACGTGAAAGTAAGCTGTCCGACCGAAGGAAAATGGATATTTGCAAAGTGGAATGGATCTAGGAAAAGCAACCTGATAGGCTTAAAAAACTTACTGCTAACTAAAGAAAAAAATAAATAAAATAAAAGTTGCATTGGGAAGTTAATCAACTTCCTCTACTTTTGGGCCAGCCGTTCCCTGCTGCGCTCCGTTCTGATGCAGTTTCATCATGATGGGTTGACAATCTTTTTGCAACTCCTTCAGTTTATCCTCGTATTCATCTTTTTCAGCCAGTTGATTGCTATCGAGCCATTGAAGGGCAGTGGAACATTTATCTTCGACCAGTTTTTTATCATCTTCTGTTAGTTTGTCAGAAGATTCGACAGCCTATAAATGAAGAAAGCAATTTATTGTATTTTGTTATAGATAAATAAATATTTATTTCTTAATTTTAAGAAATTTCTTGTCCTAAGAAGCGAGGGTTTTGCTACGGGATTCAAATACATTTGGTTTAATAATTGAGCTTTTAATCAAATTTACTCATTTTCGCTGATGATCTCTCCGAAGAAATAACCGAGACATCAACTCTCTTCTTATAGCCTATCTTTTGTTTGAAATTAAAGATGTCAAATATAAATTAAGATGCAACGCTAGAAATTTTTTGAATTTATTAAAATGAATTTAGACATTGTGAATTTAATAAAAATTTCCTAAATTATCTTGAGTCTCTAGAAAACTAAGACACCAGAAAAGGAATTCAAGAGTATAAAAAAATGACCTAAGAGGATCTTACTTGCCCTTGAGAAGATGAATAAGGTAGTTACAAAGAAATTGAACATAACAAAAGAGAATAAGTTTCAGATCACATTTTATAGAAAACAAGATATGGAGAAGGTATGAGCAAGAAAAATAAAAAGATGTGCAAAGAACGTTTCTTTCCTTATTAAATAAAAACTAAAACTATAAGATGGTGATGAATCAGATTAGCTTTTATTTACTCTAAAGTAGAAAACCAAGTGATGCTCTCTACCTTCTGGGAAATTAAAAGTGTACATTTAATACTAAAATGAAAGAAACCTTTAAAATATCCAAGTGCTAAGAATCGATTAAGCGTAATTTTACCTGTTTAGCACTGAAAATATATCCCTCTAACTGGTTTCTTGCAGCAATCCTCTCTTTCTGCTTAGCATCCTCGGCAGCATATTTTTCTGCATCAGCCAGCATCTTGTCGATTTCAGCTTTAGAGAGGCGCCCTTTGTCATTGGTTATTGTAATTTTTTCCGATTTACCAGTACTAGCGTCTTTGGCAGAGACATTTAAAATACCTAAAGCAAAAAAAAATTAAATCAATGTTGATTTTGTTATTCGTTTACAAACCGTTGGCATCTAAGTCAAAAGTAACTTCAATTTTTGGTACCCCTCTAGGGGCAGGTGGTATTCCTGTAAGGTTGAATATTCCTAACAGATTGTTATCTTTGGTCATGGCCCTCTCACCCTCATAGACCTAAAATAAAGACAATGGAAAAGCAAATATAACAATAATAACATTTGGGCTTCACCAGACCAAAACCTACCTGTATCGTCACAGCATTCTGGTTATCAGCATATGTAGTGAAAGTCTGCGTTTGCTTGCAAGGTATTCTAGAGTTCCTTTCAACTAATTTAGTCATTACACCTCCAGCAGTTTCAATACCTAATGAAAGAGGAGTAACGTCTACCAAAAGAACATCTTGAATTTGAGAAGACGTATCGCCGCTTAAAATCGCTGCTTGGACAGCCGCACCATAAGCGACAGCTTCGTCAGGATTGATGCTCAGGTTAAGTGACTTTCCTCCGAAGAAGTCTTGCAACATCTTTTGAATTTTTGGAATCCTGATGGATCCACCTATTGATAAATTAAAAAGCGTTTTATTTCACTTGTTCATCAATCATATTTACATTTTTATAAATTAAAAATTATTCTACTATAAAAGAATTTTTTCGTTAGGCCTGACTACATACTGACCTACAAGAACTACATCATGAATTGCTGACTTATCCAGTTTAGCATCATTTAAAGCTTTTTCAACAGGTTGCAATGTAGATCTAAAAAGATCCATGCAAAGTTCTTCAAATCGAGCCCTGGTGATCTTAGAGTAGAAGTCAACTCCTTCATGAAGAGCGTCAATTTCAAGACTAGCTTCAGTAGAGGATGAAAGGGTTCTCTTTGCTCTGCCGAAAATTACATACGCCTGATAATTATGCCTATTTTTAAAAAAATATCAACAAACCTTTCACAAGCAGTTCTTAGTCGTCTAAGAGCTCTAGTGTTATTACTAAGGTCTTTCTTAAACTTTCTCTTAAATTCTTCAACAAAATGGTTTACCAAACGGTTGTCGAAATCTTCACCACCAAGATGGGTGTCGCCTGCAGTTGATTTTACTTGGAAAAGTGAACCTGAATTGTCAAGTAAATATTATTGGTGTAATAAATATAATTTATATAATTTTTTATACCTTCATCAATTGCTAAAATAGATACATCAAAAGTTCCACCACCAAGATCAAAAATTAGTACATTTTTATCCCCTTTAAGGTTCTTATCAAGCCCGTATGCCAAAGCAGCTGCAGTAGGCTCATTGATGATTCTCAGCACGTTAAGGCCAGCAATAACACCAGCATCTTTAGTCGCTTGTCTTTGAGAGTCGTTAAAATAGGCTGGAACGGTGATGACTGCATCAGAAACCTATAGAAAATAATATAGGAGTTAAGATTTTATAAATAGATAACATTTCTATGTACTTCATACCTTTCCTCCTAAGTAAGTTTCGGCAATTTCCTTCATTTTAGTTAAAACCATTGAACTTATTTCTTCTGGAGTAAATTTCTTGATTTCTCCTTTATACTCCACTTGAATTTTTGGTTTTCCTCCATCGTTAATTACGGTAAACGGCCAATGCTTCATATCATCTTGAATCTTTTCGTCATCAAATTTTCTACCAATAAGACGCTTGGCATCGAATACCGTGTTTTTAGGATTCATGGCAACCTAAAATTATTTGATCACACTCGGACATATATTAAAATAAAAATGAAACACAAAGCAGGAACAATAAGATTATCTTTAAAATATAATAATAAAGGAAGAGGAGAACAATTGTAGTCTCCTAAATAAATTGATATGAATAATATGTTCTTTGTAGAAAACTCTCCTTATGCCAGGATGGAAATTATGTCTAACCACATCTAGCAGCCTGTCTTTTTCTAGAAAGAAATTAGGAAAATGCTAGATATCTTTGAATACAAGTGATTGACATGGCGATTATATTCCTAGATCTTGATGTTATTTACAATAAACTTGCCCGTGTTGAAAGCAAATATCCAATTAGTCTCGGTCAATTATAGGATGTACCGCTCGGTTTCCAACTTAAATTTTACTTGCAATGAAAAACAAAGCCTATCACCATAAACCAGGGTCAGAATTGGCGAATGGAACATAAAGACCCAATCAACTGGAATTGGACCAAGATTATCTGCTACAATTAGATCACGAACACCCTTTCTTTACGTTCTCACCAATCACCCACCTGATTTTTCTTTATCAAAAGGTACCAAAACTAGACTGCACTGATAAAAATTAAAGTCTTGAGAGTTGTATTAACGGATCTAATATAGTCAGCAACAAAGCTAGAGTTAAGCTCCTATAGTTGAAACATAAGTGGGGATCGATAGAGATGTTTTATCGTATTATCCCAGTACTTTCTTGCCGTTTTTTAATTTATGACTAAGATTTGATTTCTGCACATAGGACCTGAATTGGCCAGACCTGTATAGTCAATTTTGAAGACGCTTACTAGTTTCTAAAGAATTTGATATTTAAGATATCTCAAAATAGGATGAACTTTATCATAATTACAAGTCACTTCTCCGGAAAACAAAAAAAGCAAAGTGAAAAAATATAAAAAAGAAACTAAAAGAAGAAAGATAAAACATATTATAACAAAAGAAGTTTTAAAATGAATAATAAAATTTAATAATAAAAAAGAAAATGAATAATATGGTCTTCTTAAATGACTTTTAGAGATTTTCATGTCTCCAAAATAGGTAATATTTTTCAACACACCCAGCAGTTGCAAAACCTAGAAGGGCATCACAAAAATGAAGACACTACTAGATTACTCCTCTAGATTCCACCTTTTATGTTACTCAGCTAGAAAAGCTACTTCTCTATATTCATTTCGCTCATAAAGCGTCATGCACCTGATGCAAAAATGGCTAATGGAACATAAAGAACCAATCAACTGAAATTGAACCAGGGTTAAGCAAATGCTGCAATCAGTTATCTGATCTCCATAATTTTGCTCTCCACGATTTTGCGATATGACTATTGACACTTGTTTAGACATTCAAGAGTCATATAAGCTTTTCGATTCCGAATGCTTTTAGTAGCTACAAAAGTTGCAACAATCTCTTGAAAATTAAATCTTTAAAAAATTGTATTGCCGGATTTCACATAGCCAGTGACAGACCTATGATTAAGCCCGGTTGATTATCTCCGATTATTCTTCGATTGTTATGTCACCACATAAATTTCACCTTTGAGTAAGTTACTTCTTCCAATGTCCTAGTTAAATCCCATTTAAGAGTCATATGGTTCACAAGTTTTTATTAGTAACTTAATTCTCTTGATGACAATATAATAATACTTAAAACGCCATAGTCATTCTCACTGCGTATTACAAGATTCCTTATTTAGTATCGTCTGGTATATTCACCATTTATTTTGCCTTTTTAGGATTCACATTTTGGTTTCTTGCTATTATAAGAAATAAAGAACACATGTTAAAAGTTACGTCTGTGATTATACTTGGATTTTATAGAACTAAAAAGGTTTTTTTGCATGTTTTTGAACCAGAATTCAAATTATTCATTAGTTGCGTAATAGGCAGGCAAATTAATTGTTTACTAAATAATCAATTTAATTGAGTGAATCAAATTGTTATATCTTATTAACTTACTTGGCTTTTTGCTGCATCCCCAATTAGTCTTTCAGTATCCGTAAATGCTACGTAACTGGGCGTGGTTCTGTTTCCTTGGTCATTAGCAATGATTTCCACTTTTCCATGCTGCCAGACTCCTACACAGGAGTAAGTTGTACCAAGGTCAATGCCAATTGCTGGTGTTTTCCCCATTGTAATTTATCCTAAAAAAAGTTAATTATATAACTTTAATAAAACCTAATACCATTTAGATGTTATTTTACCAAGAAATAATGCCTTAATGATGGCGAAATAAAGGCAAAGGCAACATTCTTGACTTCTTTAAAATGCTATTTACGTATGTTTCTTTCTGGTATATAGAGAAAGAACAGAAATTTCTCTTCCTTACTCATTTTCATCGGTTTGATAAGTTAAGTAGGTATATAAGTTACATTTAATAATTACTTGAAATTAAAACTTATTGATAAATTCATTTTCTTTTTAATCCAGTTGATCTAATATTAAGTAATTGAAATCTAGCTTGATTTAAATTAAAATATCCTAAACTTAAGGCGTTTTTTTAAGACTCTAGTGAATAGTATCCTGCCCAGAGAGATCAAATAGCTACCACAACTTTTAGCGTCCAAGAATACTATTTGCTGGTCACCATACTGATTTTAATACTGAAATTGCCAATTTAGATGTTCCAAGAGTTGATCTTCATTTCTTCCAGATTATCAAACATCGATATATCTGATTCATATCCAGGTTTTTAAGTACATTATGCTATAAGTCCTCCAGGAAATAATTTGCTATTATTAAGTTGGTACCTTCGTAGTGGATGAGAATTTTTGAGATAGATTAGCGCAAAGGTTCGAGAAATAGAAATCTACAAACATATGGATGATTTTAATATAAAATTTACCCCAATTATTTGCAAAAGGAATTCTAATATTATCCCAAAAGCGCTATCTGCCCCCAAAAAAATGTCATTCCAGGTTGCAAGACTAACTTCATCTACCCCATAAGCATTAGCTTAATCTGTGAGAGAGTCAAAAACAAGCCTTTCTTGCTAGTTAATCAATAGCTACTATTAGTTAGCGGGTAAGAAATGTAAGCTGACTTCTTCCTTAGATATAGGAGGATACAATTATCCAATTGTATCGATGGAGAGATTTTTTAATATTGACCAAAGGATCTAAATCATAAATATTCCCATTTACAAGCTCTAAAAAAAGGAATAGGGAACAGTTTGTCAGGTATAAATATGGGCTGTCTTTGCTCTATCTATGAATATTGTCCTTTTATACTCATTTTTCTTTTTAACATGTAACTTCAGTCATTTCTTAAAACTAATAATAAAGATTTTCATATTAATTTACTAAATTTAACCTATTATAGCAAAACAGGACTGAAGACATTTGATGAGAAGATAATTAAACTAAATGCCTAAGAACTTCTTATTATGAATTGAATTATAAATTTAATAATGTTTAGGAATAATTTTTTTGAAAAATGAGAGATAGAGAAAATTCTATGGCAAATTTCAACTATTCTCTATGACAACTACTATAGAGATCTAAAGAGCAAAAGTCGTCATTCCTATTTTCTATAGTAAATAATTTGCTTCAAGCCCACATCAAATATCAAAGATAATTTAACAAATTAATACCAATATATAACTGATTCATCTGGTATCTATTTATATATCAACGAATGTTATTATAACTGAGTATACGCAAAATTATAATTTATTACAGGCAAATCTTCTAGGTGTTGTAAATATATTATTTTATAAATTATGATATTATTCGCGTAAAATACAAACTAGATTCAATACATTCTTTATTGATTTTTTATTTTTTAATGACCTTAATATTTATTTATGTAATAAGTGTGTGATCCTTTTCTTATGAATGCGACAATTCTAATGAATAAAAAAAAACAAAATACGCAAATGCGTAAAAAAAATTTTATGATAAATTATCAGTTAAATAAAATAAACACCAAATTACTTTACATATAAAGTGAAAGTTTATAAATCCTGGAAAGTGTGTAAAGTGAAAAAATAATTTTTATAATGCTTAATATGAACCAGCTTATAAAATAGGACACATAATATCAAATTTGTCCAGGAGTAAATGATCAATAATAAAATAATGTGAATACAGCACAAACATATAAAAATTATTATATTTTATTTTATTTGTTTATATCTTATTTTTATTTATCGAAATTAAGTAGTTATTCAATAGCAAAAAAAATAAGTTAATTTTTCCGAATGAATAAATTTAATATATTTATTATAGTTAGATCTTTTTTCAATATTTAAATTTCCTCAATCTTGGCAGAATTTCAAAAGATTTTTGAAGAATTGCAATATTATTACTAAATGATATATTTCATGGTTTATTTTAAAACATTATTTAATCATAATGCTTTTTGTTAAATTTTTATATTATATCAATAATCTAAAATAAATTATATTATTTTTTATATGCAATATTCATTTCAATCTTTTGGAATTTACTGAACATCAAATTAAATTAACATTTTTAAATTATCCAGATAATAAATTAAAAAATTAAAATAAACTTAAACAGTTTAAACATTTAAAGTGCACATACCTTTAAGAACTAGAAAATATATTTTCACCGCCCAAATTAACTATTTGCACCAAAAATTTCGTTCAGTTTAAAGCACGATATAAGTTCAGAAGAAACAGAAATAGAATGGACGAGAAACGATACTCGCGTAAGTCGGTCTCGACTCCCACTTGCTTTTTTTCCATAATATTTTGCTTAAAAATCTATCTGGTATCTGTATCGTTACCTTTTTGGATAAAATATGCTGTATGATTAGTTTTGTTATTTTTAATTGGTGACGTTATGAGTTTATTGATCTTTTCTATTTATGGAAATACGCATTTTTCGTAATTTTACGATTTAAACCTACGGAATTATTGTTAGTTGGAAAAGTAGGTTTATTATTAATATATTGGATTTTTATCATTTTTTTCGTTAAAAACAACGACAGCTTTTTTTTTTTGTTTTAATTGATCCAATTATCTTTTAATTAGTGGGAAGCTTTCTAACAGTGATTTAAAACTGGCTTAATAACAGACTTACATAGAGACTTAGTATTTCAGAGGAGACATTTGTGCAAAACACATAAGTATTTTACTCACTACATGAATGCTTCCATGAAAAATGGAAAAATGGTAAAAGTAATTCTGTTACTGGAAAGACCAACTCTGGATTTGAGCCCCATTTATGCTAATTTATATTTACTTCACTAAATATTACAAAAGAGAAATAAACTAACGCATTTGCCGGATAATTTAAACTTACTTTTTACTCTCAACTTGGTAAGAATCCTACTACACTGCTCTCACATAATTTGGCTTTATACCAATAGGTTAGCTTTTCTCTATAAAGAAATATTTATTTATTTCAGTTACTTGCTTTCAGTTACTAAAGTAAAATAAATATTGATTAAGCTGAGGTGGTGTGGAGGGTTTGGTTGGGTTGGGCTCGTAAAGACATTGAATATACTGGGTTTCTAACAGTTTAAGCTATGAGTAGTAAAACTGTGTTTTACTACGGTTACTGTTCTCACTGAATGAGTTGAGTTGGTTGCATTAAATAGTAAAGTAAGCAGCACAACTGTTTAAAATATCATTACACACAATTAATAGAATTTGTAAATGCTTAGAAGCTTCTAAATAATTTTTGGTGCTGAATACCAATAATTTCAAGAAAACACTTGTTGACAGTCGAAACAACTAAAACTACTTAAATTACAAAATAAGAGCAAAGCAGCATATTAGAATAATTAACGTTTTATATCTTCATAAAACTACTCCCTTCTCAAGTTGATTGATTAAAGATGGAAACACCTGAGTCATGATAAAGTGATAGCCGGACAATGTGTACATTTTTTACTTGGACGTCTATGGATCCCGTAGACCACGTCATTGATTCTGGTGATCACATGAAATTGACTTTCCTTCTGACCTTCCAGTCTTTTCTTCAAGCTCCTCCTTTCAGTGCAATCCATCAAAGGGCAAGTCCACTGATGACTTGCCCTTTGGCCTCTGTAGATTCTGTAACCAGAATTAATGCCGGTAGAATTCGCCTTTATGTCATTACGTGATTTCATTTTACTACTTTCTGTGAAGTTTATCCCGTCAGTCTTGTCAGGTCCCCCAAAGATCACTTTTCCGGGGTTTTTCTAGTAGACTCGTGGATAGCAGAATGTTATGCCAATAGCAATGATTTTATACACTCTGTATCCCATTTGGTTTGCTTAGATTTTACCACAATTCTCAAATAGGTTCCAAAAGTGTGAATAAATCTTTAAACCAGTCCATCAGGTAGAGGGTGTAAGAGGGGTTGAGACAGGGATCTAATTGATTCCCGGCAACTGGTGTACTAGTTGGAATACTCGTAACTAAAAATTTCTTTCTTGGTCTGAATGTATCTCTATGAGGACACCCAGTTAGAATATCTTAACTAGGGAAACCCAATTAGAATCACTTTATTAATCAATAGCAACAAGAGCATAGCCAGGGCAAATTCGATTTCCAGAGCTGCTAGTAGGAAAAGGTCCTCTTACGCCTATGGCAATCCATTTAAAGGCATGGACAGAACAGACTACCGTAGAAACAAATTGAGATATTTTACTTTAGTCTATTTGCTATACCAGTTTGGCAAATTCTTTCTTGGGTACCAAAATATAACAGAATACAACATGTGTTAAAAACTACAGAAATTAATAAGTAAAATCTTAATAAAGGATAGAACCACAATACCTCGACTCGTCTTCTACATCGTTTTCCCTATTCGCACTTTCGCCACTTTGCACTGTTTACCATATAATAAACAGAAGTTTTTAATTGTAAATAAAGTAGACTCAAATAGATCGATTTGCAAAAAAACACAATTTTAAATACGGTTTCGAATTTTTAGATATTCTTTTGTCTTCAAAATTGTCATAAATCCTACACTAAAGGGCAAGTGTGTTAACAAAAAGGTCTAGAAGATATAAGCAAGAACGACTAGAAGATATAGTTCGTAGTGCCTTAGAAAAGGATTCAATACGGAAAAAACATGGGTACAAATGTTTCAAATCAACAGTTTATTTTTCTATAGAGCTTAAATTTTATCAGAGTTTACATTTTATTTTAATAGAATAACGCTTTAATTTTCATTGTGCAATACAGAGCATAATAAATAATTTGAAATTAGGATTCTATGTAACTTTTACACTGATGTAAGTAAAATCTGCATCAGACAAATCTTTTAGAAGTGCGTGAACTTTCGCGTGATTTTTGTGAAATTTGATTAAAGTAATACAATAATTACCCTCATCGAAGTCAGATGCTTAGTAAGGTCGTACTGAAAAATAACGACCTAACATGTGACTAGTAGAGTGCACAAAATGCATATGTGTGCATTGCTATTTTGCCTTTAAGAACCTTTCCATGCGTAATAATCGATTCCCCAACCTGTATATTATCATACATGGCGAAAAGTCAGTTGTAAGGTATGCGAATCTAAATTAGCAAACTCAGAGAAAAGTCGTTAGGTTGTGGTAGACTGGTTCACAGAAAACAGACCAAGGACAACAATTCCCTCTTTGGTTTCTGTGGACTGGTTAGAGATGTTGGTGAGAATAAGGTGGACGTAGATGTCAAACAAACAGAGTTTGGTTTTGTTTTGACTGAAAGCAACGGGGATGAAGTAAGGAATAAATGTTCGAAAGTTCGTGTGACCAGGGAAGGTTGGAATTTTCTATCTTTAAAGAGTCGGAGTTGTGCGTTTCTTCTTAGAGAAGAAGACAACTTGTGTTTTCCTAGAACTGGCTGATAACGTCAACTGGTCCATTGTTGTAGTACTGGATATGAGGTAATCCAGTTTTTCCTTGGGCGGTAGATTTAATGGCGGTGTTATTGTTATAATAAATCAGTGCTGAGAAATTTATATAGCCAGGTAGTTTTGCCGAAAATTTATAAGATTGGTAACTAAATTATGTCACACGTGAGGCATGTCGAAGTTTATTATGATAGATGATTTTTTCATATGAAGTTGATCGTTACGCCAATATGTAACATATCAAGTATTAAGTATATGGTAAATAAGGATGACGAGTTAAAAGTTGAGTTTTTAAAACTACAGTCGTATGTACCATCGTGCCCAAAAAAAAGTGGGACAATAAAATTTAGGTAGGGAATTGTCTCCTAGTCTATTATAGTAAATCGCATTCCTTGGGTATGGTATGCATATTTACGCATTATGAATTTTTGGAGTCTTAATAATTACATATTTAAATAATAATATTAATAGAAAACATTTTTATTTTTCGATATTTATTTTTATTTGGAACACATTTTATAAATAAAGCAAAACTAACTAATATCTTTTTTGATAATATGGAATAACAAAAAATTATTAATACTTAGTAAGCGCACCGTCGTTATCAATTATCGTTATCAATTAATAATAAAGCTTGCAAACGTCGTGGCATACTTAAAATTAAGTTTCTGGTATATTCTTCTGTTATTTGGTCCCATGCGTCATCTATCTTTAGGCGTAATTCATTCTGATTTCTAGGCCTAAAGTTATCCTAATACATACATTTTGCCATTTTACCCCAAACGTTTTCAATTGGGTTGATATCAGGGCTTTTTGAGGGCCACGGTAAAACTTAAATTCGTCTTTCGAACGACAAAATTTACACACGAATTAAAAAGTGCATTTTTGAACAGCATTCGAAATTTCATTCGAATACGAACCTCAAATGTAGTGGCAACGTAGCAAACTCGAGTGCTATAGTGCTATTGGAGGCCATGTCAGACGGGATGAAGACGATAAGGATTTTTAAATCTAACCTGAAATTTAAGTTTAAAAACATCAGGGAATTTTTAGGATTTTTTCATGGCGTTTCTTGGGTGTTGAATTGACTTTTTTTTTTAAGTTGGATTCAAAAAAATAAAAAAATATTGCGGTTTTGTGTATGGTAATGGTATATACCCATTCGAGACACCGCATGCGAAAAAGTTCGCATACGATGCGGACGAAAATACAAATATCGATTTTTCGTGCGAAATCCTCAAATTTCGTACCTATGCGAATCAAATTCGAATGGTTTCAAAGATACGGCTCCTGGTCCTCTAAAACTAATCCAGGCCCAAGCGTTTATACTAAAACGTCCACTTTGTGTATATCTTTCATCAAATCTGGTATTAGAAGGCCTCTAAACGCGGATTTTGCCATTATTACACGATTGAAAGGTTTTTTTATCCGAAAATAGTACCGTTTCCCATATGCTGTTTTGGTGTGCATATTGATGGGCAAATTGGGCAAAAAAATCTTCTCTGTTTGTTTGCTTCAGTCAATAATAGTTTATTTGTTGCACAGCAACTTTTAATTTCCGAATTTCTCATCCTACTACGAGCTGTATTAGCAGAACCAGGAAAATGCGTGTCTTCTTTCGCCTTTATTGCTGTTTCAAACGAATTGTTTCTTAAAAAGCCAACTAAATCTCTATTTTAAATATCGTTTGAAATTTTTGGTCCACCAGAACCTGAATTTCTTACAATAGCTCTATATTCTGCAATTTTTGCTTTAGCCAAGGAAATGGTCTTTTTACTAATGCCCAATTCTTCTGCGATTCTTCTTATAGGAACTCCACCCATCAGACGAGTGTATATTATCGCTTTTGGCTGAGGAGATAATGCGGGCATTTTGAAAGAACGATTTTGTTGACGCAGCTGTCACAAAATTAAATTACCTTTGACAACATCAAAATATATTATTCTAATAGACCAAGAGATTTGGGAGATTTTGCTGTCCCAGTTTTTTTTCGGCACGATAGTACGTTGTGAAGATGGACTTGGATTTGTGGGATGTATAATTTTAGTATTGTTGGCAATAATATGTAAGAATTCGCTGTTTATTGTAAATTCGCTTATTATTTTCTTAATAAGTTGAATAAATTGGAAATTATGTCATCTCCAGAATTTTGGGGAATAAAACATTGTTGTTATAATGTTTTGATATAATATAAGTTAAATTAAAAAATACAGTTTTATATACAGAGAATACTCAGTGTAAAGATAATACGGAAATATGGATCTAAATGTAGCAAAAAAGTAAAATTAATTAATAAAATTCTTTGTTTGACAGATGATACCTTAACATATATATTACAGTAATAACTGCTAATGATAATTATAAAGATGAGCAATTAACTATAATTTAAAATTGATAACCATTCTCCCTTATTACCTCACTTTAGTTGAACACTTATAGCTAATTATTAGGATATACACAGTATGACAATAATAAGTAAAAAAAGAAAATTGGCAAGCAACGTCAATGTAGATTTAGAAAGATTTGAATTTCTTTAATCCAAGTTGTATAATGAGTAATTCTTAGTTTTCTCAGATGGTGCTGCGAGGTAGTCTCAAGTTTTTTTTGCCGATATATGTAGTATATCGGCATAATATAATTTTCCACAAATAGATTACTATGTTGGTTTAAAAAAATATATTTTTTATGAGCATTTTCAATATGATTATAAAATAGTTATAAAACAATAATATTAAAATAAACATTATCGATATATTTTCTTAAATCTTAGTATCTCATCTCATTATCTGTCCTTTTATAAGACCTAAGACCTCTAAAAGTTTCTTTAGTCATTTGTGTTCACATTTTAAAGGCCTTTGACTAGGAATTTCTGTTTCATGTTAATGCGTGGACCTTGGCATTCGAGGAAAAAATATGTATGTATATAAATTCAATAACTAAAACATAAACGAGGTATTAAAAAATGTACAAATAAACTCACCAAAAGGTAGTGAACAATAAAAATTAAATACTTGGAAAAAAATGTTATCTTATTACAGCTTCACGAACAAGTAGGTACGTGATACAATTTTACATTGGAATAAAGCTTTACATTGGGAAGTTTATCGCTTTCTATTTCAGAATGAAGTCGAGCCCTAGCAAAGAAATAAAAAAACAGACTTTGACAAGAAAAATGTGATTTATTTTTCATTTAATTAAAAAAATATATTTATTTTTAGGATATGTATATCTATTTTATCAAGATCGCATTACTTACTATTATAATATTTATCGACAAATTAGGCAAGTTCAATATCTTTTTTATTAAAAAATAATTAAAACAATAGGTTAATCGGGATACTCGGCTAAAATTAAAAATGTATTTTCGCTTCCTTATAAAAAAGGATGTAACTTTTAAATTGTTTACTATCAATACCAGTTTTATACGCAATTAATGAACCGTTTTATGTCTGATAAATGATTCTGAATAATTAAAAATAATCTTTAACCCTATATAAAATATGTTAAACAAAAAGCATTACAATACTGATGACCTCATTAAAAAATTAAATGCTTTATGCGGAATCTAGCATACGTTAACCATCCTTAACGTTAAATTTTCTGATAAAAAACTTATATAATATTTTTATTTCTTTTTTATCAATGGAGTAAATTAGTGATTTAAAAAAAACTTATATATCTATATACATATATTATAATTTAATATGACCGTAATTAGTAAAGAACTTTTTGACTCAAAAATCGGCCCTGAATTTCATTGCGGACATCTTCATTTTTGGAATGAAAATTGTGTAAAAAGCAATTATTTATTATCCTTGAAAGTGTTCAAAGGCAGTTTAAAATTTTTCATCCCGATTTATTTGGTAAGTTGTTTTATAATTATTAGTATTTCTTTTTTAATTTTTTGTTCTTCTTTGTTACTCAAATAAGGCTTGTAATTCGATATGTTTAATTAGTATGTCTTTTTGGTTTACTACTTTTATCTCGTCATCAAATATTAATGAATTTATATTTGTTATTTAGCACCATATAAAAAAAGTTAAAAATAATTGGAAAATAAAAGTTAGAACGTTCCTTATTATATACACATTTCCACTTATTCTGATTAAGGATTAAGTATAATTTTCCAATGCATTAGCCTTATTATATATTCTTTTATGCATTTCTATCTACACCAATCTTACTTCTTTAGTTAGGTAGAGATATGAGATATTGTAAGTGGTGCCATTTCAACCTTGAGATATTGGGCATATTGGTAGATTTTATTAATGTTTGATGTTATTTCTTCTTTTTTTCTCTCAAGCAGATTTAACATCTAATTTGAAGAGCCTTATTTCTAGATTCCTATTTGTATGTCAAGATAAGCATGCTAAACATCTTCTTAGTATGCTTTTGATTGCGTCAATAGCTTAAAAATAGTTAATAATAAAAAATAAATATTTAAACTTAGTTCAGAACAGAAACTTAGTTTGGTCAAGCTGTAGCGGCGTTGTTTTTTGACTTGTTAAAGGCTTGCCATGATATTTATGAAGTTCTTATAAATATAGTCGCCGCCAGACATAATTTATTTTAGTTACCTGTTAAAAAACTTGCTTGAACTTATTGTAACGATATTGTAACACCAAGAAACCAACTGATTCTTCGTCATACCGCAACGACACAAGTCGCACATCGCACGACGTCTTCAAGGTCAGCGCATCTTCCGGAATAGTCAGCCGAATATATAAGGACCATAGAGAAATAAATATTAAACTTAACATACTTTTAATTACTCTATGATAAGGACCGCCTCGTCGCTAGGAGTCACCTGACAGTTCAGTGAAGTAAAGTTCGGAATATTGGCGCGAGATTTAAATCAGACATAAAAAGTTGTAAATATTTATACAGTGAAAATAAATATTTCTAGTAGTCGTGTGTGATCGTCTTCAGTAGTGTAAGTGTGCAAAGAAATTAGTTAATTATATTTGGCCTCGTCTTCAGTAAATAAGATCACTGGTAGTACTCCCTGTTCCTGCTCCGAACCACACATTTCCAAGCTAAGCAAAAAAAAAAATAAAAAATTTTGTTGCTCTCCGCTCCCGTCCCCGAATATCCCATAACCAAGTCTCATTCTTTGTTTGTGTGCCGAACCGTATAAACGTTAATCGTTGGTGATGAAAATTGCTTATTCTACGTTTTTTATTTTTGTTATTTTTAACTTCTAAGTATCTAATATGCCTAAGCATCATGAAGTGCATACGAGAGATTCGAGAACCTCTTTACGAGAGGAAGTGCGCGTAATGCGAAAACAATTACGAAAATTAGAAAAGTTAGCGGAATCCACCCAAGGTGTCAGTGATACCAGGAGCTTGGATTATCGCCGTGCGCGGGAATCACCGCGGTCATCGCGTTCTCGCAGGAGATCAAGAAGTCGAATTGTGCCGCGTCATCGGTATCGTAAGATAAGGCGGCTTTCGAGTTCCAGTGAGAGTGTTAGTGTTAGTTCAAATGAGGTCAAAAAATCCACAAGTGACCTCGAATCAAATGAGGAAAATGATACTACAGTTGGGAGCAGTAAGTAATAAACATTTATTTGGGCCGAATTTTATAGCGACTAGGACTTTATCTTGCTTCACATGGGTGACATTGAAATATTATTTTTTGATGATGTTTGCATTTGTTTATTTTAATTTCCTGACCGACTCGACTGTGAATAAGATTGTATTATGTCTTATGCAGCAATTAGTTCTTTTGTTTTTAAATACATTTGGCTGCTTAATAAAAACATGTTAAGTACATCATTGATGTTAGATATATACATACCGGAAACTAGAAAGGAAAGTTTGTTTATTTATTTTTGAGGTTTGGTGAAGACCTCTGGATTAAATAAATTGTTTGGTGAACACAGTAATAATAGGATTAAATAATAATGTATAGTTGGCAATATGACCTGTGGGTTGACGTCATTTTTTTTATGCACATGGGTATAATCAATTCTGCATGTTGGGTGAACACAGCGGATAAAATTATCAAACTGTTTGGTGAACACAGTTTCAATACACCCAAAATTGCAAAACGATTTAATTTAGGCAACTGGGTTAGCCCAGCACATGGTTAATCTGTTTGGTGAACACAGTTTTAACAAATCACACTGTTTGGTGAATACAGTATCTAACTGAAAGTTAGATGTACATGCTACGAGCTACATTTAATTTAGGCAACTGGGTTAGCACAGCACATGGTTAATCTGTTTGGTGAACACAGTTTTAACAAATCACACTGTTTGGTGAATACAGTGATCTAACTGAAAGTTAGATGTACATGCTACGAGCTACATTTAATTTAGGCAACTGGGTTAGCACAGCACATGGTTTATCTGTTTGGTGAACACAGTTTTAACAAAACACACTGTTTGGTGAATACAGTGATCTAACTGAAAGTTAGATGTACATGCTACGAGCTACATTTAATTTAGGCAACTGGGTTAGCACAGCACATGGTTAATCTGTTTGGTAAACACAGTTTTAACAAATCACACTGTTTGGTGAATACAGTGATCTAACTGAAAGTTAGATGTACATGCTACGAGCTACATTTAATTTAGGCAACTGGGTTAGCACAGCACATGGTTTATCTGTTTGGTGAATACAGTTTTAACAAATCACACTGTTTGGTGAATACAGTGATCTAACTGAAAGTTAGATGTACATGCTACGAGCTACATTTGTGCCTCAATCTTTTTTAATTTATATATTTATATAAATATAGAAAGTACACTTTTTTGGGCCTGTTTGTTTATAGGTAATATCTTTGCTGCAGTTGAACCGGAACAAATCACAGAATCAGTTTCTAGCAAGGTTTCGGGTCAATCCCTTTTTGGTTCTAATGTGCCGAATAATACAAACAAATTTTGGCCTCCATTACATAGGGAGATGGTAGAGACATGGTCAAGTATAATTGATAATGGAATTGAACAGGAAGAACGAAAAAGTTTAATTTCTAAATACCGGCTTCCGGAAAATATACCTCGTTTATTGGTACCCAAGTTAAATGAAGTTGTTTTAAAAGCATCTTCAGAGTCAGTCTTATGCCGAGACTCTCGATTAGTCGATCTGCAAACTCAGATAGCTGCGAGTATTTCAGCTGTTGGAGAAGTCATAACAAAGATGTTAGTTGAAAAGGAAGGGGAGGGAAGTAAGGAATATTTACAACCCTTTTGTGATGCAGATCGCTTATTAACGGATGTTTTGAATATGGAAACCAATTCTCGAAAACAACTAGTTTCTTACCAGTTTGACAAAAATATAAAGGATACGTTGATTTCCTCTCCATCAGATGAATGGTTTTTTGGTACGGAACTAGATAAACGAGTAGAGACATCCAGATAATTGGAAAAGTCAGCTAGAACTATCAAGATTACAGAAATTAACATTATCAAAAAGTGTGGAGCAAACACAAAATATTTAAACTCCAGGAGTCTGCCTCGAGAAGTGCGAGTACAAGGGAGAGGTCAAGGCAGACGACAGCAAAATCAAAGTCGGATTCCCAGTTTCTCGAGGAATGCACCTTTCAGGAATCAAATGAATCAGGACCGCAGTACAGAAGATCGGGCCCGTCACCAAGGTAGGACAGGGCGGTATACCATCGTTAGTGACAGAGGTTAGTAAGACGGCAGGCAGACTAAAACAATTTTATAGTAAATGGACTGAAATTACTGGTGACTGAATTTATTTTAGAATGTATTAAAGGGTTTAAGATACCATTTATGAAAATACCTAATCAAGTTATAGCTCCCCGAGCCCCCAAGTGGTCGAAAAGTGAAATTAAAGATCAGTTGATCAATTTCTGGAGATGGGTGCATTAAGCAGGGTAAATCCCTGCAAAGGCCAAAATTTTTATCAAATATCTTTTTAACCCAAAAATCAAACGGCTTTTTTAGGTTAATTTTAAATCTAAAATCTCTAAATAGATACGTTGGGGCCGAGCATTTTAAAATTGAAGACCATAATATACCGTAATAAGGCTTATCAGTGGAAATGATTTTTTGGTAACTTTAGATTCAAAGGATGCCTATACTCTTATACCTATCCATAATTCACATAAAAAATTTTTAAGATTTGAATTTGAGAATCAAGTCTATGAATATAACTGTTTTCCTTTTGGTTTAAACTGCGCTCCTTTTCCTTTTACAAAATTTATAAAACCTTAAAAAACCTTAGTTGGTAGGTACCTTAAGATATAGGGGTTGGTTATCAATAATATTTCTTGACGACATATTGCTGATAGAAAAAACACGCGCAGAATACCATGAAAATTTGCGAAAAACAGTTATATTTTTAGAATCGTTAAGTTTTATAATAAGACTAAAGTATTATGATTCCATCACAGACATGTAAATATTTGGGGTTTGTGTATGATTCTGTAAAAATGTCTGTCTCTCTTCCGGCAGAAAAGAGGGAAAAAATTATTGGACTTAAAAATTTGTCTTACGTAAATCGTGTAAAATAGGGGATTTTGCTCGATTTATAGGCACCTTAACATCTGCGTGTCCTGCAGTTTCTTATGGTTGGCTTTACACCAAATCCTTCGAACGTGAAAAATTTTTTAGCCCTTGAAAATTCAATGGGAAATTTTGGTGCAAAGATGTTACTTTCACCAAGATTAACTATAGATTTTCAATAGTGGCTCTCTAAGGTTAAAAAAGCAGAAAAGTCAATAAAACCTCTTAAGTATTGTATCGAAATTTTTTCAGATGCATTCCTGACCGGGTGGGGAATATCTTGTGGGGGTAAAAGATCCCATGGACTTTGGAACTTGCAAGAAAGAAAATTTCATATTAACTTCCTAGAACTTTTATCAGCTTTTTTCGGACTTAAATGCTTTGCAACCAACCTTAAGAACTGCAATATTTTATGCCGTATTGTTAATACTACCGCCATAGGATATATTAATCCAATGGGTAGTGTAAAGCATCCAAAGCTCAATGCCCGGGAAATTTGGCGTTGGTGCGAGGCCCGTAATATAATTGTTTTTGCTTCTTACATTAAATCTAAGGAGAATTATGAGGCGGACGAGGAGTCTAGAAAACTTGACATAGAAACTGAATGGGAAATAAATTATTTCGCCTTTGAAAAAACAAAAATGTTTTCCTAATTCTCGAGGTCGACTTATTTGCGTCAAGAAATAATAAGCAATGTAATAAATTTGTCTGGTGGAGAAGAGATCCAGGAGCGTGGGAAGTTGATGCCTTTACTTTGAACTGGGCAGATTTTTATTTTTATGCATTTCCGTCCTTTCCGTTAATTTTACGAGTTCTTCAAAAAATTATTGCCTGCAATCGTTCTAAATTTTATTAGAACTCTCTCAAACGACAGTATTGACTTAGAAGTTTTAACACAAAAGCTTGCCCTAGCGATGGGCCAGAGGGTTTGCACCCTTGGCGAATATTGAGATCGAAAATATTATTGAATCAAGTAATATGATTAATATTAAAATTCCTAAGCGGGTGAAAACTTCGGGTCCAAACAGAACCCAACCCCGTTTGAGTATTACAATTTTTTCCAGAGGATCCCAGAGTATGCGTAGCCTCAACTATTAAGTTTTATTTAGAACAAACTCATAACTTACGAAACTCTTCAATCAGAAATCTTTTTATGGCATTTAAAAAACCCTATCGAAATGCCACTACACAATTCATAAGTAGATGGATCAAGAGTATGCTCGACAAGAGTGGCTTAGATATCGGCAAGGTGGACAGAGAGGTCTAAAACGTTTGCTAATTTTTATAATTGACCATTAAGAGTAGAAAATAATTTCGCAACAACTATTTTAAGCAGTCAGTAGTTATTGTATTATCCATTTAAAATGGGTTAAGGTTCTATTTTACGTGGTTATTTTATGAGGTTAAGGTGTTATTTTGTATTATTAGGTACATCATATTATACGTATAATTTTATCTGCACCCGACAACGGTTAATTTCTTTTTTATTATTTTTTGTTAGAAATAAAAGGTTATAATTCTTTTAGTATTGTGGTGTATCAATTTATTGTTGCCGATTTCTTTAAACATCTACCAGTGATCTTATTTACTGAAGACGAGGCCAAATATAATTAAAAGATCAAACGAACTTACCTGGAAGTGAAGTTCGATCTTAATTATATGTAGGCCTCGTCGAAGTAAATAAGTCCCCCCCAGCCCAAGTATTCCCGAGTGCAACAATAAAGCTTTGAAGAAATGAGACTTGGTTATGGGATATTCGGGGACGGGAGCGGAGAGCAACAAAATTTTTTATTTTTTTTTTTGCTTAGCTTGGAAATGTGTGGTTCGGAGCAGGAACAGGGAGTACTACCAGTGATCTTATTTACTTCGACGAGGCCTACATATAATTAAGATCGAACTTCACTTCCAGGTAAGTTCGTTTGATCTTTTAATTATATTCGATTGTTTTAACTCACACCTAACGAACGGGTAAAAAACGCTGCATTGGTATCAGATGTAGGGCGTGAATTGGACGTCAGTTAACTAAACATTGGTGAAAAATAAATAGTAGTGAATTGAAATAAATCGACCTATAGTGTGCATAAATGCCAAACTTAGATTTTTTGTTGATGGGCTGAAAAGAGAGCTAGAGGAAAGGAACATGGAAACTAAATTTTTGAAAAATACTGCAAGACTGGAAGAAAGCTATGAAACACTAAGAGAGTGAAAATATGCAAGGTTCAAAGAAGAGATTTTTGGAAACAATGCCAATATGAAATAGGAATTAAAAGAAAAAATTCTAAAAAAATCATCTAAAAAATGTTTACTTAAAGAGATTCTTTTATTAACGGAGGGCAGAATCCAGGAAGTATTGCAATATTGGACGTCAACGCTTCCGATGAGTCGCCTTGTAGACCTTTGGCAATAGACCACAAGAACAAAGTTTGTGCCAATAATGAATCTGTTGGAATAATGCGTCCAAACCGCCTCAATTTGATGGTACTACATCCTAGAAAACTTATCAGCGTCAGTTTAAAGCGACCGTAAAAGCAAATGGTTAGTCATCCAGGGAGGAAGCCACTGCCCTTACATTGGCCTTGACGAGATGCTGCTGCTATCCTTGAAAAAATTTTCCCCAAAGAACAAGAAGTCTACGACCACTTAATGAGGCATTTCGAAATGCGGTATGGCCATAATCATACCTGAAACATGTCTACCATATGCAGTTGAAAAATCTATGCCAAAAGTCAGAGAAGTCCTTGCAAGGATCTGAAGCCGATATAGCACGTTTGGTTCGACTGGCATATTCAGATATGGCATGATAGGATCATAGAACGTTTGTTTGTCCAAGCATTCCTGGTTGGACTTTGCGATAGTGAAATGAGGCAAATCTTACTACTAGCATAACCACTCAAGCTAGTAGAGATACACACACAACACAGGCACTTAAAGCCGCCAAGCACACGAACCCTGCTCGTGTTCGGAAAATGATTCCAAAAGAACACGACTTCGCAGAGTCGGTTAAGCAAATCTTAAGGGATGTTTATGGAGGACATAGCCGCCAGGACCTGAAATGTTGGAAACATGACAAAAAGACCCTCCAGAACGCGCTAGTTCCACTCCCGACAAACTAAGAAAGGTGGATGCGAAGAAGCGATCGTCGACCTGTCTTCAGCAAGCCGTAGCAAGAAGATTCTGTCCGGAGGACTGTCAACAGGCAGAGGAGAAAGATGCTAAGTTATTAAGAACTACCATCGTCGATCAAACTTGGCCAAATGGGGATCTTATAAAAGACCAAGAGGAGAATCCCAATATCCAGAAAGTCCTAACCTGGTTAAAGGAAGGGAGGAAGTCAACTTAGGAGGAAGTTACTAACTAGTCTTTCGATGTGAAGTTATATTGGGCACAATGGAACTCCCTAATAATGTGAGGCAAGTAACGAACCGCAGAGAAAGCAGAAGGCTATGATGCATCAGTACAATATGGGAAGTCTCTTTAAAAGGATTACTATTGACATTACTGGTCCGTTTCACCTATCAGAGTATCGTGGTTGTGATGGACTACTTCAGCAAATGGATCGAGGCATATCCTCTACCAAACCAGGAAGCCTCCACTATCGCCGACGTCTTTATTAAAAAAATGTATCTGCCGATTTAGTGTACTTTTGGAGCTACATTCAGACTATAGACAAGGACGATATTTTGAATACAGGTTGTTCCAAAACTGTCTCCTTAATTTGGAAACTACGAAAATGCTGAGCTGCTGCAAATCCAACCAGAATAGCATTTGACATTCGATAAATTCATGGCCCATCATTCTAATGGCTGAAAGAGTTTGTACGGCGTGACCTGTGAAGTGCAGCAAGACTTGTTTACTGCTTCATATTATGTATGTTTTGGCACATTGTGTAGCTAAAGATTTACAATTGTCTGGAGGAATAGCTGAGGTTTTCTGTATAAAGTTCCGAAAAACTCAGGAGCTGCGTCGGTTTAACCTCAGAGTCGGGCAAGCACTCAAAATAACCGATGAAAGGACTAGTAGAGAGATCTTCTACCTGGTTACCAAAAAGGCGTCATACCAGAAGCCAATCTATTAAAGACTACTAAGTCAACGTTTGGGGCGCTTTATGTTCTCTAAAGGAGGAGTGGCTTGCCGAGGATCTGAGAAGAGTAGCAATTCACTCGCATGCGGACTTGATAACCTGGGCTGGAGGAGAAGCATAGGGAGAGGGCAGTGTAACGATATAGTAAACACCGAAGAACCAGCTGATTCTCCGTCATTCTGAAATGCCACAAGTCGCACACCGAATGACGTCGCGAAGGTCAGTGAATCTTCCGGAATCGTCAGCCGAGTATACAAGGAGCCGCGGCGCTACTAGAAATCCATTGGCATTGCAGTGTAGTAATGTTCGGGATACTGGTACAAGATTTAAACCAAACATAAGTAGTTGTAAATAATTAGAATGAAAATAAATATTTGTAGGAGTCATCGATCTATACGACGATCGTATGAACGAAATCGTAAGGATTTTCTTTAATAAGGGTGATTTAGCTCGTCATATTTTATCGCTGATTTTAAAGATAAAGGGTAAATTAATATTAACGAATAAAATTAGGCATGAAAGGTTAACTGACACATTTTAAATCTTCTGGTATTTTCATTTTCAGATATTAACTTAATTTATAGTAATTGACAAAGTTGATCAATCACATTCAGAAAAAGGGTATAGTCCGGGAATGTCTAAATTGCTAAATATAAATAAGAAAAATGTATAATTATTCTATAATTCTTTATATTAGATCTTTTGATTAACTAAACATGATTTAATCATTGATGAATATGAATGGAACATGAATAACAAAAAAAGCTTTGTTGTTGTTTCGGATATTGTTATCCTTAATTAAGGCAATCAGGTCGTTTAAATTAAACAAAAGTGAATAAACTCTTTCTTAGTCTATATTTTTTTTACCTAACTTAAAAAAGCCAAAAAACTAATTCAAAAAACGAAAAAAGATAATGACAAAGTAGTCAATGAATACAGAAATTAACGTTTGAAAATAAAATATACAACTAAATTTTGGAATAAATAGACAAATTGTTCATCAAAGTGTTTTAACTTTGATTACACAACAGTCATAATCGCAAGACGGGTATTTATAAAATCCGATTTTATAGTCTAAAAATAAAAAGTTTAGTTAAAAGTTATTTTTAGTAATATTTTTATTTTAGTTAGAAGTTTTTAAAAATAAAATAGGTATACTGTGTTTATTGTAATTTTATTTATTAAATTATTTTCTTGTTAAGTTGAAAATAAATGCTTTATATATTTTTATTTTTAGTTAAAAGCAATCGTAAATCATAAAAAACTAAAACATAAGGCATTTTTAAAGCAATTAGTAATTGAAGAGCTACGATCAGCATGTTATGGAGTTTTACTCGCAAATATATTTTTAGCAGCTAATTGCATTCTTTGGTAAGAAAATTATGTGATAACGAAAATTATATGATGTACTATATTTTTTATATGATTTAAAAATATTTTTTTTTCCAAATTTTCTTGCCATTTTAGTAAATTAACTGGAGGACTACATTATTACAACATTGGACTTATCTCAGGTTTCATATCGGGGTTATCAGTTTTGATTGAAACAAACGAAAATCATAGGTTGGATACTTTGATATTTTCTAATTGTGTAAGTAATATTTTCATTTTTTATTAAGCTCTTTTTACATTTTTCCTTATATTTAAGTTTAATATATTTTATAAATATGATATTCTTTTAATAGACGTTAAAAGGTATCATAGACATTTAAAAGGTATCAATACATATTCCAATAAAGTTTGTTATATTCTTGATTAACTTTAGTTTTAATATCTTCAAAATACTTTTACCTTTACCAAAATTTGCGCTTTATCAAGTAATAATGATTTTATTCTCTTACCAAGCCTTAATCACTATTAGTAATATTTTTTAAACTATAAAACTGGTTTTATTTTTAGTTAGTGGAAGCTATGTTTAAAAATATCGATGCTTATAATATACTAAAACTAACTAAAGCAAGAGAAACTTTACTGTTTATGGGAGTAAGCAGCTTGCTAATGCATTTGCTTCAAAATAAAATAAAAAGTAAAAACTACGGAACACTTTGGTAATTTCATAATATTACGTATTTTTTATAGAATTTTAATTGTACTTTTTAGGTTTTATTCTCCAAAACCTTTTACATATGAATCAGATGCAGAAAATACAAATGAAAAATGCGTGAAAGTTAAGTGTGATCACCAAGGTCAATGCTTGAACTTTGCTGTAATGGTAAGAGTTGCTTTAAATTGACCCTAAGCCTGCCATTATTAACAGCTTAGAATTTTCTTTAAAATTATTTGACTAAAACAATATTTTAGGGTGGCCGCAAGTATTTTGTATTAGGACTGCTTTTCAGTATTGTTAGAAAGTTTATACCAAAAATGTTAATTATTTTTAAGAAGCCAAGTGAGCTCTACAAAATTTTAGTAAACAAGGAGCATCTTAAGTTTGGAGCTTTTATTGGAAGCTATGTTGCAATATATCGAGTAAGTTAAGCTGCTAGATTTAAGAATATCTTTTTCCACATTTTTTATCTTATCTTCATTTACGATTTATCTGTTTAAATAAATAGCAGCTTAGAAGACCTCTTTTGGTATCTCGGGTATCATTATTGCTAATAGGCTAATAAAAGTGATGATTTTTGACAAATAATTAAAACATATATATGAGAGACCAGATTTTTTTCCTTTCTGGGGCTCCACCCGCTTTCAATCTAGAAAGTACCTCAGCCTGCGGTAGACTTCTTGTGCTCACCTTATCATATATCTATTCGGCACACCTCAATACTTTGTTTTCCTGTAAAGATGTTTTGCTCCTATGGTATTTAGATTTTCTGGGTCTAATGTATCCTTCCTAAATATCTATTGTTTTCTGCGGCATAGTGCCAAGCGCAGGCTATGTGCCAGACAGTTTTGGTTTCTTTTGTAGAGACGTTTCACCAGATCTCCGGCCTGGTGAAACATCAATTCTCTTAAGGTGTCGCTTAATGCTATTTATCTTATTTCAAGCCCTATAATTGCTTTCAGATTCAATGTAACTCTGAGGCTCGTAAGTACCTCCAGAGTTGTCCGACTGTCAGATATTATTAGGATAAGCTTACTATTGTAGGCTCTCCTATTATTTTGTCTTACACATTCGAGTATTTAAAGGATTTCTATTTGATAAGCCGATACAAAATTCCCTAATGAATGGAATTTCTCTCGTCATGGTTTTTCTCCAAAATTTCCAGCTCCCGCACCTTTGTAAGTAATTAATCCGTTTGTGTATAAAATTAGATCCCTGCATCGCACTCGTACCACTTTTTTGCTTCGATACGTAACTTCGATCTGTCATCACTTCAAAGTTTTAACATCTCAGATTATCCGGATTTTTTGATGTGTTTACTATTGTGAGGTCCTACCCTCTGTAGTACTAGTCTGGCTTCGCCTTGAACAATTAAAAGAACTATCGGTAGCTCCAGTAGAACCATGGATATTGTGGGCATAGATTTCATGGCACCTGTATCTTGACAAGCTAGTCTTTATTATATGTTTTCCAGCTTTTCTAATTTGCAATGTCATTAACCACCACTGCAGAGCTAGATACGTAATGTTTTCAGGGCACTACGATGGTTTAAATCTTGAAATCTTGAATTGTAAGCCCGATATCTGTCGATGCATTCATCTAACTATTATAGGAATTGTTTCTAAACGCTTGATTACCTTATATATATATATATATATATATATATATATATATTAATTCCAGCTTAATTTAGATTCGAGAGTTACCTCCAACTATTTATTTTTTCCAATAGCAGAATTTCTCTACCTTACTCTCTAAATAGCACTATTGGGGATTTAATTTAAGGCTAATGTATAACCATTACTTCTCTGTCCATTTTTACATTATAAGAGGTAAAATCACCTAGTCATAACTATATGTTCTACAGAAGAGAGAACAATACCCCTCTCTGAGGACATCTACTTCAAATGAGTGATGATGAAAAATATGTCTGAAATGATGTGTTGTCAAATGCGCCCTTTACCAGAGTCTATCTTGGACACAGGAATAGGTAGCGCTTTATCTTTAAAACTTTCTGTAGTATAAGCACATTACTCTTAAAGAGGAGGACCATTAATAACGTCGCCATCTCCATAATATCTTGGGTTCTTTCTGAAGAATGTTGTCAAGAGCGATAGTATTGTATATCTAATGATTGATGATGATACCACTAGATTCTATAAACAGGCTTTTTTTAGGTTTGTAAACTTAGAGATAAGAATCCAGCGCTCGCAGATAGCACCCCGGGGGGGAAGGACGATTATGGTAACATGTGATACTTTTTTCGGAGGAAGTATCCTGAGCATGTGGTGTTTTACAGAATATCTTCGTCGAAATGGAAAATGAATAAAATCGACTTTATAGTTATTATGATCATTCATATTCCTTATTATAAATACAGTCTTCCTCAAACTTGTATAGTTGTGACAAGCTTCTTGAGATATGGTATCGGCAGAAACTTCTCTATATAAAGGCGCAGCCTTCTTCGGTGATGAGATGGCTTTAGTGACCTTATTATTTTCTTTTTTAGCAAATATTTTTTCTTATGCTGAGCATACCTCTGTATTTCTTTTAGTTGATGAACTATATATGAGTGGAATATCTCTTCATAGGGTGCCCAGTATGATCTTGAGGTCTGAATGATTTATTTATTATTAACTTCGATGGTAAATATATGTATGAAGTAGTTTGAAAAATATGTCATTACTATCATGAAGATAGACTCTGTTTATATCAATTCGATTGTCTGGGATAAGATATATAATTAGATACAGACATTTTTACAACAAGTCAAATCAATAATTCGGGATGAAAACGGAAAAATTATGTCTTGTCTCTTTAGACATTAGCAGCATCTAGAAATCTGGAAAGTACAATATTTGCATCTCGAATCCAACTATTTTACCGCTATAAAAAAGGGGACTATTAGGATATCTATGAGTATTTACAATAACGACCAGGAGCTGATTCTAAAACTCAAAATATGGGTAAAAATTTACCACAAATTGGCTGTCATAGAAGATCTATAAGCAAGACCATCACAATGACAGATTAGTGCATACCACAGCTTGATGAGTCAATAAGTTTTTTCATGATTACATTCGATTTATTGTAAATATAAGACCAGCTGCTAGTTGATTGGCAAAATTAACATACAATCTAGCAATACAGTAATATTCATGAACACCACAAAAAGTGTTATTTAGTGGTATTGATATGCTTGAATTAATAAAAGACATTACATTTACCACATGTCCTATAAGTATGGTATCACAAATTGGCCGAACTGCGACCTTTAGCAGCAATAAGAGCAATGGAACATCAAAGGTAGGCCAGATAAGGAGAGGTAGCCATACTGAGTAGAAACATGGTTGGTCAAGTAGCCACACCAATCATTCAATTAGTCTGTTGGTATTCAGGGAAGAATACTAAAAAAAAGAATTTGTGAAAGCTAATACTAAGTGAGTATTGCTAAATATCTGAAGACCTCTTGTATCTTCTCTTCTTCACAGATGAAAATTTTTTCCTTGAAGTCATCCTTTGTGCTCATACCATAAACAAGTCATTGTTTTAAGAAAATATATATTTTTGTAAACTCATATTAATATTCTTAAGGTATATAATTTTTAGTATGTTACATGTTTCCTAATAAAGAAACACAATCATGTAAACCAAAAATACTTCGGTGCAGTTGCTGGATTATTTTCAGGACTCACATATGCTATTTCTCCTAATATCCAAGTAATGTCAGTGGGTGTAACTACAATTTTACAAGTAAGTACTATTGCTAATGAAATTTAAAAAAATTTGTTGGGTACAAAACACTCTAAGTCGTCCTCCATTTAAATTATTACCCTACTAGTTTTGCGCATATATACATATGTCCATCCTCAGATATCGATGGCATGTGTCTTGCCTATCGATTACAACCAACATGTAAAAATAATTAACAAGATATCGATTGATCCCATTAATTTTATTTAATTTTTGTTGTTTTAATATGTTTTGTCCCAAATAGTTTTTACTAACTCCAAGGATTATATATCTATTTCCGAAAGTAATAGACTAATTATTTTAGGAATTATTGGCACGTGAAAGACGATTTAGAGTATTTATACTTACTACTCCACTGCAAGATGTACTACAGTTAGAAATTTTTATTCATAAATTTGGTTATATGTATTTGCTAATTTTTTTCCAGATATTTTACAATAATATCTTATCCAAACTTAACATAAAAAATAAACTGGTACCTCAGCAAATAGTATATATGATGTCTCATGGATTACTGGCACATAACGCAATCATGTCCAAAGAAACTTGCCCAAGTTACTATGTAAACATGTTGGATACTTGTACTAGTAATGTGTAAGTTGTTTCTTAAATTGTTATTTATATTAAAATTTTAATAATTCTATTAATTAATTTATTAAGGCTAAATCCTCAGCAATTAGTTTCAACAGTAAAATATTTGTTCAGGCAGAAAGTTAAGTTAATAAGTACGTTCCCCTTAGGCATCCTTTTCTGTACAATATTAAATGCCGCTCTTCATCTCCAACACAGTAACACGTTATCCATCAAACGTTATCTCCTTTGGAAAAGGAAGGATTGAGGTCATAGTTTATTCACAATTCCTCTTTAAAGTTTGGGATTTTTACATTTATTAAATTTCGAATGTTTTCATGTTTCATGAAAAATATTTCGAATGTTTTCGTATTTATTGGGATATTGGTAGAATAGTCCTTGTCTAGGTAATAAATAATATTTATGTTTGGTTTTTCTCAAAAATATGCCAGGTTTTGGGAATATTCCTTACGATTTAATACTAATATGAAAAGAGAATATTCTAATGAAATTCCTAATATAAGTAAATTCTAATTAAAGAATAAATATAAATATTCTTTCTTGCCTAGAAAAGTTTTACTTTTATCAAAATACATATATTCCTTTTATAGAAATTATCATTCATATTTACAAGAAATCATATATCTTAAAAGAAAGCAAACATTGACAACATTCTAGGAACATGAATGTTTATGAAAAAAACCATTGATTACTCTTTCATCAAATTTTGTAGAAGTCGAATAATTGTCCTGTGGGAAAAATAAATTTTAGTTTTACAGTTTTTATGTTTTATCTTGTAAAATATTAAAAAAAAATTAAATTTGAAATCTTAGGAATATTTTTCAAATTATTCGATGATTTTTTTTAGATATAGAATATTATAAATAATTTTCTGTACCAAGACATGATATAGATTGAATATTTTAGAAGGCATGAAATATTCTATGAATAAAAGCATAGATATCCAAAACGTTTCCTAAAGCAACAGGTAAAGATAATGATTTGCAGACTGTCAAAGTGATAATTATTGCCCAGATAGGGAATATTCCGAGAATATCCGAATAAATACGAAAATATTCAACAAATTACAGAAACAACACAGATATTCGATCGAGTATGTTTAAAGAAATATTCCTGGACATAATATTTCACTTATTAGGAACCTATTTTAAATTTATATTGAATATTTTTTTGGGATAAAACATGGAATTTATAATTGTTTTACATAAAATTGTTCCTGAAATATTTCTTATTTATGATCCTTATTATTCTGTTTATGGAATATTACAAATAATTAATCATTTATTGCAATACCATAGGTCTTGAATTAATGAGATATCTTAAGTACAAACGTTAATCTTTACAATTTTGTGACTTTTACCGTATATGCACCACAACTCCTTGGCTAGAGAAAAAAAGTTTATCATTATTGTTTAAACTTTAGTAATTATCAGCCGTATATCCTATACATGTGATTTTTTTCTCTCATCTGAATTAACGTGCTACGAAGCAAACTGTCACCACATTAACAGTCACCAATTTATGTATTGTTTTAGGTATTAGGTTTTCATCTTATTTATGTTTTCTTGATACCCTTTCATAAACAATTCTTTCGACTTTGATTTAATTTCACCAAATCCTTGATATAATCTTGCTTATCTTAAAAGAAATAGTGCTAACCAAAGTCAGATTATTAATATTCACTAGACTATAAGTAGCTTCAAATGTTGCACCCTTCGAATGCAAATCCAAAAGACAAGTTGTTGCAATATCTAATTAAGTCTTTAATTTTTTATTGAGTTTTTATTAATATTATCAATGGTAATAGAAAATTCACTTTTAAATAATAGTTAATTAATATAACTTATAAACTTAATAAACACTTTTAATTAATATAAAGAAATTCACTTTTAGAGTACTCTATCATTTTTTAGAGGTTGTGTGCTTTTAACCATGCTGATTATATGGTTCTAGTCTGACAAGAAATAACCTGATTATACATATATTAAAATACAATATAATAATTGTATAATTTAGCATTAGTTAAGGCATACTGAAATATTGACAAGAAATAATTGTTTTGGTTAATCTTCTGATCAAAATACCTACAACATCTTCCACAAAACAACCACAATATATGCATAACTTAAATGGTTATTATACTCACTTTTTTCCTTTAAGTACAAAAAGCAAAAAAAGACTGATTTAATTATTTTAAATGCAGCTTATTGGTTTTAGGTCAAATGAATATAAATTATTTCAGCTAAAATGTATTCGTATTATTTCTGTTACAATAGGAATGCCATATACCAAAAATAATATTTTATTGACGAAGTTTATTTTGAAAGTGAAGTGAATGGTTAGTTAAATGTTATGTTTTTGATAGTTTTTAATGATCAAAACTACGTGTTAAGTCCGATAATAATGAATTATCTCATTATCTCATCAAAATGTATCAACTTTTCAGACAAGATCGGCATTTATTTTGTGGAGAAAAGACTTACCGTAAGAAAATATCATCTAAATTAATGTAATAATATTTATATCTTTTATACTTTTCTTTTGTGCTTACTTCTCTTACATCTATCGTACTTATTGATTTATGTATATATTTATACCATTTAAGTTCCAATTTTTAATCTAGAACCTCATATTTATATTAAAGAAATAAATTTTTTTGTTGTTCTATAACAACTTTACTAACTCTGTTAATAAAGCAATTTTCTATTTTAGGTTTTTGAAGATCTACCAAGAACTCGTTATAAAATATATTTTGTAAAAACGTGTTCTGGAACAGATGTCAGTGGAACAGACAACCAATTTTTATCAAAAAGACTTTTATTTTTAACAGGTTTTTTAAATAGGCACCTATTTAACTATACACATGTACTTAAAACTAAAACAAACTACGATTAATACTTTGTAAAAATAACTAAGAACTAACGATAAACATCAACAGTTAAGTGAAAAAAGAAATGGAAATGATAAAACTGTCTCAATCTAGATGAAAGTTACTTATATGTAATTTGATACTGGCACAATAATGAATTTAGGTTAAACAAATATTTTATTATCTAGAGAAGTTGTATAATTAATATTCTCGATTAACCAATTTTTGTTTTGTTTTCTTTTGGGAATAAATAAAAAAGATATTAAATTTAGTTCAATCCTTGTATGTGAAAGGAGAAAGTGCCACACATATATAGTAGTACGAGGAAAAAGATTTTAATAAAAATCCGCAATAAGCTACATAACATACTTTAGCCGATTATGTAACTTAAAGATCAGGCGTCTCCATTGGAATTACATCGTGTGTTGTGATTTATTTAACGATCGTCTTCAGATAGTAATGTACAGTAATTTGTTATAGGAAAATTACAATTATTATAGAGGCAGCTGCTTCTTTTTTTTAAAATAAAATCATTAATTTATGATGTAAATGATCGGTTTAAAATGAATGAATAAGTTAATTTGGTTTTTAATTTTTTGGTTTGCCTTTAAGTGGAATAGGAATTGCTCCTTGAGGTAGATTAGGGAAGTTCTGTTCTTCTCGTTGTCCTCTATTTTTTGGATTATTTTGTGGAATGTTCTGATCCTCATCCTCTTGTATTGGTGGAGGAAGTGTGCTAGGTATGTCACAGTCTTCAGTAGGAGGAACCACGCACCTACAATAGCACTTTTATTAATTTTGGCAATAAAACGTAAGTATACTGCATATTGCTTAAGCTAGTGATAAGTTTAATGAATATTTTAAGTCAATAAATATTGAACTTAAAATCAATATGACGAAAGGCACCAATTTTGTTTTCTTGTCAGAGATTTTGTCACGAATTAGCCGGCTTTCAAATTAACTCTGAGTTTAAAGACTTCCTCGAGGGGGTACGCCAAAACGTTGTAACCCATTAAATTTAAGCAGGGTAAATCAATATTGCAACAACAATTTTTAAGTCCTTGCCAGGAACGCACATACCAAGCATGTATCCTACAAAGGAAAACTAGCTGAAAGCCTCATGACTAGCAAGAGAGTAAAGGCATTCAGTAAAAATACCAACTATCTCTAGAAAAATCTTCTAGGCCACTGGATGGGATCTCTAACAATCTTACTTGCCGTTCCCATGAAAGACTATACATCTCTTTCCGTGAGGAAGAATCTACCACTAAAGAAATAATTTAGAAGGTCCCACGATCTAGTTAACAATTAGTGTTCATTAATTAATTAAAATAATAGATATTAAACTTTAATTTATTTTATTGAATTTGCGACTAACCTCAGTGACCTCCTATCAAACACCAACATGGCGGGACACCTCTGCAATCTCGGATATCCACCTTGACACTGCCAATATCTATTACAAGATTTTCCTAAAGGCACATTACCATTGGGGTCATCGTTACATAAAGCTGAAAAATTATTCATTTATTATAATTTTGAAAATATTAGAGGAATTTAAATAACTTACGATGTTTTTGACATCCATCTACATTCTCAGGCCAATCGCAAGAGTGGGTTCTCTCATTGTACAAGAGTCCACCAATGCACAGTTGTTCTGTTGCTGTACCATTCCAGCAAGTCCAATATCTGGTACAAGATGTTTCATGTCCAAAGATGCCGTACAACCAATCGCAATGGTCGGTACCAATTGGAGGATCTTTAAGTAAAATTATATAATTGACATATAAAGTTATTTTAGAATTAAGTGTTTAATTCGCAATAATCTTCATATAAAATGTGATTACAAAATGACTACTATAGGATAATTCTGACTATTTTTTTTAGCGTACTAGCTCTTTTTCATATTAAGTTTATAACATCTGAAAACCATGTGACAGAAACCAGGCATCATTGCTTTGTTCTAGGGTAAAAAGACTAGAGGTCTAGTTTTTCACTGACTATCGTTATTACAGACTACAGTCAGTACAGAATACAGAAGGACCACGTGGTTCAATCTCTTGCTGCTCAGAGACCCCCAGAGATCTTAGAGCCCAAACACTTTTCCAGTGCTTAGGAAGAAGTTCTTTACATTTGCTGATAATATTAAGATCTGCTGGAGGCATCACACATCCCCATATGACTTGGACAGTACCTCAATCAATCAAAATTTTTATATATGATCTTTACAACATCAGACTTTACGTAATACTATAGTTTTCCTGGTGCTAGAATCCACTGTACTGTATACATAAATATTTCAGCAAATTTTTATTAAATATCCTCAATTTTAAACATTACACTAGAACACAGAAAACTTTTTTTGAGATCTATCCCAGAATAAGAAAAACCTCCAAACAAAACTTAATATTACCTTATACTCAACTTCTTAGGCCCCTATACTAAACTTTTGATAAATAATCGTAGATATAATTAAGGGACTTAGTAGAGCAACACCTAAAAGACCTAAGATCGTAAAGGTGTGAGGTCTTTATTGTCTTCTAGACTGCGTCAATACAACAAGAGATTGTTTTAAAGGAAGATTGTGAGTTTTGATGGAAGATAAAGTAATGATGACATTTATTATACAAGGGTGAATCTCCAATATTAAAAAGTATAAGGCTTGCTATCATTTCTACTCTCGCACCTAGTGGAAGGGGTCCAGATAGGTGTGAGTCTTAGTAACAGTAGAGGTATAAACGACCAAAACACCTGGTATTAGAGGCAAGAAAATTGAGAAGGGATAGACGAACTATCAGTATAACTGGCATCATTCCTACTAATTCACCTAGTAGGGAAGGTGTGAGCTTTAGTAACGGTAGAGGTATAAACAACCGAAAGCCCTGGTATCAGAGATAAGAAAGTTGGGAGGGAACAGAAGGACTAATTCCTAGTACAATGCCTTATCATAAGTCAGAAAATGGTATAAATCTAAATGTGCCTGTGACCATTGAGTATATGGAGATCATTGCGAGTGAGATCAAATCTGTAAATATTTTATCCTTGGTAGCATATTATGTGGCTTTATGATAAACCTGAAATTATTTATTTAAAAGCTTAAATAAGATTTAAAAAATATGTTGAGATATTAACTGGTTAAAAATTAAAACGTATAAATATACTTACTTGCTTGTTGTTTTCCATCGCAGTAGTTTGATCTCCATGGATAATCACATCCTTCCGTGACTCCTCGGTTCTTTCCTGCATAAACTAAGCCATTTGGACAGTCGTAAAGCTCTGGTTGTCCATTTACGCATTCCCAATACCTAAAAATATTATATCCTACATAACTATCACTTTTCTCAAGAAATTCTCATATTTTTATTTATAAATTATGATACATATTGATTTAATTATTTAAAGAAATATTTACCTGTCACAATATGTTTCATCACCTACCACCCTAGCTTTAACCTGGCAAGGATCTTCCTGGTTACCTTTTAGTTGTTGGGAACTAACTAAACCTGTAAAAATAAAAAAAAATAATATCAAAACAATCATCCAAAATATTTGGAAAACATTGCATTAACACGGCCTTGGAAAAAGTTCAATCATATCTTTCAGCATTATGACCGGGAATAAAATAGTTTTTTAAGGCTTATTTGTATATTAATTATATATTACAATTATAGGAGTGTATTAAAAATGTTGCTACAAAATTCATATTAATAATATAATTTATTTATTTAAAATTTTTATAAAACTAAAACTTTCAAATAAAACCGCGCCTGAACACTATAAAGGCATAATACCGACCCAATATAGTTATACAGATTATACGTTCAGCACCTGATATAGTAGAAAGTAAACTGCAGGCTGCAGAGAAAGTAAATTTATTTTTTAAATGTCATTTTGTTTCTCGAGAATATCAGCATCGTAATGTAGTTAGTAATATCATACGTAATCCTTTGACAAATTTATGCTAATGTTTACATACTTGTAATAGTTTTACTACTCGTATATACGAATATGACACATTTATGAAAGTGATACGAGGGTAAATAAATTGATTACATGAGTTAGTTCTTTATTGATATAGAATAATGGCACGACCCTTAGTAAGTATTTACTTATAGGGTATCCTAGTCACTGTTTTAGAATTTACTAAATATAGTGGCAATATATGCAGTACAATAGTGTAACAAATCAAAAATGTATGCTGCTTGAATTGAATTTGGGGGACAATAGGAAGCCGACGGAGGTGTTGTGCATAAACCATTCTGATAGATCCGTCAGAATACAAGAGTTTTTGGCTAATGGTTCTTCCTGGTATTTATTTGACCATTGGACTGCCAAATTAAAACTAAGGATGAACTCGAGAGGGTCCAAATATTCGTCCTTCAACTTTAGACATCTTTAAATGTTTGCTAGAAGATCCGCTCTATGGTTTCCCAGAATACCTGGGGGACTTAAAATCCATGCAAATTTCAATTCTTGGTGGTTCTTTGTCAGGTTCCAGCAAATTTTCTTTATTTGGAGAGTAATATCCTTTTTTTATACTTTTGTATTAGCTAATCTATGTAAAGTAGTAAGAGAATCTGTTAGAATTACTGAAATTCCTATATTCAAGAAGCATTCCAGACTTTATATCTGATTACTTGACTAATGTCTGAGATAAACCTTTATTATTATGGTAAAAATCAACAGCTTCCAGCTGTAATTAGTAACAATACGATGCATAAAAGTCTAATTTGTTATATAAGCTTGGTAATAGATAAAGCAGAAATATTGACTCATGCATATCAGTTTGATGCGTATTGAACAAAAATGATAAAATAAACTGCATTTAATTGAAAACTAGATCCAGCAGCACGATTTGTAATTATGTATGTTTTTCTAACATAACTCGTGGAACATCAGATATATTCTTTTCTTGTAATAGAATTTAGCTTATTTAGCTTGGCATTTTAGGATTTCAGCTTATTTCCTTTATCATTAAAGCATGAGTTGATTGATTTTGAAAGCCAGTGCACTAAAAGCTTAGAAAATATATCTAGCCAGTTGATGAACATTTGTTATTGTGGGCTTCTGAACAACTTATTTAACAACTTCTCACTTTTATTATGGTCATCTAGATGAAAATCTATTTAATGGAAAAATTAGATATGTTATATCTAATCTGTCAATAATAGAATACATAAGGTAAAAATGTGTCTTTACATCTCGATTTGCTAATATGTTTCGTTATATACATAAACTACTGTGTTGCAATTTACATATTTAAACTTGTGTAAAATAAAGACAAGATTTCATTTTTCTAATAAGCAATTGTTTCGGTAAATACTTAAAGCAATAAAAAGGAAAGTGTGTGAAAATAAAAAGTTTTAGCACCTTCTTACACCCACCGTGTACCGAGAATTCAAGATGACGATTGTATAAGAGCCAATTTACATTTAAGAAAGAATGCGCGTTTACGCTCAGAAGGATGGGCAACTGATTATACAATGCATAAGGATGATTTATTATTTAAAATGCTAATTTGTCAATTGTTGAGACACTAAAATTAATTTAGCAATAGTATGATATGTTATAACTTCAGATGTTAAATATTAAAAGCTTTAGATAGCACCAAGTAAAAGAGTAACAAACGTAATTAATTGGTCCAATATCAATAAGAAATATTGGCCAACAGATATTAATTTAAAACGATTAAATTTCACCAATTAGCTTCGATTAATGTCTAGGTAACGATAGGGTGTAGCAAGATGTTTTAATAAGAATTAAATGACCTTAACCTTTCAATGTGGTCAGTTTATTAAAAAGGATCGAACACGGATCTTCGCTTAAGTCTTAACATACCAATGGGTCATTTATATAACCTTATACCTGCGGTATTATACCACAAATTAACTAAGCAGACAGGTGTTTACAAAAAAAAATAATTTCTTGAAAATGTTAACGGTCAAAAATTTTTTCATAATGAAAGAGGATTGTCAAATTGCGGATAAAGCTATTCAATTCTAATAAAAGCTGTTTTGTAAACGAGTCACAATTTTTTTTGTCGGAATATTATATGTATTTAAAATTCATGTCACAATTAGATATAACTGCACTGCTAACAGTTGATAATTAATGAAGCATGACTTAAAATGTTATGAAGAGCTTACTGTTGATTTTTTTGGTATGACTAAAATGATTGTAGGTACTGCCGAAAAGCTTTTTTCGAATATTACATACTAATAGTAGATCTGCAGTCATAACAGCAACTCATGATAAACAGGCTTTACTTCATGTGAGTCAAAAAATCATTTTAATACTTAATTAGCTTTTTTTCTTACTAAAGAGCGTATACATACACTAAAAACGATTTTCCTGGATAATTAAATGACAAAAAAAAAACATAATAAGTAAACTTGGTAAGAATTTAGGAAATTAAATGGCAGATACAAAGGTCAAGAAACCACCCAAGTAGATGCTAGATGCTGACAAGGATTCTCCTGGTCTTACTAAACGGGTCAGAAGGATAAAACTAAAAATACTATGAAATATCAAGAACAAACCACTGGAGACTTAACGATCACCTAAACGAAATATAGTGAAGATACTATATATTTTATATGATAAACATCACAAAAAACAAATTCAAAACTACAATTCTTGTATTTATCAAGGAGGTAGGACTACTGAACCACCTTTATTTTATCCTCATGCATAGCTCTTTCTTTGTTTAATTGATTAAATATTGGTTTAAGGTCCCTAATGCTCTTGGTACTGCAGCTAATATATTGAATCTAATTGAAGAAATTATGTTTTTGTATTAATTAGCATTCTATGTGTCATCTTCTTTTAGTAGCTATCGAGGTTCTTAGTTAAGTGCAAATCTGTGGTTCTGCAGATCCACATCTCGCTAGGAGACTTATATTTTACTGACTGACTATTATGGTTAGGTTAGGAAGATATATTAGGTAATACCTAGCATTTTCTTTACTAGTAAAAAGCAACATGGCTAGATATTCTGAAGAGATGTACTAAATACCATATTAGAGGATGGAACAGGAATATCAGCTAATTTGTGGTTCATGCATGGTGCTGCGCAATTTATAATATTGGTGACAATAATGACAATAACTACTTTAAACATAATGGTCAGTATTGGACCATCTATTCAGTATTTTCCTAAATAATCACAACGAAATTTAAGAGAAAAAATTAAAACATAACTCGTCAAGAATATTATTCTCTTTTGTCATTAATATTGTCAGTATCTTCTATAGTAAACAAGAGTTTGGTTGTAATACGTTAACGTTTTTAAAGATTATTACTAAATATTATTACTTATAAGCATTATATATAAATGGTCAATGCAATTCTTTTAAATCTTCTTTTAGGAGTAAACCTTAACAAAGCGCTTAAAGATATTTTAGGTTTATAATGAATAGATGAATACGCTTCGGCGAAATAAAAAAAAATACAAATCAATAGAATTATTAAAAACAAATATCTCATTTTCAAATCTTCATTGAATCAATAATTAGGTGCAATCTGTCCATGTTCTTTTGCACTTAAACAGTTTTTTTGCAGTAAGACATATAATATGTAAGCTGAATTCTGGATCTAGGGTATTGAAAACACGGCATTTTTTTTTAAAGATTTTAATAATAACAACATGAATCAGACGGTGCCATCTAATTAAAAAATAGATTTTCTAAATTCACTGACAAACAAATTCAATAAGTACTTTTATAAATCATATAATTCTTCAGCAAGTAAAGAACTAGCTAGTTTCAAAAATAGAGAAATGGAACGATAATAATTAAATTTATCATTTGTTCAGCTTAAAATGTAATAAGCAAGACAAAAATTAAGAAACATCCACCTTTTTAGACACTGTGCTCATATGTGATGAAAATGATTTTGGTATTGGTACAAAAACGCCAATAAGCCCAGAAAATTATAACTTTCTGTAGATTATATGGATAATGAAAAATATATGTCTCTTGGATTTTCCAAGATCTAGCTGTTTTGAAAGCCATTTTAAGAAAAAAGGTAATTTTGTGGATGTAAAATGCTCTAATTCCAACAGGTCGTTTCAAATCCAAACATGGTATCTCTATATATCGGGTAAAACTTTCATGCTAGTATGGTTAGGTGGAAAAACTATGGGATCTTTTTTTTATCAATTTAAAATAGTACTTATTTTATCTTCTCGTTTTTCTGAATGCAATGGGACCATCTTATAGGTTGTACTCTTGTTTCCGGCAATATTTGGAGGCTAATTTTGGAAGTAAAAAATAAGTAAAAAGTGCCAATTTTAGAATTTTAAAAAGTCCTAGATATCCTACAGAGCTTTTTGAATACAAATTTAAAACAAACTGAAGCAACAATAAATTTGTATTAAACTTTCAGAATAAGTATGTAATAATTTTTCTTATTATGTCTTTTAGAATTAAAAATATTGTCAATAGTTGATGTACCTACTAAAATTATTTTCTTCTCTTTAATATAATATTCTAATAATTTTATCAAAATAGATTATATCATAAATCAGTAATTGGAAGATGTTGGACAAAAAAAAGTGACAAATCAATATAAATAGTAAATGACGGCTAATGAGCTTCTTGATTAACTTTCCATCTTCCAGCATTTGTCAAAATTGTATTGCCAATCTAAGTCATAAAAAGAGGTTTGAGGTTTGAAGTTGAATCTCACCAAAACGAAATTTAACAATATTAATTAATAATAAAAATTAACTAAATAATAATTCTTTGAAATTAAATGAATACGGAAAACATGAATTTAAGGATATCTTACTATTTCCTTTTTTTATATATTTCAAATCAATTTTCCTTGAATCTATTTTTCAATAAAATTGTGGGTTTTAGAAAGTAACTGGTGCAGTAGCGTGATCGCTTGTAACCCTGAACTTTCTTAAGCTTGGATAAGTAACGTCCATAACAGTTTTTCACTCATTGATGTAGACCATTCATCCGTGATTCTAAGTCATGTTTCATGTTCTCACGTTTTTCTCATTGGCCACATAAAAAATAGATTATACGTCTTAAACCCTAAAGTAATTACTTTTAAAACTCACTTTTAAAATCTATTCTTTCTTAAATATGTTACGCTATATAAAATAACGAGTTTTAGTGGTTTCCGCTTTTTAATGAAAGTGAATTCGTGGTTCTATATTAAAGGAGAACGACAATAACGTCTGCGAGAGGCCAAAGTTGAAAAGGAAAGTACACGTAGTAAGAGTTGCGTAATTTAACTTTGGGTGAGACACAATCAGTTGCCTCTTAGAATAAATTCTTTTTAAGAATCACACCGTTAAAAATATTATTGTGTAATTTCATAATGTTTTGAGAAGTTGTAGAATTTACGGTAAATGCAGACCAGAAGCGAAGCAACTATCTTTAATAGGAAACTATTCAGTTAATAGTTACAGCGGTTAATGACAATCTTTTTTCTTTGATTTCAAGCCGCAGTAATCCGGACGTATATAATATTTTAATGTTATGTGTTGAATTGAATAAAGTGCAAATTTGAATACCAATATTTACCCTTAAATATAGGCGAACACACCTGTAGAATCAATTTTAAAAAAGATTTTTTTTTAAATCAAATTCAGCAAATCTATAGAATCGAGACATAGAAATCCATACATTGGCTTCGGACTATATAGTAATGAAATGAGACACTAATAAGTAATGAGACATTTCGAACAACTGTATTAATCATAGACCGCAATTTGTTTTACATCCTTTTTTAGCAGAATTACAGGATAGAAAGAAGAAATTTACGCGTGACAGTTCCCATCACATACTTAAAGTTTTCTCTTATTTATCTCTGTAGCATTGAAAGTCGTATTATTAGTCCGGGAGGAATTTTACAAGTGAACTAATATTTAATTATTAAAAGATTGGAAAGTTTCTTATTTTTTAATATAAAGATAATTGTTGTTTTTTAAAATTGGTTCTAAAGATTCGTTGATTCATACAAATTCTTAAACGTCTGCATTATGCCGGCAACAATAAAAGCTTCTGTATTTAGTTATAATTACATAAGTAGTTGAGGTATAAATTAAATAGAAATGTTATTACTTCGTGAATAATTTTTAATTCAACATATAAAGATTATTTAGGAATTAGCAGAGAAATTAGTAAATTTGGCATATTTGCGCTCTCTCTCCATCGTAAAAGTCCTCGAACACATATTAATAATTTAACCATTAAATTGTATCAGCACAGATGTAATATAAAATAGCTATGGATTCAGAGTAAGACAGAGATACGATTTGTATCACTCAAAGTGAAGTTAACGTTCTCATAAATAAACCGCTGTATAAGATTAAACAGAAATAAAATGGTGAACAAAAGATATTCTGCTTAAGTGACTTTTTTTGAAAAAGTGGCTTTATACGTTAATATTTATACTGGTATAAGTCATACTGACATCTTGCAAATCGTTTGTTATCGTTTCATTCTTAATGTAAGTTACCTCATTGCCAATAAATTAATTTAAAGAAATTATTCCTGGGTGTAACACTTCTTATATCAGTGAGTAGATAATTCAATAAAATAAGCATTTACCTTTAAAGAGTAGAGTTTTAAAAGAATATACGAGTACATAGAATTTTGAAAGAATGAACTGCTGTTATGGCATAAATAATTGAAAGTATATAAGATGCAAAATACAAAGAATGCATAACGAGCGTAAAATAGCCAATAGCCATTTGGCCAAATTAGCAATACTTTGCAAAAGGTCAAATAATATTTCTGTAAGTAAATTTATTCTCAATTTTCTTGATCATTTTATTGCGTGAATGTAGGAAAAAGTAGTAGTAGGTTTATTCAGCAATAGACCTTAACCTTTTGAACTAATTTCTATTGGAAGTTTTTTACAATTCACAGACTCAAAAAAACGAACATTTTTAAAAATATATCGGATACCAGTATAACGCGATTGCTTAAATAAGAATTACTGCGATAGAAATCTCAACTTAACACGTTCGCCGACATTCATTTCTTTCGCAAAAATCTCTCAAAACTTTATTTCTTGTCAGTTTCTCATCACTTCCTATCTTGGCATAACCGGTACCAAACAAATCGACACGGCACGGGTTTATGTAATCTGCTTTTCTATATCTCTCGCCATGGTACCCATATAAGCAACATATAGCAGTACCACTTTATCTGTAAAAGTCGCTAGTAATTGGGTTAATGCTACTTTTGTTTTTTTTTTGCATTGCCGGTACCGACAGGTTAAAAAAATCCTAGTCGTGCGAGATTATAAACATTGCACTTTATATAATTTTAATAGTCGTTAATTATTTAGCTGTTATATGATATTCAAATAACGATTAATGACAGGTAATAATAAGATTCAATTCTAAGCAACTTCAGTAGCGATGGTAAAGAAAAACCTTGGCAACGGAATTTATGAACGCTTCTAAGTTCGTTCATAGTAGATTCATTTTAAATATAAATTAAACGTTCTTGCTTTATACTATATTGCATGATTTGGAGCAAATTTTATATCTTGTTATTTATTGTAGGAATGGATAAATAGAAGGTTATTTTACCGTCGATCATTAGGAACCTTTAGTTAAATTACATAATTGATTTAAGATTTGTAGAAATCTCGTCCGGTTGCTCTTTAGCAGTCTGCTTACTGAATTAAAATTATTGCTGCTGTGCAACTGTAATAGAAAAGCTGGTTTTCTCTATTGAGAAGAACTAGATTTTCTCTCTAGGGAGGCCGAAGTAGGTTGCCTTCTAGGCTACAATCTAGAATTAGAATAATGTAATCACTTTTTGTTAATGTTTATTTCAGGATTAGGTGAATACTAGGTGTATACTACCAATATATACTAGCTTATTAATTGAATAAAATATCAAAATGACCATAATGATGACATTGGTTTATAAATTCCATTTACTGAACGTTCTGGAAGCAAAGATGCATTGCTGTTCAATGTGAAAAAGCGGATGCAGTGTTTGAAGCTTTTTTTCTTATGTGATCACCTAAATATTGTTTGGATTAGCTTTATTTAGCTTCATATTAATTCTAGGGTTAAAAACGTAATTTTTTTTTACTTTCTCTTTTTTGTTTCGGTCTTAATGACCCAATACTGTGTGAGGAAATTAGGGAATCCAGCAGATTAGATATTTCAAATAATCTTAAACTATCATATTAGAAATATATCTCGTCATATATTTTATATTCAGCACTTAGTGAAGTAAGATAAGAATAACAATAATTCGATTTTCAGAAAGTGGTAATTTTAATTTTTTAACTCTTCTTCTCAGAAAATTTAGATACACTCGGAATTTTTATGTATAATATATCAAATTTATGACTATTTGGAGCTCAAAGTAAAAATAATAGTTTTACTCATGTAAACTTTTGATGAATGGTGTATAACTATAATAGAAGATGAAAAGTTATTTTCTGTTCTAACATACTATGTCACATTCTACAAAATATTAAAGAGAGAGGGATTAAAAATAAGAGTTTACGAGTTATTTTAGGCAATATTTTCATACTTTCACTGCCTTTAGGGTCATAAATAGGTTCTTCAGTTAAAACTTTAAAAATCTTAGTAAGACGATACACTTTGTTTACCAAACTATCTCATCATATATTTGCGGTTGTATTATAGATTTCTTCAATTTCGAGGTCAGGCTCATTACGAACGTTCTCTCAATATAGACTCTTTTGCAATCAAATATCGTGATCTTTGTGAATTCCGAGATGAATTTATATGAACTAGGTGTGTGGCAAGTATTTCTACCAAAAAAATTGCCCTGAACTTGATTGTGAGTATCGCTCTGATTTTCAGAAATTTTCGCAAAAAGCTTCAGATTGAATTTATATAAATTATCAGCTGAAGTATTTATATAATATTTTAATTTATGCTTCATATAATTATTTGTGTAAGTCACAGAAGAGTTTTGTAGTATTGTTCTCTTTTTGTACAAAGTTTGACTAGAAAAAATAACGAATGTAATAAAACAGGAGGGAGAGAGTCTACCAAATGTCGTCGAGTATGATAAGGGCGAGCGATAAGCGACAATCTTTATAACGTCTCGTATAGAAAAACAACTAACTTACTAATAATTAATTTAAGATTTTTGTTAACTTAATGATTTCTCTAGGCACATTACCAAATTAAAATTATATCAAATTAATATTAATTTCTTATTATTGTTAATATTCTACGAACTTCTTATATGATATATCATTAAATTAGTAAGCAAACATGGTTTTATCATGGAATATAAAGTTTACAAGGTTATAAAATATATATAAAACTGCGTATTAAAAAACAAATTTTTAATAAACTGAAGACCTTTTGTTCAATATACCTATTCCTATCAGATCTAGGGCCAGAGAAATCCATTAAATATGGTTATCCATTGCCTGTATAATATATTCTATACCTATTTATTTTAAAAATTAAATAATTGTAACATATATAAAATTAAGGACATTGAGGATATATCTTTTAAAAACCATCAAAAATAACAATATTTTTTTTAATAATTCATTACAACAAATAAATTATCTATAAAAAGTGAAAAAAAAAAACTTACCGAAAATCGCAAGAAAAGCGACCCCACAAACTGAACTCTTCATTTTTTTTTAATCACCACCTATTGGTATACACTATCCGTTAATAAGCGCGACTAGTTTCAAACTGAAACAATATGAGATAAGATTCTTCTTTTTCTGAAACCACTATCCTCGATAGTTCCTTGCCTTCTTGGTATGAAAGTGCGAAGAGCTTCGTATGGTCTTCCACCACTACCATGATACCGGGTACATGTAAAAAGTTCGATTTATATTGTTTTGATGTTGGTCTTTTGTTAATGAGTGAATTTGCAATATATTGTAAAATTGTCAAAGAGTTTTTTTTTCTTCAATTTGTAGCTGATATTGAAAAATACGATTAAACTCGTACATTTTTAGTGTAAATTCAACGGGTTTATTGACATATTCATACATATAATTTTTTCGACTCTAAATACTAGATACAGTATACTTTTTAAAAACCTTAAATATCTTCAAATATTGAGGTACAGTGTTAGGATCCACGGCTCAATAATATTTTATTTAAAGTTAATGTAATTAAATTAATAATTTTTCAGAAAAAATATACAGATTGTTCCAAATACAATAATATGTGAGTTCATATTTTAATTTATATATATCATAGAATAGGTCTATATCTTATCAAAAAGTTAATAATATGGACGGTGAATAAATAACTCGCTATTCAATATACCTTTGCGATATATAATAAAAATGCCAAATAGTTATTATTGCAATCCGACGTTTATATTCAAAAATATAGTAGAGTTACCTGAACAAAAGAAGATTGAAATACATAATCGTAAATAGCGTTAGAACTCGTGCCCTCTTTACCCTTCGATTTCGCAGACTGTAGAAAGTAAATTAAAAGAACTTTTTTTGGAGTTTGCCAAAGTCAGACCGTACCAACGTTAGTAAAGTTGAACCACTTAATGTTCTATTGATACAAAACTCAAGGGAAATTTGTGCAAAAAAGGTGAAAATGTTGTGAATAAAATTATCTTTTCAAAGGTATACATTCACCCTTAACGGTCACACTTAACCGACAAAATTGCAGGTAGTAGACATATACAAGATGTCCCATATCGTTATGTTCAAATTTTGGGAGCATAAAGTACGTACATTTCTTTTCAAATAAAAAAAACTCAAAACTTGTATAACCTTTTTCATTTATTTTAAGTCTTGTGGATTTTATTTAAAGTTAATTCTAAAAATATAATTAATATAATTCCTAAAGTAAATATCAGCTGCTAATTTTGTTTTTGGGAGATCACAAATGCAAACGAAACTGTTTTATGATAAAGAAGACAGTTCTTCTCGGAATATATCTTGCGTGCGCGTCATTAGTAATAGTACATATTTATACAAATCAATAAGCCGTGAAAACAGCAACTAGGAATTATTGACATACGAGCAAGCAATTTGCAGTCCCAGCTGCTTAGTGAGTGACGTTTTCTTTATCAAAATGTCCAACTGCTTTTTTTCTCAAGAGTACGCAGACATGCATTTTGTGTACGGACTGTAACGGCCTGTAACGGCAGTGCTCATCAAGCAGATATCGAATATCGACATCGGTTTGCAAACAGACGACTTCATTAAATATTCCTACTTATATTTACCTATATTTCTACCTATACTTCTGGATAGACAGCAATACCGGTAATTTCGGGAATGCGGTCTGCGTGATTATCTTTTCGGTCGGGGAGTGAACTTGCCAGCAGACTTGGATCAACAAATACTAGATACTATTGTAAGGGATCTAACTATCAGTGTACGTCGAGTTTGTAAAGAAGTCGGAGTACCGCGAATGACTGCTTGGTGAATTTTAAAAAGTAAAGGCTTACATCCGTATCATCATCGTAAGGTACCAGATTTGCTTGAGGTAGATCACTATGCTCGTCTAGTTTATTTTACTTCAACATTAAGACAGTCCCGTCTTAATACTGATTTCTACATAACAGTCCTCTGGGCAGATGAAGCGATATTCACAAGGCGTGGTATTACAAATGCATAGGTGGGAATCAAAAAATCCAAAAGCTATACGTCCATGTAGTTTTTAACATAAATTTTCTGTTAACGTTTGGACTGCCCTAATGACGGCTTGATGATTGGTTCCGTTGTTCTTCCTGCAAGGTTGGATGCGAACAGTTACCTTCAATTTATTTTGGATAAACTGCAAAGACTTTTGACTAAATATTTGCCTACATATGTGGTTCCAAATGGATGGGGCTCCACCGCATTTCGGAATTGCTGTCCGAAATTAGGTTACCGACAACTATCCGAGATGGAAGGTGTTGCTGTTGTCTGGCTACCTAGATCATCCGATTACAATCCCCTTAAATTTTATTTGTAAGGGTACATAAGGATACATAAAGAATCTTTGGGCAAGTTTCAAATACAAGAAAAGGATTATTGGACTATTGGATTCAGCAGGCTGCTAAACAAATACGGATAACTATGTCATTGGTTGGCTTACGAGCACCAGCATGCATTCAACAAGGAGGTTTTTTGGAGGTTGTCTCATGGAGGAATTTTGAAAGTATTGTTCAGTTTGTCAAAAGTTTGTCAGTTGACCTTTTCCTTAAATAAAATAATTCTTTTTTAACTTAACGATTTTTTTAGCATTACGTTTAAATACCATACATGGAAGTGTACCTTGGAAATAATTAAAAACTGATATGCATTGCATAGTTTTGCATTTTTTTGAACTTGAAAAGAAGTGTACTTACTTTACGCTGCCAAAACTTGAACATAATGATACGGGATACATTATATTCCCGATATATATATGCTACTAGCTTTATTTCTAAATAATCAAGAACCAGTTTTCGTTAAGAAGGATATGGCGCCCTTTTACTATATAGCTCTAGTTTGTGCATTTTTGGATGCAAAACTCCATAATCAATGATTAGAACGGCGGGATATATAAAATGAATAAACCTTAATAATTACCTGTGGGTAAGGCATACATGGACAGCTCTACTAATTTGAAAATTCTGGAAAAAAAAAGAAGAAAAGAGCACTTTATACCACTAGAATTAGTTAGAAATGTTCATAAATCATTTGTTCGCTTTGGATATTGCCCTACTGTAATTGGAGTAAATTTTAAATTGAATATAATTTAGATGCTGTCAGATAATATCGTAAATAGACTTAAATAAGAACTTTGTAAAAAACGATCATAGAAAAATGCTGAAATGTGATCTGAAAAATTTTGACTTACCAAAAGAACGTTAACGTCTAACTAAGAAAATCCTAAGTTATTGGCCACTGAAAATGAAAAAAAAAAAAAAAATTATGGTTATTGATATAACCAATCAAATAGGCGACCACAGCTTAAAAGATTGTGATACAGTTTATCTAGCTGGGATGCATCATTATTAATAAGGGAAGTGGCGTACAAAAATCAAATTAAACGTCGACTAGCAATTGCTAGATTAATTTTTAACCAAAACTCATCCCGAGCCTCATATTTCCCGCTGTATCCTATGCCTCCGAAATTTGAACGGTAGCAATGCCCGTCAGACGAAAGATTGACTCGAAGCATTGAAAATTCGAACTCGCTTTTCATCTAAAATCATCGACTCATCTATGAAATACTTGGGCAATCTGTCATGAAGAAGCAAAAGCGCGTAGAAAACGATCAAAAAGAAGATCACCAAGATGGATAGACCAGATGAAACCCTTAGGTAAATTTAAAATACAAAGAGTTCTTGTAGGACGTTCAAGGTAGAGAAGCTTGGAAAGAAACAGTGTATGCCGCTACATCATAGTGCTACCATACCCTTTTGAAGGTTAAAGGACTAAAAGAGAGAAATGAAATAAGCATCTATTGAATACTGTCTTACTAAAAACTAACTGAAACATCTAATAATATTTTGTGTAAAGCTTTATATTAAAAATACTAGACAATAAAATATAACCTCAGCAATTGTCCTTTTCTTGTTTGTTATGAAAAGATTGGATGCTTTCAATGCTTCAAATGTGATACCAAACTTAAAAAATACAAAAAATTTTCCCCTTATTTTGATAAAGGTCAAGCGTTGTAACCTTTTTTTTATTTTTTTTTATTTTTTTCCCTATGTAATAAATATTAATTTTACGTCCATCTTATTGATAAAATCGTTTTTCGAGCAATATGGCCCATACATATTTTTTTCAAAAGCATGATAGGGTTTAATTTAACTTTTTTCTCAATGCATAACTTAAGTGGACGTTTTTTAATTAATTATTAATTGTCTTGGTATCGACTTCTGCAATGGCTCTTAATTATCATTTTGTTATATTTTTGGAATCTTTATTTACATAAAATGTGTTATATTTTTGTTTAAAAAATTGTTATGTGGTTTTAGCTTAATAGCTTTAAATATCTTATTTTACAAATTGAAAAACCTGGTGCTTGTTCCTGTCTCTTATAATTATTTTATGGATTTTAATAATTTTCTATAGAGATTTTCTGAATAGGTCAATTCACCAGCAATCTGCAGAGCCCTAATATTGATTTCATTAAAATAATCAAACTTCTTTGAATGCTTGATTGAAACTTTTTTTGTGTAACCCTAAACCAAGAAGCAAAAAACCAGGAGACTCAGAATAAAATAATAAAATAGGAGAACCAGGCAAGCCAGCTTCGGCAATGCCTTTCCTCAGATGGAAGACATTAAGAATCCTTCTTCCAATCAAATTACCGAACTCCTAAAAAGGGGTAGACCTGATTGGGGCAGCATAAACACTTAGGAGTGAGCCACAGTAGATCTAGCGTTGCAAAGGAGGTACACAAAGTGCTCCACTCATAATAAACCTAACCAAACACTATTAACCACATACAATTACTATAAATCTATTAAGTTAAAATCAATGAAACTTGGGTTTGAATAAATAGATTTAAAAAAATTTAGTAGCAATTTAAGTACCAATTTAAAAAAATAGATTAATTTAAATATATAAGCTATTTCAAACTATAAGCTACTTTTGGATCGTCTCCATATAAAACAATCACTTATACTTTAAACCAATGCATAATATTATTTGTTTACAATGTTCATTAAGAAAGATATTGCACAATAATTTAATTAACCTTTGTTTTTATGTGAAACTGGAGAGGAGCTTAGCAAAATGTTCTAGGAAAAGTTCTTTGCTTTTGATGTTAAGTAATAACGGAATGGGATGTCCAAAGTTATAAAATTCATGGCAATTAAAACATTACGCAATAAAATTTATGTCGCTTCTAATAATTAAAGTTGTTTAAAGTATGTCTAAAGAGGTAAAATGTATGATCTTTTATAGCTTTGTTCTAAGAGTGCTGCACTAGTAAAAATCAAGAATCTTTAATTATCATTTTAGAATTTAGTTTGCCTAATTTTTATCTTTTTTCGTGTCTATGGTTATATATATTTTTTTTTGGTTATATATTATATTTTCTTTCAAGTTCTATATTTTTCGTTATATAATTTTTTTATTAAATACAAAAACTAAACTAAAAAAATGCCAGAACAAAGTACATACATTATTCTATCAATTAATATTAATGTACAAAAAGTTTCTAACAATATCAATTATATAAAATCGACAACTCAAGTAATAGCTATTAACAATTAGGTTTATTGTTTGAAACCGGTCCAGCGAAGCATAAAGCACGAATAATAAAAAGAGAAAAAAAAGCAACCATTATGTATAATGAACCTCCTTGTACTTTCACATGAAAACGTTCATAAAATTATGATGCTTTAGCTACAATTAATTTTAATATTATTTAATTAATTAAAAAAGTGATTAAGTATTAGAAATAAATGGGTTTTCAATAGTCGCTAACTAATAAATCGAGTTTTTTTTTAATAAATATAGCCCTTATTAAATATTCAACATATACAATTTAATTTAAGATTAAGCGGGGTATGTCATATGCTAGTACAGACATGAACAAGCATGACGAAAAATATTGAAATCACTATTGACTCCAAAAACATTAAAGCAATACTCACATAAATATTACAAGCATGTAGGACATAGAAACTAACGTAGTTATACATTTTAACTAAAAATTTACGTTTTATTAGAAAAGTTTTAAATTGGGCTGCGTTGAAAAGAATCTCCATAATAGAGTAATAAATTTTTATAGCATTATAGATAAATAATCTTAGAACTTTTGCAGGAGTTTAATTTTTTTTTGTTACTGGGTCATATGGTTTTGTTAAAATGTTTACAACTGCAGAAAAATGCATCTTCAACCACTGAAGGAATTGTAAGTATATTACTTATATAAGTAGAAGACGTGGTCAAAATCTGAAGTATACATTAAGAAAAACAATGGCCCGAGAATAGACCTCTGCGGAAGGCCTGATTTAATATTTTAAAATTATAATGTATGAATTAAACTAGGTTTATCGATTTCTGTTCAAATCTGTTCAAATCAAACGCCTTGCAATAGTCCAGGAAAATTAGCATACTGTTATCTGTCCGATAATAGGCAGAAATTATATTACCCATGATATTAATTATAGCGACAGAGGTACTGTCGTACCCTTACGACTCCCTTACCCCTTTTTATATTTTTATTTAAATACATTTGATTTTTTCAATTAGTAATCTTCTCTGTAAGTGCACTGAGAATTGTTATTTCTAGCTGCTATAGACTAAAAGAAAATTTAATTGAATAAAGTTGAAAATTAAATAGAAACTGTTATTTTTCCAAATAATAAGCTGAGATTCTTGAATAGTAAATTCAAATTTCTTGGTAAAAAATAAAAAAAATTGTGAAAATATCTGTCGTAGAAAGCAGAAGTCCTCATGTATTAATTTCTTGGCAAACTTTTACCAATACATTTGCATTATACTAATTATTCGCATTGGATTTGGACAAGTCACTCAATATACTTATTATATGAAATTACATACACTTAGTTCAATGTAATTTAATTTAAGTTTAATTTAATTTAATTTAATTAAGTAATTTAATTTAAGTTGATATTTGTTATTTGGAACTATTGCTTTATTATCTAATAATATCCACTATCTGACAATAAAAATTAAAAAAAAATGCAAGGCCTCTTCAGAACCAGGCGACGAAAAAAAGGCTTAAAATAAATAACATTATTTTTATTCATTTATGTAAAAATACATTTAATTCAAATCAAAATCTAAATTCGAATCGTGAGAATGCGCCTTTACATCGCAACACTCCTCGTCCAACGTCTTCGAAAAGTTGCTTTAATAAGAGAGTGGGCTGCGGTTGCTACAGTTGATCCCATAGAACACCGAAAGACCTTTCAATGTTCTAAGGTTGATCCACTAAATTCGAATCGTGAGAATGCGCCTTTACGTCGCAACACTCCTCGTCGAACGTCTTCGAAAAGTTGCTTTAATAAGAGAGTGGGCTGCGGTTGCTACAGTCCCAGCGAATAAATAAATGCTCATTTGCGGCATTACGATGCGACGTTTCGCGCTTTTAACGAGTAATTGTATTTTTTATATGTTTTTTATTATTAACTATTGTCATTTAAAATGAATTCGATTGTATATGTGGATGCATGATGTAAGAAATTCTATTTTATGTTTTTCTTATGTAGTTTTTGATGAACATAAATCACTGGATATATTTAACAAAAATCATTATCTGCTTTGCAGATTCGCCCTATTTATAATGCAAAAGTCGTTACTCTTGTTAAGCTTGAAAGAATTTAAGCCTGTCGTCTCAACTTATTCTAAGTCTGTCTTTAATATATTTGAGACTTATTGAAAAATGATCTTTCACATGCCACTTGAATTCGGCAAACTCAAAATGTGTTATACTGTTGCTTAAACTTAATATGCCTTCTAATACAAGTTATATTTTAATATAGTAATATATCAATGTAATAGCAAGGTTTTGTTATATCATTCCGATATATGTGCGTATTATCGAAAATCAGGATTATTTATATTTATTTTCACTAGAGTTATGATTAGAAATATCTCTTTTACAAATATTTTCTGAAGGTACAGGTCTCAATTACCAGCAAAAGTTATAACACTATTTAACTCATTAAATCCAGAAAATACATTTATGATTAACTGGTCCTTTAAAAAATACTATCTTTTGAATCTACTGATTCCTCATTCGTATTATCTGTAAAATAATTTTTTCGTTCAGGTATTTCCACCAAAATTAAAAAATTTTGTAGTAATAAATCTCTTTGTTTTTAAATTTTTTAAATTCGTTACGGTTCCCTGTCATTTAAAGTAAATTTAATTTTAATTATATCGTTATCAGCTTATAAAATAAAAAAAATCATTTACTTAAGTTATATAGTTATTATTTGCAACATTAAAAAACACATTTTTGTTTAATAGTGAATATTTAAGGCGTATATTTGCTTAATTACCAACGACGTTAGCCAAAGGTTAATTTTACACATGGGTAGGAACAATAGCAAGCCTCGTTTTCATTCCCAGGGTGATTTTATGCGGCGAACAACATTTTAAAATTATGAGAATATCTATTTTGCAACTATTGTGTAAAAATCTAGATTCTATTAGATATGGTACTAAATATTTTTATTTATCAAAATTGAACTCTTGCCTTAAAACCATAAAATGCTATAATAAGTTTTATCAATAAAGTAGGAAAAAAGACGTTAATTTAAAAAAAAATTATTTTTCGAAAACTATAGCACAAGGTGCTTAAGATTAAGAGTGAGATCTCAGAAATAAAAGTAAATTTTTGTGATATACATTTATGAAAATGGTATTTAAAAAATGCTCTTAAAAAATCGATTATTTCTAGCGAAATCTGAAAAAAAAACGAAAATCAAAAAAAATCCTATTTATTTTTTTTCGAGCCATATTGAAACTTTATCGCTATTTTCTTCAACTGATACCCAATTATCATTTTTTTTTCTTACGAATACAATATTGCATTATACCAAATTTGGATAGCCTTTCCAATTACCTTTTTAACATTGTATTACACATATACAATAATGATTTTGCGTACTTCTTATAAGACCGTCATAAGAAAACAACATGATATATTTTTGATGATATATTTTTAGCCTCAAATAGTAGATCATCATCATGTAGGGTAGAAAAGGTGTAGTTTATTTTACTACACCTTTAAATAACGTTTTTTTGTAAATATTAACTGGTATTTTAACAAGCATCAAATTACGCAACTTAACCTTAACTCAATCCAACTTACATATTTGACGGTTTCCGAAGTTGTATCGACCACCTTCGAATTTGGAACACCCTATAGAACCTAAAATTCAAATAAAGGGCAAAGAACAATGCATTTTAAAATAAATTACATAAATTTATTGGTATTTTTTAACAAAATGTACAATATATATTCTTATATGCTCCACCTAATATTTAAATATAGTTTTAAAATTTTAGTTTAAATTTAGTATAATAAAAATAGTCAAATAGTAAAATTCTTCATAAAAAAACTCATATATTTTGACACGGATTAAATTCCAATTAACTACATACTGATTATGTCTGGTCTTAACTAAAATTATAGTTTAAATTATTATCAACGATTACTACTACTAAAGAACAAAGAAGAATTGGTATCATAGAATATAAATTTGTTCCACAAAAAAACTACTAGTGGTAAGTCGTACCTATAAGTTTATGTCATACCAATGACTGTCCACTGTAGCATGATTCTAATATGATATCTGATATCCAATACTCTTAACCAGTTTATTGCCAATTGCAATCATACCCAGATCTACAATAAAATTCAAAATTAATTATTGGAAGTGGTATTTTATGGGTGTATTGGTCAATTGTTAAAGAAAAGTATTTGTTTCTTGCCAACATTTCGAACTATATTCATTAAGATAAATTATTAATTCATCTTCAGTGCTCGAAGTCGTACTTCACTCTCATCAAATTAAAAAAATACTTATCACAGGGATATAAACGGAGATGACATTAAAGAGCGTAGAGGAGGAGTAGATTGTAGAGGAGGGATTACGTTTAAAATCTGATAAAATATATAAAATGGAACAAATCGGTAGACTAGAGAAATTTACTCGTAGGTGTAAAAACTACTTTATTTTTTATAATTATTGTAATCTCAAAAAGTTCATGAATAACTATGGGTTGGTTGTGTCGGCAAATAATGTATAAAATTCTGAGATAATGATTATGGTTAAGTTTGTATTAAAGATTAAGTTCCTTATCCATGTGTTACTCCAGGTATTAAAATTACTTTTATGTTAATTTCAGTGATTTTATTGGTTTACCGAAAAGTAGGATACATACCGTTATAACAAAAATAAGGGAAATATGACCAAGAAGTAAGGTGTTTTTTGATCTAACCAAAGAATATTTTCGCTTTGAGGAGGCTTGCAATAATTTTACTGAAGAGTGTTTAGAGAAGGAAGATTAATATATAATTAGAAAAAAAAGAGACTGGACAGCTATATTGAAGGCAATAGCTGATGAAAGTAGGGAAAAAGGTAGTTTAAATAATAAATGAATATGCCTAGTGATTTGTTTTTTTTAATGCTACGAAAAATTTTAAAGATTCTGGTATATTCTGGAGAGTTATATTTATATTACAGGGGAAAGATCTTATCTATATAGTGAAACTAAAATTTGAACAAATTTTAAATCAATCTTATACTGAAGTTAAACTTAAGAAGCTTAAACTTATCTCTTGAAAAACGCGTTAAATATTAGTATGATAAAATGTATTTTCTTCGAAGCCTATCCTCAGGTTCTAATACTATAAAAAAATAAATTTGGAAGAAAAGAAGCATGCAATAAAAACAGATTTACATAAAACCTTCTACTTTATTTTCAACTATAATTAACGCGAGACCAAGCAAATGATCTCTTGGAAAGATAAGTTCTTTTGTTAAAAAAAATTATAATTCTGCAGACGACAAGGTTATACTAAGAATGACATATCTTTTCGTTCTATAAATCTTACGTACATACATGGTAAAACCAAAATAATGTGGGTGCTAAAAAACTCTACACAATATTGTCTTCGTGATTACTATTTCTTGCATTGCATTTAGAGAAGATGCAAATTATTTACTGACGTGACTTATAAATTAAGTATTTAGCGTAATAATTAACGTGAATGCTAAATATTAAGCTAGTGATTTAGAAAAAAGGAATGAGTTGTCCCCAAATATGACATTGAATAAAAAACAGAGAGGAAAAAGGATAATATCAGTAAATGCACATACATATTTTAAATTTATTCTTTTTTTTTATTCTTCTTCGGCATTTTTAATTCATATAAAATAGTAAGAGTTTGACTTGAGGTTAAATTGTTTGTGATTTTGTTTGAGTCTATTTCTCACATTTTTAAGCACGTCTTGAATTATTTATCTACATTTCACCGTAATCAGCTCCTGAAGATCTTGAATAGATCTGGCAGCATACGAAGAACTTTTATTATCAATATCTTCACAACGATTAGAGGTAGGTATACACTTTATTAAACACAACTTGAATTGAATATTTTATAGCATATTCGGTTTCTTAATTTCTTTACCCGGCTTTTGCACAAAAAATTACAAACCAATTTTGTGCATTGCCGAATCGCTAAAATGTATTTTATTTTATTTAATATTAAATATAGTGTTTTTATATACATGAGTTTAAGAGAAGCTACTGAAATATTTATAAGGAAAGTAAAATTAATTTTTTGCTTTTTACTGCACTAAAATTAAGGCGCAAAAGCGGCAGTTAACTTATTACATGATTTTTTTATCGATTCTTTACACTTTTAGTCACTAATTTGAAAAATTAAATGCAGAACTGTGAAGCATTCTGTATTATATAAATTTCAATAATCGCATTTAAAAATCGCGAATCTATATACATATATACATTTATTGCTTATTTTATTATCAATAGGTATTCCCGGCGCCTTCTCCATTTTTACAACAAATATTATTTTGGTGGTGATTTTTCTTGTTCAGATTATTAACATTTTTATTGGTATATTTTGTTTCAATTATTATTCCCGATCCATTATTTAATTCAATCATTTGCTGATTTATTGTAGTTTTTTATTTGAGTTCAGAAAAATTTACTTAACTGTTCATTAACTCATTGAGGTTCGAGAGTCCTGATTTTATTAGTCAAATTATATATTACTTCAAAACCATGCTTGTAAAATAATATATAATATTTTTAATATAGCATTTATTTTATATAAATTCTTTTTATTTTTTTTAAATGTTTTAGTAAGTATTTCAACATGTTTTAAGTAATTTCTAACAACAATTAGCCATTTATTAGAAAAAAAACTCTTTTGTTGTAATACTACGAACACACAAAAATCGGTAGTTTGATAAAAAGATTGGCATTTTTTATATCGAATGGTGCCTCCACGTTGCTGATTAATTGCTTAAATTCTTCTGATTGGCATGTCTAAAATCAAGTGACGAATGTCTTAGGAATAAGGTCCATTCTTCTAAAAGAGCGCATTGCAATTTATTTATTGCAATTATTCATTCGTTAAAGGAGTATAAATACGACTCCATAGTTTTCCGCTCAAGCATGTTTTAACCATGTTCGATAGAATTTGCATTTGGATTTAGGATCGCTGGTCACTCCAACATAGAAACGTCTACATCGTGAGCAATTCTCGCGGTGTGGGCTCGTTATCAAGCATCAGAATAGAACTATTTTCAATAAAATCAATAGGCCTCGAGCAAACGATGACATCTAAAAAGCCCGGGATCTGTCGCAGATCTATGACATCAAGATTGATAAAGTGGATTTATAAATTCCTACAGCTGTACCATGGTGATCTCGTTGAGCGCCAGGTCGTTTAGTGTAACCTCCAGTTCCCATAAAAACGGGTATAAATACGATGCCAGTGCTATTTAATATGAAATGATAATGTTGTGCAAAATAACTTTCTTGTACTGCCTCTAACTTATCATTTCAATAAGTCAATTAATAGTGAAGTTTTCCCCAATGTTCTTAAAAGATCTGTTATTCTCCCTGTTTTTAAGACAATTGACAAAAGCCGAATTTAAAATTATAAAACAGTAATTATTTTAAATTCTTTCGCCAAAATCTTTCAATCAATATATTTAATCACTTTCGATCAAAATTTGCAGACATTTGCGAGAGCAGTATAGATTTTTATCAGATAGATCAACAACTAGCAATCTACTCTTGCTTGCGCAATCAGCAGCAAAAGCAACAAATAAGAAACAGCCGATTGATACAATCATGACTGACTGTACAAAGACATATCAAGAGTTTGATGCAAATATCTACCCAGCATGTCTGCCTTTTCCATTGCGCTCATTGCAATTGAACCATCTTCCCTAGTCAATTGTGGAATTTTTGACCTACTGAAACCTCGATCAACTGCTTTTGTTATAGACCAGAACGATCTTAATTCATTTCGGCAATTACGAAGTTTGTTCTTCACTCTCTCATTATATTTTCTTTGCAGGTATCGATGGTCTGCTTGCTCGCATTTCTCAAGCCAACAAAGCTGACAAGATTTGCAGAGATAGGGTCTTGACGCCATTTGCTATAAGCAGCGTGTTTTTTCACTGCCTCGGTGCAACTTTTATCGAACCATGGTTTGTTGTCTGAAGATCTTTTCAAGGTGTTTGAAATATATAAGCCTCCATACCTCACAAAATTACCTCTGAAATTACGCTCGCACATGCTGAAGCAACATTGGTCCTAAAACAGACATTATTCAAAGAAAATGACAAGAGGAACTGTTTTAAATGTCTCCAGTTGACTGACCTATAATGCCAAACTCTGCGCGGCGTGGGTGGTTACTGAGTTTTTATTTCTAGTTCACTTGTTGCGGTTATTAATTTGTGATCTGATGGTCCTAGTGATGGATGTACGCTCATATTGTACGAATCAGGATCCGTCGCGAGAAACAGATCCAGGAGGCTAGCAAGAGTACCGCAAGTCTCATATAAGTCCAGAGCAGATTTTGATGATATATTTATTTAACTTCTTACGTAATGATTGTTGTTTTTTATTATAAACACAAGCATGTTGTAAACAAAGCTTAATTACCCTGATTAATCATTAAAATCTTTAAAAACTGCATTTTTATAATACAATACACATAAAGAATTAAAATTAAAAAAACTAAACTTCTGTCAATGTATAATATATATAGAACTGATCAAACAATTTCTTTAATGTAAATACTATAAGAGACGATTATTGTTAGTAAATCACAAAATATTACTTGACAGGTTAGGTATGCTTGGATTTTGTAATTCAGTTTTTATGAAGTCTTACCTTACAGATGGGCAGCAAAGGGTTAAGTGAAACAATGTTTATTTTATGAAATATTTGTAGCATCTGGGATAAGATAATTATAATTTTAGGATATTTGAGTAGTATGATAATTTAAAGATATATCTTCTATAATATTGCTTATAAAGAACTTTTCCGAAAATCTAATTGCAAGGACCTAGGTGTTTATTTTGAGAGGGATCCTAAATTTAATGTTTATTATGAACACATTGTAAATAAAGCTAATCAGATATTTGGCTTTGTTATATGAACGACAAAGGTCATTAGGGAAATTAATTGGTATTATCAAATTGTATAATGCTCTTATAAGACCCCATCTTGAGTATGTTTCTGCTATATGGTCACCACTAGAAGAAGCCAACATAAATCTAAAAGAAAGCGTAAGTACAAAAATGAGCTTTTAAGCACATCAAAAAAACATAAAATTTAGCTATATATGATTTCATATAGAAGCATGCTTAAAGATGTTAATGTTCTATCTTTGGAAAGTCGGAAATCGTTACAAAGTATATTTTCTGTATGCTTAATTATCAGCAACTTAAAATACAAGGGTCTACAGTAAATTATCTTAAAGTATTAATTCCTAAAATAAATTTTCAAATACTGGACAACCAGGTATTTTACATTGATTTTACTGACTACTTTCCATTTAGAAAAATGATGGAGCAATGTAACTTTGTCGTGGAAGTAAGTAACATTGATCTGCTTGCTGGCAGTAATACCAAGGAAGTTAAAGACTTCTTACTTCTTATTTTACTTTCTTTCATATCCGTGATATTTCTGAATATGGGGGTTATATTATAGTATTTAGTCCTCAATCTTAATGTTAAGTTTGTTATGCATAGTATATTTGTCTTTATTTTTGGTTTTTGTTATTTTTAATTTCTGTTTTTATAAGGGCGTTTTACATACTTTTACGATTTAGAATTATGTTTATTCGAGAGAATAAATAAATAATGCTTTTTCCATCTTGAATTAACGCAACCATAGAAGGCGCTGTTTCAGGACTATTAAACGATTTGCTAAACATAGCAAAACTTTGACAAACATCTTTTAAATTTAATAAAAAAAATAAACACTCATGGCTAACTATGTAGTTCTGATCAAAATGATTGAAATTTTTAGTTTAATTAACTTTGTTTAAACCCGATTTTTGTGTATGTAAATTATTGGAACAATACAACATCATAAAAATTTGAGGAGAAATTATATATAAAATGTTAAGTGCTCAACGTTTTTCCTGCCAGTGAGTGTATTTTAGCAACAAAAACTTTCTGCATTTATTCAGATGTTAATATTTCAGAATGTGGGCAAGTTAAAAATTAGTAAATAATTTTTGAACACATTTGAGTGTTGGATTTATTTCTTTACGTTTTTTATTAATATTTAAATACATTTTATAATCTCTAAAACTATTCACGTTATAGTTGTTTTACGATATGATCTAAGTGTGTTCATTCTTTTAAACAGAAAACTGTCCTTTGGCAGAAGGAACATTGCTAAAATGGAAAGCATAATTTTTATAAAAATAACTGCTGTCCTGTCAAAATTCTAAAAAAAGGAATGTTAGAAGCAATTCCAAAAATATTATAATCGTATCTAATGCAATTTTTTTAAGAGTGCTTTTAATTAAAGATTAGCTTTTAATTTTTCTTAATAATAAACGTTATTATTAATTTAGTTATTATATGATTTATGATTATGATATTGATACAATATTTCTGAAAAATTAGGTTCTTCTGAAATTACTTTTACCGTTCTTAAAATACTAATAAATACTAAATATTTTAGCTCGGTCAACCATAGCAATACATTGCCCTTTATTAAATTTTAAGCATCCCCTTCTACCTCTTATACACGTTTCTTGAGTGAAATTTTCATTCTCTAATGCCCTTTTGGTCCGCACAGAAGCGCCTCCCATTTTAGCCCTTTGTGTTGGGGTTTTGTGCAACAATGTTGCCACGTCAGATGATTTGAAGTATGTTTACCGAAACTTCTATAAATGAAAATCTATAGAAGAAAAAATTATAATAACTTTTTAATAATAAACAGATGACGTATTAATATAATGAGTTTTAACTAATTTGCAAATTATTTGTTCAACAAACAGTAGATGCATCTTTATAGTGTGATAAAGTAATGTTTCCATAATTTTACTGAAAAAAATAAATATTCTTCAAAAAATTGAATAGCAACTTTGGAAAATAATTGCAACTCTTAATAGATACAATAGAGACACGAAACTGTAAAACATGCATAAGTAAATAAACAGCTTGACAAAATCGAACAAAATTTTGCGAAAACAATCGAATTTTTATTATATTATATTAGTAAAAGAATATCTAAATAACAAGAAAAAAAATCTATCGTGGAATAAATATCCTTAATTTGTTGTCTCTCCTTGTAACAAGCAATGGAATCACAAGTAAACCAAAAGGCACAAAGAATTTAGTAAATAAGAAAAGTCGAGAAAAAATACAAACGTTCGGAATCTACAGCCAGCTGGACTCATGGCATCAGCATTCAGCAATCGAGAGTTCTTTTCTAGGTTTTAAAGTCTCAATTTGATTCGTAACCTTAAGTCCTCACCTAAAATAAGTACTCTGAATTTAAACCAAGCTTGTTAGGCTCTCAAGTTCCAAAGAACCAAATGCACACCTACGACTAACATCTATTTATTGTTTAACCAGCAAATTTATATTTGCAACTATTTAGTTAAGTTATTTAGTTAGCTAAGACACTGTCTTAAAATAAGAAGAAGAAGAAGAAGTACGCATGATTTGATGCCTTAAAAAAACATTTAAAATGCCAGTGTCATATTTTTTATATATATTTATATTTTTAGTATTGATATATATTGAAGTATATTTAATTTTTTTTTAGAGTTTATATTTTGTTTTTTTCATTAATGTAATAGTTATATATTTTTTTATTTGTTGTTACTATATGTTAATTGTTTTTTGAGAGTTTTAGGTCTTATTTTATATATTAGTATTTTATTTTATAATATTAAATTTGCTTTCACTTAATATTTTTTCTATGTTTAACTCAGAAGGAAAAAATTTTAATATGACACTATTAGCTGTCCAATTGTAGTTATTATCATATTAACATGTAGGATATTATAATTGCACATTTAAATAGAATTTTGGATTTTTCATACATTGGATTTTTTATTCATAAACTAATTATATTTATTGCACTCTTTGGTATACAAACAGAACATGTCCAAAACTATTATTATGATATTAGAATCTGGATTGTATTATAAATTAACAGTGTTAAATATATATTGTATTAGAATACTTGAAATATTGTATTTTTATTTTTCAGATGATTAAATAATATATTTTTGTTCACATATTCACATATTCATGTGTGTGTTTTATTTTTATACCTGTAATTTAAATTGACATATGTGTTTCAATATTCTTGACGAAAAAGTGTAAAACTGTTTAATGGTACAAAGGTTTTTTAATTGTTTTGGTTCCAAAAGTCAAATTTACAAGTTAGATTCTACACATGTTTACCCAATTTAGGAAACTACATCAAATTGCACAGTCAACCGGTTTCTGCTTCGTTAAAATAGATTTGTATAAGAGAAATTTAAGGGAAACGTCTTAGAATTCGAATTTACCGCCCCTAAATGAATTTCAAATTTGGTGCTTGATTAGGCCACCCCCTCTTTCAAATCTGATTGGTTATGGCTTCCGAATGTCAAAATTAGTTCGAATTATTGCACCTTCAGTAGGGGGCCAAAATTTCTCTGCGGCAACAAGATTACCGATTATTTCAAACTCAAATATCTCGAAAACGCTATTGCTCCTACCGACTAATAGAGAACTTTTTTGCGTAAAAATAATTAAGAAATTAACTTCTTTGACCGAAGATATAATACAAGGTTGTACAAAAAATCATGAGCCTTTGAAAGTCATAAAAGACACATAGATAGCGTCCTCTATAAGTAAGAGGACAAATTCAAATTTTTCATGTCAAAAGACCCCCAGGTACCAAGTTTCAAAAAGTGTGCAGAAAAAAAATATAAATGAATCCTTGACACCCTGTATTTTGAAAAAGAAGTATTTCAGAACACACATGTATAGGAATTTTTAACTTTAAAAATATTTAAAAATCACTCTGTGAAATATCCGACACTTAATTATTAAGTAACACCTGTATAAAAGTTTGCTGCCGAAATGTCATACTATAGTTGCAAGGGGGGAAGTAATAACAACATCTGAGCAATATTGAAATGTTATATTAAGAAATCCAGACTTCATTGTTTAAAGAGTAGGTTCTAGTGAAATCAGTTTACGCCTCTTTGGTTCTCTAACTCATATACTTATTCATAGGCCAAGTGGTTTAAAGCTGTTTAAGACTTGCAGACATTACAGGGGTTTGATACTGTGAAACTTGGCAACTGTGGTATAAGTGCAATCGACCCGCGTATCTGACGTTCGGGAATGAATCCGGCGGACAGCATCAGTGCAAAAAAATCATCTCAGAAACAAAATTGTTCCAGCGATATAATTTTCATCGCTCAAGATCGATCTGATCTAAAAAATTATCGACGAACACGATCGCGCGATATCGCAGCTCGACAGTCCCGCCGCGAAAATCTAATCGGTTTTATTTACTGGCCCAATTTGTGTCGCTAAAAACAATATAATAATAATTTAAAGGTCGCGGGTATGTTTACATCATACTACCGTGCAGTGTGTTATATCAGACCGTAGTAGAGGTAAAAAAAGTATCGCGAGCGTGCCAACTTAAGTGCGTGTAATTTGTACCTAAAGGGTCGTGCGTAACCCTTAGTAGATAACTATTTGTTGCTTCTTGCATAAAGGTGGTTATTTTAAAGTTGCTAGGCACTATATACCAACTTTTTAAGGAAAATGTCATATTTGTTAAAACTTATTTATTAAGAACTGTCACTTTAAGACATCTCTAAAAAGGACTTACATATTAGAGCTTATCAGGTTTTTTTTTTTAAATTTGGTCTAAAGAGCTCTTAGTTTTTCATAGAAAGAGATATTTTAACTGATTTTAAACATGAATTATTTTTCTAAATATATATAAATCAAAAAATAAGTGTTTTTATTTTAATAATAAAAACCGGCTATTAAATATCAGTTATAGTTCTTTAAATAACACCTTTCTGCAATTTCAGGCGTATTAACGATTATTTAAATTTTGAAATCCAGCCTAGGTTAACGTTCTTAAAAAACTGTAATTTTTTCGCTGAATTGAACTATTTAATTTTTCTTTTGAACTTATACACAACAAAAGTGAATAATGACTGAAGTAGCTGCACACGAAGTAAAACTGGACGAGAAGCCCATTGCTGAAAGTGCAAGCGGGCAAACACAAAATCAAAGTACAGGTAATAATTATTCATTTATTTTATTATACTAATTTACTCGTATTTATGGGAATAAACGGTATTGGATATTTCTGGTTTATGTAGCAGTGCGCTATTAGTTTATAAATAATGCAATGACGTTATTGCAAATGATTGACAATAATATATGTATAGAGAATTAGTTTTTGAGAAAGGCAATGTTAAATTTTGAAACAAAAATTCAATTTTTTGGTCTAAAGCCTGCTTATTTGTAACATAAGATGTAATACACACATGTTTTAATATAAAATAATATGTATGTTTAATTAACTATATATTCATATAAAAATGTTGATAGAACATCGTTTTAACTTGTACCGGTTTTTTTACCGGACTTTTAGGCTCAATCGAAAATCCCGGTAAAACTAGTAATAGTTAAGTTTGTCAACCGGATCGGCTAAAGTCGAATCAATAAACAAAAACAATCATTAACACAACGTAATTATGCATAATCAACAAGTACTGTACGTTAAAGCAATGCGCAGTAAACATAAGACCCTTGCACCATAAATGACACGATTCCTTAATTTTCTGGAGGATACAAATAGGAAAGCTTGAATCGACCACCTTGATTACCTGAATTGACTTCTTCTTGGTTAATATTTATATTGGATATAAGTAAAAAAAAATAGTTAAGATTACCTATTTGTATATTTTGGTGAATGTCTTGAGCTATATGAGAGATTTAAAGGATTATAAAAGATCCACAAAAACATAAATTAAGTCAATAATTTGTAACATGCCAAAATCATACATTTTGGCATATTTACAAAAGTTAAATTTTCGTTCAGTTTTTCAGTCTAATTTAAGTACTTTATACAAATTTAATTTTTTTTTGAAGAATTCGTTTATTTAGTACGGTTTGAGTACTTAGCAGGTCATGATGCTTTATTAATGAAACATGTAACCTTCGTTACACATAAAAAGATGTTTAGAGACCGAGACTTAAAGTTTTTAATTTTTTCTCACAATTTCCAAACCTTCTTTTTAAATTCAAAAATCAAAAGGTTACAACAGATAATATGAGAAACACTTACATCCCGGGTGGTGCATCGCCAAGCTGGCCATAGAAAATCCCATAGATATTATGATATTTTCAAATATTGCCTCTCCTGTATATTTGACAGAAAAACTGTATTAGACTTTTTAAAGGAGCGAGTAAGATAAGCCACCGTACCAAATATTATTCCTGTTTATTAGGTGGTTTTATAAATAAATGCAACTACTTACAAACAACAAACAAAAAAAAAACAAACAAAAATGTATTAAAAATAAATACAAAATATTTTTTTAAAGTAAATATTATTTATTCTTAATCAAATGCTCAAACAATCCTCCACTTACTGTCAAACATTATCCTAATTGGTTGTAAAATTCGGTTCTTACATTACTAAGCTGATATGCAGTTATTTGATTACATGCCGTTAAAATTGCTAACTGCATCTCTTCTAAATTTTGATAAAGCACATCTTTACTAATAAAACTTTTTATGTGACCCCACAGGAAAAAGTCTTTGGTGAAAGGTCCGGCGATCTGGCTGGCCAATTAATAGTGTAATTTAGCCTGATTACGCGTCCGTCAAACAAACATTTCATAAAAAATCCATGTGCTTATTTGCCCTTTCCATAAATTCAAAACAGAAATCTACTCTTTGGATTTCATCCCCTTCCCTTAGTTCCTAATATTTTTGAGATTTAAAAAAAATTGTACTTGCTAATTCCTTTAGTTTCTACAATATGAAGTAACATTTCAAAGTCTGAATTATTTTCTCCAGCTCTGCCATCATTATTATTTTGTCCTGAGCATTTGCATTCACTTATTACTGTACCCTTAGTATCAAAGTTATTAACAATATTCTACGCTATTGTTTTACTTAGAAAATACCTATCAGGGAAGTTCACAAAGAACATGAAGGAGACTTTTTGAAAACTTTTCTCCATGAAGTAGCACTTAATCATAGTTATGTTCTGTTGATTAGTATGATAATTATTCATACTGACCACCAAATAAATAGATTACAACACTTTGATATAACATTTTGATAATTTGACTGGTGGTTTCATATTTTGGTTTTTAGTTTTTTTCATATAAATTCTAAATCGCTTATTAGAAAGTAATGACATTTGGTATGGTGGCCTATCTTACTCACAACTTTAAAAAAGTCTAATACAGTTTTTCTGTAAAATATTCAGGGGTAATAAGTACATAAGAAGTACAAAGGTTTATATATTTTTCGTAGTATAGAATTTCTAATTTTTTAATTATCGCTCTTGAGTGAATTGAACAATAGCTGTAAGACAATCGTCTTTCAAGCAATTAATCTTTTTATCAATTCTTTATAAAGGAAAAAAAGCAAACATTGATAAGTTGTATTTTGTCATAATTTGTTAGGATACATATACCTGAGGACTCACATAATGTAGGGTCTTATGCTATATACAAGACGTTCTTAGTTTTTTTATGTTGGTAATTAAGATGAAATAAGATTCTTAACGTCCTATTTTTAGTTTATGTTACTTGGGTGTTTGTTATTTTCAATCATTTCATTTGAGAGGCTCTTTTTACAATTGTGCTGGCTAGATAATTTTTTTTTAAAATCAAATGGATGTTAAAACTTCAGCAAGTTTTCAAAGAGCGGTTTTTTAATTACTGTTAATAAGTAAATGAGATTTTGTGCTTTTTTTATGCTGAAACATTTTAGTTTTTAAGTATCTCGGCGTTTGACCTATATAAACACGCAGAAAAAGAAATATGCTGGGAGGGCAGCAATGCTTAATTAATCTAATATGTTTTGGTTTTGCGCAAAACCAAATATCATATTTCTTTGGGCAAAAGCCCATTTATTTCCGTAAAGCAAATATTTCTTTTAAAACATCATTAAATCATAGTTATGGTTTTAACATCAGCTGTATCTCAAAAACTAATTAACTCTACGTATAAATATACGTACATATATTAGTAAAAGTTTCATAATAAACGCCATAAAGTATAAAAAACAAAATTGTAACATATTTACCTTGCAGGGCATCAAATTTACTTAAATACTATTATAGAATTATGTTCAAAATCTAATGTAGCAAGTCTAGGCGGTATTATATAATATTTAGAGCAATATAAACAAATCAGTGATGTAGAAAACTTTTTTATTTCTTATCAACAGTGATAAATCATATAAAAATTAGATAAGTCAACTAAACAAGTTTTCTAATGTTTGTCATAAATAAATATCTTTAATCTATGTTGATTTTATGGAGGATGGGTTAGTTAGATCTTTTGTCAAATGTTAATTAATTAATATCACATATATTGAAAAATTTAGATACTATATTATATTAGTGGATACATTATCATTTGTAGTATATATTTGTTTATTTTTGCTTCAAATCTAGTAGTATAGTATGTTTTCATAATATAATTGTTTTACTTGTTATGTAAAGATTGTATTTATCAAAGATGTTATTTACTAATAAATAAATTAATCCAAAAATAAAAGATGACATCAAATTTATGAATATATATCCCAGCCACTTGGTTATTATCTCACACACAATATCTTATTATTGATTTTTGTGTGAAAATGCCTTAGAAATAAACTGCTGAAAATTTACAGAAAAGCTGTTATATCCACAATAACGATATTTACCTAAAAAATCATTAATTAATTAAATTTTATTAAAAAAAATGCTAAGCTAGAAATAATTGAAGCAAAAGTTTCATATAGACACTAAAAATGTAATAAAATTAAGAATATACAGAGTTGCATTATATTTTTGCAAAATGAAAAATGTTTTCTTACTGTTAACCTTTACTGCTGAAACAGCAAAATAAATTATGATTAACGACAACTAAATAGCAGTTACGATATGTAAAATAAGGAAGAAAATATATAATATATTTTTCAGTTTTCCTTGAAGTACCTAAAATATAGGATTTTTAAAGTAGCCGAAATAACTGTTAACAAGGTTTACCTTTACTTTGCATACCTTGCTTGCTAAATATACTGAAAGTTCTCTCCTACAATCACTTCACTATTCGCTTGAGCCTCACTTTAAACCTTGGAATAAGGTTAGAAAACTCTATTCTTCTTCTACTTCTTGCAAATGATATTTACTACTATTATTATGTAATTACTACAAAATATAATCATCCCTACAAAATGTAGTATAAAAAACATTGACAATAAGTGTCTAGTAAACTGAGTTTTAAAGGGTCTTAATTTTGAAATATTTGAATGCCTTCCGAGTATTCTGTTAGTTTATATTCCTGAACTTCAGATTAAAACTTACCATCATTATCTGTTTAACAAAAATGTCATCATAATTGGCGTGTAACACAGTGTAAAGAAGTAGGATGTGTAATTTAGAAAAAGCTATATAATCTTACAAGTACACTCAAAAATAAAAAAGAAGCGAAGGTAATTAGAATAAATTCTAGAATTGTTGATCCATTAGGTCAGTCATTAGGTTTAAAGAATATATTATTATTAAAATCTAATGACTTCAAAATTATTACTTAAGTAGAAACATTTGAATTTAACTGAAGGTTGAAATTTCAGCATAAAGATTCTTAAGAAACCATTTTATAAACTGTTTTTTACTAACATTCTACCAACCTGTATTTCTGAAATTAAAACCCAATTTAAATGGTTTTAAAACCCAATATCCGAAGAATAATTGAAGAAATGAGGAAAGATATTTTTTAAAAAGAGGAAGTTTAAGTCTGCAGTCCATACCAGCGAAATCGTCTTAGGAGTGGATACATATTTTTGCTCAGAGTGTTCTTGAAGTGCAAGTAAGTTCATGGAAATTGGCCTCATTGAAGTAACAATATAACAATATAACTATTCCATTTGACTTAATTCGCTGGAACTTTGTTACGTTAGGCAGCTTGATGGTGGCTTTATAAGCAGAAATGAATAAAAATAATCTAAATCATAATTCTTTATAGACAATATGGAACCAATATTTCTGTTTGTTCCTTCATTGAGTCTATAAAAACCCCAATCAAAAGTTTATATATTATGCAGCTTAACGTCATTTACATATTAACTAAATGATTTTAGTATCTATTGGTTTTTTCCTTGAAAATATCAGTATTAGGTGATATCATCACTATTATGTTTTATTTTTAGAAATTTATTCATTTAAAGTCAAAATATCTTAAAAATATGTTTTTCTAGCATTATAACCTTAGACAGATTATGTGGGCGTTTCGTGGTCGATTTATTTAAATTTTCTTAAAATGCGTAAATAAGGTTTATTTTAAATTACAACTATATCAAAAATAATTTAAGTACTTTTTTTTTAAAGTATTAATATAATAACAGTCGTCTCATACCTCTTATAATATGCCTTATTACGCAATGAAGTAGTCAAATATTCCATTATTAACAAATATTTTTACACAATTAAGTTGTGTAAATTGTTTAAGAAAAACATACACTTAAACAAATAACCATTTTTCTTATAGTTTATATATAGTTAAATAGAATGAAAATTTAGTAAAAGCTTAACTAAACTCTTCCTGGCGTTCATTTTTAATTCATTTTATTGAGATGCTAATTGGTGAGCAAGCGGCATCGTGACATCATTGCAAACTGGTTACTCTCGTTAACTAACGTACTTTTATATGGCAATTAATATACATAAAATTACCTTTTTCTGTATATTAACCATTATAAATATTGTGATTATAAAAAACCAATTTTATAACCGTTTATAAAATATAATAAACCAAAATTAATTTGATTCTTATAATTGACTAAAAGTACTTTTCGGAGAAATTGGCATCGTTGGGATGCATTTAAAAATAAAACAAGTTGTGTGACTCAGCACAACGTGAATGCTTATGTGCAGTTTGTTACCTGCCAATTTTTTTTGTAAAGAATACTCTGAAATAGATTCATTAAAAATAATAATTATAAGTACAATGTAAGAAATCCTTAAAAAGTTGAGGCATTATTCTCAATCTATATCTTATACCACACAAAGAAATTTATATAGAGTTTTAAATTAAAAAAACTTGTAAAGTATTTTTCTAGTTATTGATGAATACATGCTATATTATTTGGTTTGAGTCTATTAATTTTGAAAAACTAATATTAAAAGATATTTCAAAATTGGCTTTACTGCAGGTGGTCTAGACGCAATCAAACCTCTAGGTAAGAAACTCAGTTTAGATGGGTTTTGGTACAAAATGTGAAATAGAAATAGTAATTCATTCTTTAATCTTTTAAATTTTTTAATGCATTTATTTAATCTATATTTAACTTTTGTTTTTGGTAACTATTTATATAACTTTTGATCAGTCGCTTAAAATAGCTTCAAATAATTTATCAAAAATAAAAAATCAAAAAGCCACTATTTCTAAGCACTTCCTTCTTCACTCTTAAGAAAGTGACCCTATTGTATCCACTGTAGGTACATGACAAAATACTTATTCTACGTTATTCTCAAAAAAATATTTTTTGGACATTGAGACGGTAAATAGTCAGTCTGATGATATCTTTGATGGGAGAAATGCTTCCCTGAGGAAGCCGTTCTGTGGAGTGACAAAGCAAGAGCTCTTAAGTAGAATTAGGGTAAGGTTTAAAGTAAGTAGGAATTTCCCTACCATGTCTTTTTTTCTGAAATATTGGATTGCACAGTGAAGAGTTTATTCTGTGGAGTGATTAGGTTTTAAATAAGTGGAAACTTCTCCACTATGTCCAACCTTATTGTATCTTCCTCTAGAGTTGCAGGTAGTCCCAAGAATTAAATTCCTGACTTCAGCATAAACTCAGAGAGTATCAGCTGTACCAACTAGTAATCTTTGAACCCACTTTCTCAATAACTTCGGATATGACTTGTTGATAAAAGTATCATTGTATTTTCTTTCTTTATCCATAATCTCCACTCAGCATTATCATTGGATTTCAAATGTGTGTCCAAATACTAATTTCGATTTTTCTTCAGTTTTTGATGCAGATTGCAAGTTTTAAGCTAAAGCCTAAAGCTGGTTCTGTGTATTAAGTTTTATGTATTTATTTCATTTATAAATTACATACAGTGGGGAACTTCAGAAAAGAATGGTGCTTCAATTGCTTCAATAGACTGCATAACCTATTATGCCATAAAGGGGCTGAAAAGTTGTCTTGGTATAGTTGTTACTGTTGATAAAACGAGACTAATCATCGCCCAAATCTGAATTGGGAGTAACATATAATATGATAACAACAATTCGTTTTTTCATCTAGATTTTGCCATCGTTTTTATTGCCGTAAACGTAGTAGGCTTAGTAGTCCTGCTACTTTAAAAGAAGTACACCACAGAATTCAATTTTCTACTTCAAGTTCAATTGTTTCATATTAAATTTATTCTCAAAAACTCTCATTCTTTCATAAATGACTTTGGAATGGTTAGTTTTAAAAGATCTTCCAATATTATCAGCAGCTTGCCATGTACCATCTCATGTCATTTTCAGTCATGCTATGTCATTGGATTCGTTCTTCATTGACACAGTTCTTGCAATTTATGCATGACGTTTATACATTATTTAGAAGTACAGAATTTTTTAATGGATGTTTTTTATGACTCTCATCAATATTTCCATTAATTTGGGCACCTAATGACGCAGCTCCTTAGGAATTTGGCAAAAAATTGAATTTTCTTATCTTTTTTGTGTAACTTGTTTTTGTACTCTTTTTTTCAATTGCTATCATCTTTGTGCTTTAATCATCTTTTTAATCTCTTTATAGTACCTTGCCCTATGTATTAAGCATTACATTTTTGTTGTTTGCATATGATATAAAAAATATGCTGATCTGTTGTTTCTACTTCTGATACTTTAGTCTTCAGTAAAGAGGAAAGGCTTATGTCAAAATACTTTCAAATGTTATTTACTAGATTTTTGATACTACTATTATTGACTGAACATTAAATAGTATATTCTTTCCATTGTGCATTGAAGTTAGAGATCTGGGAGGAACATTTCATACTAGAACTAGGTTGACCTTTGACCTTTCTTGTAATGGACTCTTATTCACATTGTATCATCTCATTGCTTCATTACTTCAACTTATCATTATTGACTTTTCTAATATTCTTAGCAACAGGCAGATTTTAATTTTTAAGAAAAATCTAAATTATAGCTTTACCCACTCTGCAAAAAATGCCATTTTCTATTTGACTTAAGTTGTTTAATTGGTGTTATTGACCAACATCAATTGATGTTAGTGAACATGTACTAGAACCTGTTTTAATATTTCATGAAGAAGTAGAGGCTGGAATAGTCCTAATATTTTGGAGAAATGGTACCTACCCATCACAACTCTTACGTCTGCATCTAGTTCGTACTATAACTTGACGTCAAACAAATCACAGAGGTGGATCCTATCCCAGGTAGACAGAAGCAAGAAAAGCTTGCCTTAATATGTAACATTAAGTTTAGATATTGAAACTATTAGATTTAGCACGTTAAAACTTTTGCCGGAAGCAGTAAAAACTCATAGTTTCTTGTTTTACGTAAAATTTGTTTGTCGATTTCTCTTAAGTCACTAGTCTCTTCTTACTGAATTTATAATTTTAACAAACGATACCAAATTATTACCGGTAGATTTTGATTAATAGTAAATTATTAAAAGTCACGGCGCCATATTTTTCATAATTTAATATCGAACGATTGAAGACGCACCTAGGTGTCATTATCAAATTTAGACTAAGTACTATACATCAAACCTACGATTGTTCTAAAGCTATCAAACATTAATTTTGCTCCACCCACTAACAGTCCGACAGGCACTTAACGTAAATTGCTTAGACCTATTTTTGGCGAATGTTTTAATACACTTCGTACCTTTTATTGCAGTTTTACGATAAACCACTTTTCATCCTAATCATCCAATGCATCTACCGTACTTGACAATTCGTTGATAGCATGTTTATTGTGAGTACGTTAAAAATAACAATATCTATTTGTTTTGTTGTTTGATCATGACGTTTTCGATTATCTTTCTTCGAATTAGCAATCACTTTAAACATTTTTGAGGTTCGGTTAGACAGGATTTTACTTGCATCTTATATAAAATTTTTAAAGAACTGTTATTAAAATGTTTCTAATTCATCTACGGTTTGTTTTTTAAAATTGGTTTACCAGTATACATTTTTTTAAGTTATTGTGATTAATATGACATGAATGATTCAGATTAATCAGATTTAAACCATTTAAAACAAGTAAAAAATTAAGAATTGAAATTTACATTTAATTAAGAAAAAAAAAAGAAATTTTATAGATAGGGATGATAAAATAAAAAAATATTAAAAGAATATTTTACAATACGAATCTTTATAGAGCTTAAATTTTAAATATTAGAGTTAGTCAAAATGTTTACATAAGACATTAAATAAGCAAATTTATTTCATACTTTTTGAGCTGTTTTAGTTACATTTTTAATCATTCTACTGTATTATAAAACGTTGAATCGTTTGTAGCAGAAACATATGACAGGCGGAGCCTGTAAATGCAAATTAGTTCTTCTATTAGCCCAAATTAGTATTTTCATGATGAAAAACAGGAAGATTAAAGTATATTATAATAGATGCAATTTTGCAAAAAAGTTAAAAAATAAACCTGTAAAAAGGGATATTATTTTCAAAATCTGCTTTGGTATTGAAAATTTTATTAATATATAAGGATTCTAGTATAAGTCGTTTATTTCTATTAGATTCTTTGTCAAGAACCAGACTGAGATTTTTATTAGGGTCTGATGTTATGTTGATTCTGATATACTCGTCCTTTAAGATTTTGAGGCTTATTCAATGAAGCATAAGAATAATTTTGGAGTGTTTATAGCTCTTAGTCGTCTCACTTAGTTCCAGTGGATTAGATGATGTTTCTTGTTGATGTTAAGAGTTTCAAAGGTTTCCAGTAAATTGAGAACGTATTAGGAATCATTAAAAGCTTAAACTCTTCACCTTTTTAATGATTCCTTTAATATCATCAAGATTTCAAACTGAATCTATTGCTTTAAGGTCAGTTGCTTAGTTATCTGCAGATTTTTTATGTACTTCTAAGAAGAAATAGCTAATTATAGCTCATTCTATTATATATGCCTGAACTAACCACCTCAAGAGTTAACAAATTCAAAACGAAGCTGAATACGTTAGCTGTAAGTTAAAACTATTTGACTTCTGTCCAGTGAATTAGGTATTGTTCTCTTAAAAGAATTCATTTAACTGCCAGCAATAATTTTTAGGTTTCGTATCCCTGGTCTAAGTTCCAGGGACGTAGATCTTCTTCTAATCTACCAGACCATGTGTGTTTTTAATAAAAAGTTAATCCAAATGTAGTATACATCTGTTAGTGAAATATAGATCCCAGGTCATGTAATTTCTTTCCGAAATTTAAGGGATTTTGGACCATTTGTAGAATGAACAGATATTAAAGGAATAATTATATGACTTTATATATTCCAGCGTGCTTTTTCAATCCAAAGCAGCTGAAGATTTCCGATATACTATGAGCATCGAATGTCTATTTCGATCAGTAACGCATCCAAGTATTGTTACCTTTTCCTAATTTTATCTGTCTCTGTGATAAAATACTTCAATATTATATAATCAGATCAACAAAAAATACCCAAAAAAGATAAACAGATAGTCCGACATAAATACTATAAACCTGTCATCTATATATGTAATTAATGTCCAAAGTTTGTTTGCAGATAATACTGAGGCAATAATATCTCTTTGGAAGTTGTTCGCTAATGGATTCTGGGATTACGTTACGGATATTTTAGTAGAAATATCTATTTAATGTTTGTATCAGATTAAAATTGACTAAAAATTTGTTTGGGTTCTATGTATAATACACTTCTCTTATCTAAGAAAGTCCGTGATAATCTTAACGTTAGAATCTGTATTTGCTATATGTAATTGGTTGAGGGTATTTAGAAAAACTATAGAGGTATTGGATCACCAAAGATACTCAGTCATCTGAATATACAATTGCAAATGTAAACTAATGAATCTGATTTTCTTTTGATTGCGCATTTCTATGATCAACTGCCAGTATTTGTATATTGGATACAAAAATAGTCTAACTTTTATATACAATCCATAAATGTGCCATCTCACTCATCACTTTTAATATTTTCTATACCGCATCCCAAGACTCACAAAGATCATAACACATAAATATAATAGTTTATCCAAATGTAATGAATCATAATTTGTCTAATCAATCTCCTAAACTACAAGCCTGGAAACATCTGAAGTACTTCTGACTTTGCTTTTTGTGAGATTGATTAAATGTTCCTGTGTGTATATCCTCGTGCATCTATTCTCCATATTAATAAATGACATTAAATGGACCGCATTTATAATTAATTTTTTTTTCCATTATTCTAAGTTAAAATCTGAGATATTTTGGTTTTAAATCATAATCCATTAATACTGCACTTCAATTCTAGAAACTGGAGTTAAAACTTGAAGATGATGCAAAGCTTCCCAATTATCCCAAAGATCCACTAATATTATATTATTCACTTTTGACGACTTTTGTGTCTTAGATTTTATAACACAATTTTGATTATTTTACCTCACGTTTAATATTTGGCAATGACTTAACGCAAATATTGCTTTACCTATGGGGCTATTCAGATACTGATTTAATTTTTAAGAAACGACCTTTAGAATTTTTCAAAAAAAGCACTATATGATTCCCTTAAGACCTTTTAGTGATAGCTATTATAATTAATACCTGCATAGCTGCTTAATATTTCACAAATTTACCAAAATAGTATTTGATTTATAAATGACAAAAAAATAGTATAGGACTGGAATTATAATAACAAAGTAAATATTTAAAAAAATATAATTTACAAGAATAACAAATTTTTATACCCTGGTACAAGATATGGTCTAAAACTATAAAATTAACATTGCGAATATAGGTCATATCACAAAATAAAATCAAAACCTCTGGAAATTTAGTCGTCTCAGTGTGGGATTGCGTGCTTCCCCGAAGTCAAAAGGCAAAATGCATGATTTATTGTTTTGCCATGAATAAACTTTAATCGAATGGCATTTGCCTGTCCTTAGAACATCAGCTCGTGTCATCCACAAAACCCTTTGGTACAAGCAAAGCCGCGTATCTTAACTTTTTTAAATTCTATGCGTGTGTGGCGATGACAATCTATAACGCGAGTTAAAAAAGATAAAATCCGTATCAGCGCGTAACGTGTGTGTTGTGACCTTAGTTCTAGTTATAGAAACAAACTGCACCAATAATGTTAGCTTTAATTAATAGTTTTCGATTTAAATGTACCATACCAGTCAGTTATCATATGTACGCTATCAAAGACCACACTAAACCTGCTAGCATTGCTTGGAACGAAACTATTCAAATTGGCAATCAAATATTTGCATTCAAGATCGATACTGGATCAGACGTGAACATCATATCTCAAGACGCTTTTAAGAAACTCAGGGCTAAATCTAAATTGACTCCAACTAAGACTAAATTGTCATCATTCTCAGGTCATGAGATCAATATTATTGGATCAAGCAATATAAAGTGCAGCAAAAACGGAAAGAGCCTGATCCTAAAATTCTTTATTACCAATGTAAATACCGAAAGCGTTTTGGGTCTGCAAGCCTGCATAGATCTTGGAATTGTGGCAAAAATTCCGCCAGCTCCAGTTGAAGTGATCCATCAGCCCACCGAAAAAATTATTAAAATTTACTCGGACGTTTTTGACCAGCCACATGTACTAAGATGCAATCCTTTTCATATTAACCTGCAGCCTTGTGTTAAACCGATCCAAGCAGTTTGTTGCAAGAAAACCGAGTCGCGTCTAAAAGTTAAACTTGAAGCCGAACTAAAAAGAATGACCGATGAAGGGTTCCTGGAACCAACTGAAGAAAAAACAGTCTGGAGCCATCCAATGATTGCATCAATGAAACAGAACGATGATGTCAGTATTTTTATGGATTGCCGTAATTTAAATAAATACTTAACAGCTGATTACTACCCTCTTCCATTTATTGAAGATGATTTTTCTAATATTAAAGGCTCTCAATATTTTTCATTATTCACTTCACCTCAAGCCTATATGCAAATACCTCTTGACGAAGAAAGCTCCAGCATCTGTACAATAGTCACACCTTGTGGAAGATTTAAGTTCAAGACTATTCCATATGGGTTTAAGCGAGCAACAGATATTTCGCATACAGTTTTCAGTCAAATTTTCCATGCTATCGATGGTGTATTTGTTTACGTCGATGATATTTTAGTTTACGGAAAATCGAAAGATGAGCACAATAGAAGATTAATTGAAGTATTGGATAGAGCAAGACAGTATAATTTAAAGTTTTCCAAAGCAAAGTTGCAAGTTGATAAAAGTGAGATTCGATTTATGGGATACGTATTATCAAAAGACGGTGCAAAATTTGATAAAACCAATATTGAAGCTATTAAAGCCACGCCACCACCTATAAACAAGCAAGAGCTACAAAGGTTTCTTAGTATGGTGGAGTTTTTAGAAAACTTAATTCCGAATTTGTCTCATCACTGCGATTCTTTAAAAAAACTCCTGGAAAAAACAGAAAAATTTTTATGGAAAAAGGAACATGATCTAAATTTCTCTTCAATAAAGAACATTCTTTGTGAGTTTACTTGCTCCAGACAGTATAACCCTTTAAAAGAAACATACATTTCCGTAGCAGCTAGCAGCTTTGGAATCGGAACAGTTGCCTTACAGGACTTACAACCATTAGGTTTCTATTCAACTAGTTTTAGCTTAGTGCAGCAAAAATATACCCAAATTGAGAAAAAACTACTAGCCGTTCTATGTGCTCTCGAAAGATTCAGCTACTTGACTTATGGAAAAGAAGTGATTGTGCAAAGTGATCATAGACCTTTACTTTCTATTATTAAAGAACCATTTGACGTTATGACTCCAAAATTGCAAAATATAATGCTTAAATTAATGAAATATGCATTTAAAATAGAATACAATGCAGGTAAAGATCTCGCTGTTGCTTGCGCTTTAAGTAGGAGCCCATTAAAGAAATCCAGCATGTGTTGCGTGGAAGAAACTAAAGTGATACCCGCTCATACTTTGCTCTGTGCCACTGAAGAAAGAATCAATGAGTTTAAAAAATCTTTAAAAGAGGATGATATTCTGCAGAATGTAATAACTTATATTAAAGATGGTTGGCCTAAATATCCATCATGGATCAAATCAGATGCTAGGAAATACTATAATATAAGAGAAGATCTCCGATTTGCAGGTGATTTATTATTTTGTGATACCAAACTTGTTGTTCCTTTGAAAGAGAAGCTCGAAGTCTTAAAACAACTACATGCAACTCATCAAGGTTTGAAGGCTTGCCAACAGAAGGCGAAGCTTTTGTACTTTTGGCCAACAATGCTAAAAGATATTGAAAACTATATTGCTGGTTGTCTAGTTTGTCAAGGGAGTCTAAAGCCCGATGGTGTTAACAAGCCTGTCGTTTCCCAGAATAGCCCTGAATTACCCTGGATAAAAATCGGAATCTTCTTTGTTCATGCTGAAAGAAGAGATTTTGCGGTAATAACGGATTACTTCTCAAAATTCCTTATAGTTAAACCTATAAATGTAAAAACAGTGAAAGCAGTGACGACTATCATTGAGGAAGTATGTGCAACACACGGACTACCATTGGAAATAGTAACTATCAACGCGCCGCCATTTAATACTCCAGAATGGAAACAGTTTCTGAAGGCATATGACATAAACTTTTCCAATCCCAGTGATGATTTATTAGAAAAGCACGGTGATATTGCCAAAGCATTAATTGAAAATAGCATAAGTGCTAATTCGGCACTATTTTTGGCAATTTTGGAGTATAATTCGACACCGAAATATGGACTTCAGTCTCCTTCAGAGCTGTTGATGGGTAGGCGGCTGAGAACTGGTTTATTAGTACCAAAAACTATGTTGATGCCGAATTTTGATATTAGTAAAGCAATTGCTGCTATGAAAAAGGGACTGGGGGTTCTGAATAAAGAAAAATGTGGGTGTCTAGTAAATAGTAATCATTTGTAAGAAAAGCTTATGAGTTAAGTAAATATTTTAGTGGACTATTCTCAGCATTAATTAGTTAAATATTTTAATAGTAATTTGCCTAAAACATATTGCAAGCAATGCAATTGTATAATATTAAATAAATGATGTTAACTTGACTTAACCTTTGGCGGTAATTTCTATACTTATATAATGCACAAACAGATATTTTGCTATATCTTTAGTTGATTCAAAATTAAAATGATATTTTTAATTTATTAAATAGAATAATAATTGAGTACAGAAGTTTTATTTGAATAACCGACTTATTATTAAAATCCTTTTTTCTTGTTGTTACTCATTACTTTTTATGAACTTTACTTAATTGACTACCAAGAGGTCAGACTTAAACAAACCAGCTTTTAATTGATCAACGCGCCGTAAAATTGAGTGAGCCAATGGCTGCAGCTGAGAGGGCATATACATTTATTTACCTCTAGCTTCTTGGATGCGGATGTAAGTTATTTAGAAATTAGCTGGTCCTTCTTAAAATGTAAACTATTTTGGATTAAACATGTAAGTTATAGGCTTTATCGTTTAGACTTCAAAGTCATTAAAACTTCTCAAATTATCTAAAAGAGCCATTTCCTCTCTTTGAAGCAATAATTCAATGAGAATGAATTAATGGGACTTATTTGGGTTTTTTTGTTATGACAGTTCTAGCTATAACTATTTGCTGTTCCATTTCTTAATTTATTAACACAAGGTAACATTTAGTATTTATTTTAAGTGAGGATATATATCTGTAGATATACAGTGAGCATATAAAAGCTATACACTTTCTAGACAAATTTCTGGTAACATAATTATTTGCTTAAAAATCAGACTAGCGCAAAATAAATGGTAAAATGGTTATTTTTTAAATTTGGTGGGAATTTGGATTAAAATGGTGATGTAAAACATCATATGGGACATCCTTCCCACAGTATTCTCTAGACTCCTTTTCATATATGCAGCACAGATGTTTAAAAACACATTTTCAATCTGTTGAAGAGGTGAAAATTTACATAAATGGATACTTAGGGTTCAAAAACAAACGCTTCTTTTGGTATGTTCTTGGTAAAAAAGATGGAAAAGGGTTATCTCTAACAATGGCCAATACTGGGACTACTAGAATAACCTGTCTGTAATAATAAATGCTTAAATCATACAAAAAATCGACATTATTAACCGAAACATCTATTACAGTTTAATTAAATCATAATATTGAGCCGACAGCTATATAATTGATCTGCCAATAATAAAATAACTGAAGATCAAATGACAAAATTCAATAAAATGGATAAAATTTTGTAATAAATATTTAAAGAAAAGTCATAATTTTAAACAAAATTTTTTTTTACCAAAGGGTAAGCCGTATGGCTATCACGAGTAGCGCCAGTACTATGAAGTTATCTGTGGATAATTTTTTTAAAGTTATGGAAGTTTGAATGGTCGGGAACTACGTGCTTTGGGAGTTGATTACACAGACTTCTCCATAAAAAGGAGTTTCGATATAACGACGTTCTAGGCGGCTGCAGCTGCATGCCTCTGTGGAGTCGCATCTGCCTCTCGAGTAAATCTTGCGTGTATGCTATCGATGGTATCAAAAAAAAACAGAGTAAGATCCGCCACTCTTTTCTATGCGCCATACTGTCCAAGGTTTTAGTTATCTCTGGATCTCCTATAATACGTATGGCGTATTTCCAGTGCCCAGGGAACAGACCTCTTCTGTATGAAAGAAAAAATAGTTTGCATAACGATGCATATTGTCAGCAGGACCGCACACTTTTTTAATATTATTAGCGGTATTCCATCAGGGCCGGTGGCCTTGTTAGTGTTCAAGTCCTTGAGAAATTTCTCAAGATCCCTGTGATGGAAGGCTATCTCTGACTTCGAAGAAGCCTTTTCTCTTAAGTCGGTGGTGTTTTGCCTTGTGAGTCTATGGTAGAGTTTGATGCAAACATCTGACTCAGCAAGTCTACCTTTTCCATTGCGGTTATTGTAATGGAACCATCTTCCCTTATCAAAGTTGGAATTTTTTATCTACAGAAACCTTGGTCAGAGTGATCTTGATCTATTTCGGCAATTGAGAAGTTTGTTCTTCACTCTCTTATTATATTTTTCTTTGCGGGTATCAATCGCCTGCTTGTACGCATTTCTTAAGGCAACAAAGTTGACACAATTTGCAGGACTTGGCGCCATTTGCAACAAGCAGCATTTTTGTTATTGACTGCTTTGGTGTAACTTTCATGGAATCGCGGTTTGCTGTCTGAAGGGCTTTTCAAGGTGTTCGGAATATAAGCTTTCATATTTGCCAAAATCACCTCTGAAATCTTTCTAGCACACGGTGGTCCTGAAACGACATCATTTCAAGGAAACGAAGAGAGGAACTGTTTTAAATGTCTCCAATTGGCTAATCTATAATGTCAAACTTTACGCTACATGGTACTGAGTTTTTATTTCTAGTGCACATATTGCGGGTCATAATATTGTACAAGTCAGGATCCATCGCGAGAATCAGATCCAGGAGGCTATAAAGGTCTCCCCATCTATCAGGAATTCTGGTTGGCTCCCGTATAAGCTGCATTAGGCTGTTCCTAATCGCTAAGTCTTCTGCTTCGCGCCCCTCATCATCAGTTCTGTTAGAATACGTCTACCAGTTAACCTTGTGGACCTTAAAATCTTCTAAAAAACAATTTCTGCACTTAGATGGGTTGCTAGAAGATCGTTGATTTTATCAGTGACGTCGGTTAAAAGCCTTCTGTAGTGTGACATATCATTGGGTGGTCTATAGAGGAGGCAGAAATACTTGTGGATCTTTCAGTTGTTATTTTGAACCACATAACATCGAAACCTGGGGGTTGCAAATCTTCTTTTCGCAGGCAAGATATATCGGTTTTAATGAAGACAGCGAGTCTAAAGTTGTACCTAAATCGGGTGTGAAGGTCGTATCCAGAATACAAAATAAAAACATTGTTCCGAACATTCGCCTCTGCTAGAAGTACACTAATATTACTTTTATATGAAACTATACTACTTTCATATAAGCTACTTCTATCTACTTGTACATATTTTTTTGAGCCTGACAAAGAACGTTATATAAATAAATGTAAAACTAAAAACTATTTAGACAAGCACTATCGCGGGAAACTCGATATGTTGGAATGCTTCCTTTGCAAATTTACAATAAAAAAACAACATTAACACTATTGTTGAAAATTTTAATAAAATATTTTTAGAGAAAATAAAAAACATCTATTATAAAATATCTGCTATTCATGATTTTTCTTTTTAAGTTAGTAGCTATTACTATATTTTTTTTATGTACTATATGTTTTATCAAACTTATTCCATGTATTATAATTCCAATAGTTGAAACTAAAAAATTATTTCAGTTTCTATAAACAATGATTTACTTAATAATCCTTCCTACATTTTGAAGCATAATTTATTCAAATACATGCCAGTTTATTATGCCACTTTTCATAAGATCCATGTAAAGTACTCGATAAAGTGCGATAAAAAGCTTAAGTGCCGTTTTTGCCCATATGCTTGATATAAATGTTATTACTCTATTAGTGTCGCTTATGATTTAAATCGCTTTTACATCAGAAAACAGAAATATTGCAAAGTCAAGTGAGTAATTAACATGTTACGAACCAATATTTAAATCTATACAGGTCTTTAGTGTAACTTCCAACGTGGAAATCAAGGTGTAAAAAAATAAATACATTTTAAAATTAGAGATCTCTTACACAACGGAAAAAATATACCAAATAATTTTTAGGCAGATTTAATGGCGTGTCATAATTTGTAAAAGTAGGAAAAAAACAAGATTCTTTGAAAGTCCGGTGTACTTTTCATTTGTTTGTTATTTTTTTTAAGGCAAGATTATTAAAACAAAGAAAGGTTATTAATTTTCCGACGATACTCATTCGTTTATTGAAGCGTTCTCAACACTTGATTATACTTGTATTCAAATTAAATCTTGTCCATTTCATGTTTGATTGATTGATTTCATGTCCATTAGTAATATTGTATTCAACGTAGAACAGTACTAATCGATGTGTCCAAATCGCTGGGGTTCCTTAAAAAATAAAGTATGCGTCAATAGACCTCGAACGCGAAAAGAACTTCGCGATACCATTACTGCAGTTTGCAGAAGCATAACGCAAGAAGAGTTGCAAAAAGTTGTAGTCCATAATCGTCCCAGAGTTGAAACGTGCATTCGAAAATTCGGTGGACATATCGAAAAGTAATATAATCTAAAGCTTAAATAACGCTTAGGGACATTTAATTTGGTGTTACTGAGCGATTATTGAGCTATATGTTTGAATTGTATAAAGATGTTAATAAATTTTTGAAGTGTTTTAAACAATAAGTCAACAAACAACAACAAGTTCATTAAAATAAATACCATTTTATTTGGACACCTTATAAATTAGAGGGGTACAAAACAGGGGGGTTTTAGGTGATGCTGATTAAGATTATTGTTATTCTTTTGTTCTAAAGAATGCTGTAATATGTTTTTCTGAAATTTGACTCCCTTTGAACCCATAAGTACGACTGGAACTAATTTGGCATATACTCAAAAAGTGAATGTTGAGCCCTATTAATTTTTTTTTGGAAATCAAATAAAAAACAAAAAGTTTATAGGGGTGGGGACACTTTAAGAAAGACACACGGGAGGTATGTATGTTTATAATAATAAAATATTAAGGAAGTCAAGGAGATTTCATTAACGACTAATTTAAGTTCTGTATTGAAAAAGTTTTTTTCAAAATGATCATTTTGATCTAGACTTTTATTACAATGCACAAAAGATTAAAGGTAATACTTGTAATGTTTCCTGTATGAAACATTTATAATACAAAGTGCCTAGCGGTGACTCTCATAAACCTTCGTAAGTACTGCATAACTTTTAGTATTGAATGATAACTGTGATTTAGGAATTAAAAACTATTGAAAAGATATAAAATATCTATTATCTAAGTGATGCTGATGTGACAAAATATATTTATGTGACTAAATATATTTTGAAATAATACAAAATATCTCTACGTTTAAAACTTCATCTAAAAATACACCGATAAATTGACCCGTATCATGAACATGTATTTCATTTATTATCTTATTAATACTTAAATTTTTATTAACATCTTTTTGAGTTTTTTCTTGCCAGTTAGGTAAGGACACCATGATAAGTGGCAATCATTTGCTTGGTCAATACTTATTATCGAACGCAGCAATTATTGCATCGCCAGCAGCCAAATTCACAATATTAGAACTATTTCATTTATTCAAAATTTATTTTTACTCCCGGATGCCTAATTAATCTATATAGATTGATTAAGTGATTCTTATGCACTTTTCACTTTATTTTCATTAGATTCCATAAGCCTAGCATATAACACAATAATCCACATTAAAATTGTAGCACATGTCTATCACTATATGTTACCTATTGATAATAGATGATGAATTTAGAAGTTTTGGAAGCGTATTGAACTCTTGGGTATATAATCATATATGAATTAAATTTTGTTCCTTGCGCAAACTGTCAAATTGATTTGCTCATTACCTTTTCCAATTGTTAATTGTCATTTTAGTTTTACCTTTTTCTGACTTAATAGCAAGCATTTGTTTCTTACGTATTTATATAGATAATCCATAAGTACATTTTCTTAATTTACGTTCCCTTGGGAGGACTGCATAAATGTCTGGAAATATATACATTTTTTTCTTGCTGAAAATTTTGACGTTGACATCTTATGTATGATTGAAAGTGTTCTCTATCGTTAATACAGAATTTCATATTCACATTAAAGTTCTCGAAATTGTTAACAAATTGATATTGTTTGAATAGAGGTTGACTGAATTTGTTTAAAATATTTTGACCTCTTCGACTAAAGCAATAATCATTGCCAAATTCCAAGCAGTGTAAATTGAAGTATCCAAGTCATGTTCACGTGATAAAGCTGATTCTGGAATAAAAATTTGTTTTTAAATAGGTAATAAAAAGATCCGCATTTTATACATTCCAGAATTATATCATAAACCATGTTAACCATGAGATTCATATTTTATCAAATAACATTATGTATTTTCTTTTTTAAACACTGATTGTAATTAAAACTAGCTTGAGCTTTTTTCCAATTCGGGTCAAGGTACCATGTTCAGTTGACGCCTTTCGTCTTAATTTTCACCTAATATTTTGTATAATTCCTACGTAATCATTTGTACCTACTTCTATAATCTTTGAGGTTAATCTGTCTATTAACTTTTTCATGTATCCTTTTTGTAACCATATTGCTCTCAAATGTATAGTTGGAGACAAGATTGCAACTAGAGAACAATACATTTCGCTAGTTAATTGATATAATAATGGGGCCATAGTGACTAACAAGATATCTAGAGAATACAATAACTTCTTTAAGTGATTTGCTCCATAGGTTTAAAGTTTTTCGCCTTCATTAAATTAGCAATTGTAAAGTGAAAGCTTCAGTATTTTCTAGAGCTTAAGAGTCGTAAAGAGAAAAAAACCTTGGTGGTAAAAAAATGCCTTAAGCAACTTAAAGTTAGAATCTCTTTAATGACCTGTTGTAATAGAATACGTGATTTTGTTATATTAAAGAAGTGTTTATATCTAGAGCGAAAGTAATGATTCCTAAAGCCAGGAAACGTTTTTCATGACTATTTTTACGAGATCTTGTCATTGCATATTAATACCTTTTTATTTGTTAAATATGGTAAAGCAATGGACCTCTGATGTAAGCACAAAACTTCATGGCGGTCTATGTACTTTTGTTTACTAAATAAAAGCTTATGAACGAATAAATGCACTCTGCAATTATGCACTGAATTATCGCAAATAAAATAATTATACAGGACATTTATAACGGTTTTTAGCAATTAATTACCAACCACCGGGTATAGAGATACATACATATGTCAACAAACAAGCAGTTATATCGATCGTCCTACAGAGGGCACTACGAAACGAAACGCGAATAGAGGCTTTCCCGACTGCGAATTGCCCCCGGCTTTCTTCCAATTTTTCAGTCGATTTTTGTCTTACCTTTGTGAACTTTATAGTGTTCCGATTGCGAGGTAACAGGTAACATTAGTTAATTGATTTCGATGCTTTTCTATTTTTGCTTCTGCTAATTAGGATTAGTTTATTAGGGTAGGTCGTCGAGCTCAGTCTAATTTAATTAATATTAAATTTAATTTTCTGATACCTACGTTTTTTTGTGTATAAGGTGGAACTTTTATTATTATTTTCAACTAGGTACAAGAGAAGTTATTTACATGTTTTAATATCCAACCTATTTTCTTAAAAAAATTATTTTTTTACAATTATAAAATTTTTTATTACAAACAAAAGCGATAAAAAATAATAACATTTAATAAGATAAAATCTTATAAAATTGGGCAGAACCTAATTTTTTGCTTAATGTAATTGTTTAGTTTCTAAGATAAAGGAACCGCCTTTTTTCTGCTCCAAGAAATGTTCAAACGATTCAAAGAAAGTCTATGTTGAGCAAACAAATGTTTAATATGACTTGATTTCCTTCAAACTTTGAGTTTTTTATTTTATTTTAGGCACATACATAAATCAACATCCCAAAAAGACGTAAATAAAAAGTAAAGTAAAAAAAAGTTTTGTAATAACATAAATAGAGGCAGTAAAGAACACAATTTCTAAGCCAGTTATTTCTTGTTTGTCTTCTTAATTGATTCTAAACACGTCAAAGTTTAGCGACAAAAGGATATAATTCTCATAAATAATGTTTCTTTGTGAATATTTTGATAGTACATTGCTTTTCTTTGTCTATATAAATAATATAAATAAATATAATTATTTTGATAAGACATTAAAAAAATTCATATGTGAAATTTAATTTTTTAATACGTAAAAAACTGCTAAAAACCAGATTAATTTAACCGTCAACTATAATAAATTTTCATTTAATAGATCCAAAGAGAACCGCTAACCAAATATGTAGGTTCCGGAAAAATTAAAATGACATTAAGATGCAAAGATTTAATCTTTTTTAAACTAGGGTATTAAAAGGATAATTTTAGAGCCCATATAACGTCCTGTTTAGATAGAGTCGTAGAATAAATTTGACAATTTAACATTTGGGCCTACTAGTGGGCATATAATACTATCAATTATGAAGTATGACGAAGTAGATTTAATAAGAATCATTTAACAAAACTAGTGATTATTGTGAATTAACAGCTGAATTTACTATCGAACAATAAACAAAATGACATGAATCTACTGAACTCCACTTTCAGAAATGAAACTGACTGAAAACAAAGCAATAGTAACTAGTAATAACTAGTAATACTATAATAACCTTAAAATGTTTCTTTTCAATAACTCTTCAATTCTTCTCTGATTTTGTTATCAGATGAATATTCTAAAATTCAATTTTATCACTAGTAACTCAACAATAACTAGGAAAACTTACTCCCTATTTTATCAATAACTGTTCAGTATATGGATTTTAGTCAATATTCATTATTAATCTTGCCATTATTGTACATTGTTGCACTATCCCTATTTTTTTTGATTGCGTATACAGAAATAAAATAAGTACTTGAGAAGATCTACAGTCAGTAAAATTTAGTATAATTTTAGAGAAGTATGACAGGATGCTTATTAATTTGAATTATTTTGATAATTTTAAAATTTAAACATAATATTAGATGTTAAAAATAATCCCGATCCTGTATCATCGAAAGTAGCTTTTAATAATGCGGCCAGTCAAATAACACTTTATCTTTTTTTATTTTAAGATATTCTCGAAGTTGTGAATCTCGTTCCTCTTATTTTCCTCTGCATCTCTAAGAGCGTTCTTCCTGATCGTTTTTAAGATTTGCTTTTAAATTAAGTAGGTCTTGGTTTTTTTGTTTTCTGTTTCGTCTGTCTTTTTCAATTTTTTTTAGGTCTTCTTTCATAGCCTTAATTAATTCTTCATTTTTGCCTTTAGATCAGCTTTAGTGGCCATTAATAGATCTTTCTGTTACTTCTCTTGTTCCTTTTATCCTTCTCTCTGTTTAAGATGGATTATGATAGAAATGTATTACTTAAACCCATTTTTTTACTAAAACTTCCGGTTTAGTGATTAATAATATTTTGTTTAAATAGTAAATAGGCAAGTTTTCTAGCACGAATAATTCTCATTGAATGGGATAGAGTTATACATAAAATCTACAAAAGTTTTCCCCCGATAGTCGATTAGTAGGAGGGCCGGAAATCTTGCTTTTCGGACTTTACCCTAATAGATTTTTTCCTATTAAGTTTCAAAAAAAATTAAAGTATACAATAACAATAATAAATCGACTTTATTTTAGCTTAGCGAAGAGCAGCTAAAGCAATAAACTCAACCTAAGAGAGCATGTATAAAAAGAGTGTATTCCAAATATTAAAAATACGGAAATTAATATTATACAGGGTGAGTAAAGAGGAATGCATCAAACGCCAGGTGAGTATTGCACATGTTAAGATCATTTTAAAAACCCCATATGTTTTTATGCGATTCTCATTAGTATTTAAAATATAGCATACAAACGAAATTTTAGACATTAACATGGTTTTAATTATAGCGCTGTTTTTTAACAAATGTTTAAAAATACCGCCATTAACCTCTTAACATAATATTCTACTTGGTCTGCGAAGGGCCTTTGTTGCTTTTCTAAGTAATTCATGTCTTTCTTTGACTAACACTGCCGCATTTCTGACGAGTCAGATTAGAGGCTCCCTAATGTCTACTTTCACTTTGTACATCTCGTTTTTAAATCAGCCAGCCCTACAAACGATAGTCCAGTGGTGCAAGGTATGGAGATCTTGGAGGCCAACGAATAAACCATATTTGCATATTCTAAATTTAAATAGATCTGTGGGATTTTATACGACTTTAATCATACGAACTCGGAAATAAACATATCAAACACACTGTCACTGACACTAACAGATGTCAGAATAACAAAACGGACCAACTAATCGGTTCTTATAGCATTTGTGATAAGAAGCGCTTTTTAAAACATTTTGATTACGCTATAATTTAAAAACAAGTTAAAATCGGATAAGAAGATATGGGTTTCTGAAAATTATTTTTCGGCGTACAATACTCACCTGAAGATTGGTGCATTCTTTCTGACTCACCCTGTTTACTATACTATATACAACTGAAAGGAAAGAAAGAAAAACAACATTTAAAAATGGTGATAGAGAAAAAAAAGTAGACCTTGAATGTTATAGTATAAATATTGGCTAAATAATGTATTTTTTTAAATTTTCAATTAAGTGACTGTTAACAAATATTATCCAGCTTACTGCAAATTAAGATGTTGTATACTTTAGATATAAGATAAGAAAACCTGCCTTGAAAAAAATCAGTAAGGTGCTTTGGTATGTTTATAAGGTTATTTAGTAAATCGAGTGGGGGCATTTGTCTATTACATGTCAAAATAAGAGTCTATTTCTCAGTTGTGCCGGTAAATTTGAGGTTAGCAGACAAAACAAACGAAATGTATAACATTTGGCAATACTGTTTATTACGCCCAGCAAGTTAAAGAGTTTATACTTAAAATTGTCCTGCGCCCTAAGACTATAAAGATTTCTAAATTCCTTTTTAAAGATCTTTGTAGTACCTTTGCCAGTTTACTATATGAGACCGGAATTTAAGTTTGCTGTCTATGCTAAGACCAAGCCATTTACATATGATTAAGGAAGTACAACACTGCTTGCAAATTGGCATTTTAAACCCAATATTGGTAAAAACCCAATTACTATTCGAACCAAAGAAAATGATAAATGCTTTTGAGGGAGTTAAATTTAACCCATTGTCGTTTGAATAGATTAGTATATATTGAAACTAAAAGTACACGTTTAGCTTCAAAAACTGGCATATATGTGGGTATCATTGGCGTATCTCATTATTAAAAATATATGTCACAAGTATAGATCACAAAAATTCTTGTAATTCTTGTAATAAAAAAATATTTAATTTTTTGTGTACAATCTTTAAGTGTTAATAAACGTCCTTGGAACTTAAATTTTAAATTATAATTTGAAAAATGATTGGTCCTAGAATGGAGCCTTGTAAAACGCTTATAGAATTAGCACATCGAATAAACCATCATCAAGTCGAACAAACTAAGATCTGCCGCTCAAATAACTTAAAAACTTTTTTTTTTAAATTTTCTTAGTATAAACTTGTGATTCAATTAACTAAAAAGAAAAAGAATGAATAAACACAGCACTGTTCAACAATACCAACCTTACATAACATAAAATAGCACTGGATAGCAATAGTCACAGTGTCAAGTAACAAAAAATTTTCCCAAAGCTTCCACGCTCCTCAAAGCAATAACATGAGAATATTGATTAACCACTACAATAACTTAACTAAAAATGTGTCATGGATATAATTAGTTCGATGTGAACAAGAAGTAAAGGGCAGGAGCTATTAGCACAGTCTAACAAATCTATTTGAAATCTATATAATTTGCTATTAGAGAGGATATTATTGTGAAATACCATCGGGTATATATGTTTGCATGTTTCAAGACTTTTTAATGTAATTTGTTGATATAAATGCCATTGTAATTGATGGGTATTTTATTTTGTTCAAAGATAATAGATAAAAGATAAAAGATAATATAACTTAAGAATATATTATGTGGCACGGTAACTTTACAAATATATCTTATTTTAATGTTCACACAAGGGCTCTATTCCTGACTTGGACGTATAATTGAGAATACCGCAAATGGACTGAATTAATATTTTGAAAATGTGATCACCAAGATTTACTTCCAGATCGTTAATTTGTGACAGACTCAATATGACATTATGAACAGCATATTGGTAATTTAAAGGTTTAGTCGTAATTTTAACCAAATACTATAAACGGTAATAGCGGTAAACAATAAAATGCGGGATTAGGATTTCAACTGCTATCGTACATTTAAATTGTATATAAATTTTTGTACTTGTAAATAAATATTTGAAAATAAATATTTTTTTAGAAATAAATTAAAAATTGGACTTCAATTTAAGTCAAAGATATACCTTTTCAAATTTATGAATGGGTATAAATTCATAAAGGTATATTATGACATCTTATTGATCAATAAGATACAAGAACTTTTTACATAAATATGGATTTAGGTATTAAATTAATTTTGACAAATATTTGACGTATTTTGATGTGTAAAACTTACTAACTTGTCCCTTGACTGATATAACTTTTTAGCTATTGATCCAATTTGGTTTGAATTTGGTATTCGGGGTTTAGTTACGATAAAAATAATGATTTTTAACTTAAACACGTAAATAAATAAGTTTTGTATAATACCTAATAACCTCAAAGCTGATCTCCACGAGCCACAAGTATACAAGCGAGTTGACTATACTTGTTTTTTTTAAGCAAATTTTAAATTAAAGGTGTTACTATATTTAGAAAGTATGCTATTTTAAACGGATTTTAATTAACCCCCCGTCAAAACAATAACCCTGTTTAAATATTAAGATTTTCTACGAAAAATAACAAAATATAGCGTGCGCTCTATTTCTGTTCCCCTTTATGAATTAAATAATGGTACGCTTATTACTACTACGCATAAAAATATTGATCTACACCTTTTAAGAAATAGGCCTCATGAAATATAGGTGTGACCTAATTCCTGTAAAATTAATAGTTAACCTTTGAAAGAGTTAGAATAAAAATTATTAAATTTTATTTACTGGAAAAATTTCAAGTGATTTAAAAACTAGTGTAATGATTCCAATACCAAAGGTAACCACTCCAAAGATTCCTGCAGATTTTCGACCAATAAATTTATTGCCTGTCATTCATAAAATTACAGAGACAATTGTATGCCAGCAGTTGAGACAATACTTTAAACAACATAAACTATTATATATTGGACAGTCAGGGTTTAGAAATAATCACTCTTGTGAATCTGCTCTTCAGTATATGTGTGAGACATGGCAAAAAGACATTAACGACAAATTAGTTAGTGTATTTGTGGATCTCAACGCGCTTTTGAGACAATAGATCGTAATATTCTTCTTAAAAAACTAATATATTATGGTGTGTGTAATAGAGCTTTGGACTGGATTACAAATTATCTGGATAAGAGGTATAATGGAGTATGTATAGGACAAAAGTTTTTAAATAAAATAGAAAGTATTACAGATGTACCACAAGGTAGTGTTCTTGGACCGCTGTGGTTCATTATTTATATAAACGATATCTATACTGTTTTACAAAACTCCTTCGTAAATTTATTTGCAGACGATACAGTAATTTGTGTTTCCGGTAAAAATTCCAAAGAAGCTACAAGTATTTTTTATTCGGAATTTAACATTTTCTATCAATGGCTTTGTAAAAATAAATTAAAACTAAACGAATCAAAGACAAAGTGTATGCTAATAGATACCAAAACAAATTGTAAAAAATTCATCAGTGTTTAAATATTGAAATTAATGAATCAAAAATTGAATTTGTCAGTGAAATAAAATATTTAGGAGTACTCTTAGATTAACAATTAAATTTTCATGATCATGTAAATTATATTTGTAAAAAGATTGTCAAAAAAGCTGAGTTTTTAGGAAAATTTCTAACTGCTTGTCTTAATGGACTAAAATGTTAGTATACACTACAATCATTTTGCCGCGCTTTAATTACTGTTCCTCGTTACTTATATCTTGCACTCAGGAACATCTAAATCAATTACAACTTCCAACAAAATAAAGTAATGCGATTTGTTCTTAACTGTAATAAATATACACCTACAATCAGATGCTTCAAATATTAAAATGGCTTCCTCTAAAGCAAAATATTCTTCAGGCAAATTTTGATTCTAATTTATAAAATAGAGCCGGATTTATGCCATCATATCTGCAACATTTTTTAGAGAAGATACAACTTTCAACAATATAATATAAGGTCAAGAAATGATTATCATATTTCAAGAGTTAGATCAACTTTATTGCAGAACTCATTGTTTCTTGAAAGGTTGCAAGTTTTTAACTCTCTTCCATTAAAAATCAAAAACGCAAGTAATCTAAGATAATTTCATATGAATGTTAAAAATCATTTATTAAGAAATAGCGTTATGTAATGTACAATATTTATGTATTAATATAGGTGTTACCTTTTTTCTATGCTACTAAATTTAGCAAATTAAATGTATTAGCCAAGTGCTAAATAGAGAATATTATTATTATATTATTATTAAACTAATTAAATTTGTCTTAAGGGCAGGCAATACTTTATTATAATTGTGATTTCTATAATCCTCTTTAATTTAGAAACTTTTGAGCACATTCATAAATTAGGTCATTTGATGTTATATCTACCCTACTGAGTGAATACATTTTATCCAGAACAGTTTGTCAATAATAAGCAGAAATAGAAATTACTAGATACTCTAGAACCTACTGTCATTTGTCTATTCATTCAATTTTAATTCAGAATCTACCCAGTGTGGGTCTTGTAGAACACTTGATGCAATAAGTATTCATAGATATTTACTCTTTAAATGCAATTGGAAAGATCCTAATGCGATTGAGCTATTAATGTTCAAAGTACTATGACGCCATTAAAATTAAAAAAAAACTGATGATTTACCCAAGACTTTTGACTTGGGTGAGTCAGAGTAAATGGCATCAACCGGATACTTCCTCTTTAATGCTTCCGACAAAACCTGTTCATATATCAAAATATTAGTTACTGGAAAGTAACTTGAGGCTAAACTATGGTGAGCTAAAGAAAAAGAAAAATTAGCTAAAGAAAAATTTTTACGTTAAAGAGTTCCTATAACTCTCAATATTATAATGTTTATAGAGAGGTAGTAAATTACTACTCACTTGTACTAAATAGACAGACATTATATTAAAAGAAACATGTCTGTATTCATAGAAAAAACAATATTCTAAATGATATTATAACTAGATGGAAGTTTAATAGTCGACTAAATAACAATTACACACAAAACGTCTCTCCTTAATAAAAGTTAATTTTCTTAAAATATTTTGGCACCGTGCATTACAAAGAAACCTTAACTAAAGCTCTAAGTGCAGTCATTTGTTCCTACAGCACCGCAAACACGCATCATATTGTAGCACTGAATTATTATCACCCCTAGAATTGCATGACTAAATAAATTATTCGTGGTTTTAAAACAATTTTCAGACGCTTTTAACAAGGAAGTTGGTGTCGAAACAGATTCTATAGATTAGTAGGAGTATTGGATCACTTTAACTAGAAAGTAGTTGTAATTTTAAAATGTATAAAGTAAAAAAATAGTTTATCTATTAATTAGCCTTTGGTCTTATTCCACATAGTAGAGTATTGTCAAATTGCAAGAATGAGTGAAACATTACTTGCTGATTTAACCGATTACTTAAATTAAATTTTCATCATTATTTTCCAGTTAGTTCTTCCTTACTGGTTTTCGTGGCTTCCTATCTTGTCCTTTTGATTTGAATCCACTTGTTTGTGATGCTTTTAAATTTATTTTAAATAATTTCAATAAACCCTGTCTGTTCACTAAACTAATTCCTAATTCAACAACATTCTCAACTCAACTAATGGAATTAACGAAAGCAGCCTCAAACAATTAAAAGTAATTAAATCTATTTAGTTTATATTCCAAAAATTAGTATAAAAGTTTAATTTAATTATTAGTTTTGCAACTACTAATTTTGTAATAAAGGTGATTCAGTGAGTTCATAGTCATAAAAAATCTTCAATTTGAATTACATTAATTAAGTTTTCACCATCTGCCTATTCACCTTTCTTAGAGGTGATTATTGAGAATTGACAGTAGCCTCCCTGGCATACTTTTTTTATTTATTATTTTATCAGGTTGCTTCTTTTACTTTAAAAGAATAATAAGAAACATTTTTATTTATCAAAAACCATCGTTACTACTTAGATTGTTAGATAATATATGTTATGTTAAATTTTTCCAAACACCCAGCTCACCCCTTTCACTGCAATGTCTTCAGCTTTCTTCTCTTGTCTTTTATTAAATTATGATTATCTCTATGATTTTATTAATTCCAATTCAATTCTAGATATTGCGCCTTACTTAAATAAATTTGTGATTGCGAAGAGGTTCTTTTTTTGAACATTTACGACAATCTACCCTGCTTGTTAAAAAATTCTTCCCTGATGCGTGTGTAAATTCAAATGAATTGAACGACATGTAGTCCTTGTAAGTTTTGTACATTCTTCGATGAATAACTTAAAGAGATTTATGAAAGTGACTCACAGTTTTGAATCATAACATTTCTTTGATGCAGGTTTCTTAGATGACAATTTAAAAACTTGAAATGTCTTTATATTAGGAACGAAAAACTGAATAAAGAAACGCTGAAAACAGTTTCTATAAAATCAAGGGGGATAAAAATAAGCATATTATCCCACCCTTATCTACAACCCGATAGTCGAGGTGAGATACACCCCTAAAATCTTAACTATAAAGGCGAGTCAAGTAATACATCATCTTGAAGCTCTTGAAAAATGTTTTCCAATGATACCATAGAAAGCCACATTTCAGAAAATTCTTCTCTGTTTATCAAGGAAAACACTATTTTGAAACTTTTTTATTATCATTAATTAACTGTTGAAAATGATTTCCATTATTTTGAAAACAATGATAAGGCCTTCCTTTCCTTTGGGCCCTCTTTTTAAATTCTTCACGTATTTTTACAAATGTTTCTCTGGATATGTCACGGCATTTCTGAACTATTCTATGATGGAGTTGCTCTAGTGACTCAGGTTGCATTTTAAAAACTACAGATTTTAGGTGACTCCCCAAAAGAAGTCAAAAGTTGTTAGTTCCGGGGTCTAGATGGCCATTCAATAGACTCCCAATATAAGAGCCCAAACATTAATTTTCTGGGAGTACTAGGTATGCCCTTTTCGTGTGGATTCTCGTCATTCCGGTTTTGCTTACTAACATGCCTATTTAGGAATACGCATCACTGAAGGAAATATTTTTAACTGGTCGAGGTTCTGCCTTAATTCTATCTGTCATTATCTCAGAAAACTGGATTTTTCTGTCCCGGGTATCGTCACCACGTACTTGCAGTATTTGCAGCTTATAGTGATAAAATGTATAAAATTCACGTACCTTTCTTACTGATTCACGAGATAATCCAGTTGCTACAGCTCCTTGACTAGTTGATAAAGTTGAATTCATTGCAGAATGACTCATAATTTCAATTTGCGCGTTAGATCAAAGATCTCTGTTGATTTCTCCTTTTATTGGTGACAAAACCAGTTTCCTCAAATTTGGCTACTAGTTGGTAATATCGACCTTATATTTTTGCCTGGATATCTTTCGTTAAAACGAAGAATTTTCTTAAATTTAGCTTTCTATGTTATCATTGCAAGCAATTTTCAAAGCTTCATGATGTATGAAGACCCACCCGACCCACCTTTCTATTTATGATTTTGGGGATGAATATCACCCTGTTCAAGGCGCTTCAGATAAGGGTGAGATAATATCCTCGTTTTTCTTCCCCTTTGTTTTAAAGAAAATCTTTTTAGCGTTTTTTAATCAGTTTTTCGTTCTTAATATATGGCCGTTTCAAGTTTTTAAATTGTCACCCTGTATATATATTGCACACGTGGTTAAGTACACCAATGTGTATGTTAATTAATTTGTATTCGAGCAGCTTCTCTACCTCTTAATTATTTAATCTATTTTTTTTACTGATTACCTTAATCAGCCCATCCTTTACTAGTTTCAATTGATCTTTTTTGATGAGCTTTCTTTTTAAGTGACTTCCTTAAATTTATTGTGAGCTGTGAGACGATCATACTTACATCATCTATTTCTAAGCACTTGTTTTCTTCTTCCTCCTCTTTTAATTATCTATTGGATTTGATTCTTTTATCCAATCTCTCTTATAACTAGAGAAAAGTTCTCTAATTATATAGGCAGATGATGTTGCTGGCTTTTTCTAAAATCTTTCCATATACGTTCCTGTGAGCTCATTCAATCTACTCACAGAAATTCCAGAAAAATCCGCTTTCTACTTGATAAGTCTATAAAAAACCGACAACCTCCTTGGCATAACCCTCTGCATCTAAAAAAACTTTGCCAGAGGAACTTTAAGCAATGAGCATGTCAAGTCAAAGCTTACTAGCCTTTTTCTATATTCAGATTAGTTAATCTTGCTTACGAAATCCGTCGAATTCTTGACGTAAGACTCTGTGAATAGTAGTAATGAAGCAAGGTGCTAGTTAAGCCGAGCTATAGATTGAACAACCAGGATCACTAGCAATTGGTGTCAACGGGATATCAGCTTTGGTTTGATATTCCCAGTAGTCCACGACCAGGGTAAAGCTTCTGAATTAATAATGTTCGTTTTAATAGGAGATGATATGGTCTATGTTTTGATGATTTTTGATATTTAGATTATGTTGGATCAGTATTCTGCATAATGACAGTTGTATTCAGGTTATCCACAGGTAAACTTATGTCCTCAACTTTTCAGATAAAATCAGCTTTGGCGAATCCTCTTTTAAAGTCTTGTATGTCTTTAAAGTCTATTGTAAATAATTTCATGATATCTCTTCCTTTAGGTGAATCAGTTTCATTATGAGTACCTATTTTCAAGTTTGAGTCCTAGACTGAAGTCTTCCATTATGTCCATAATGGCATTCTTTTAATATTATTAAAAGGTTTAGGCATAGGTTTTGTGTTCTCTATTTTATTTACTTATTATTTATTTACTTCTCTATATTATTACGGAACGGTTATATTTGCTGATAATTACACCCATCAATCTGGACACAATTAAAATAAACGCACCTTAGTAAACGATTGATTTTTAATACATTTTATCTGTTCACTAAGTAATTGTTAAAGTGCAATAATAATAATTATATCTTTACTACACAGCACAGTATCTTAGTGACAAATGTAACAACAGTTTACAGTAAAAATTATAAAATACATTATTTCAGTACCCATTTTCAAGCATGGCTCAGTCATTGTCTAATGGACCAATTTTGGATGGTGGTAATGAAAAATTAATAAAACATGAAAGTAGTGATCAAGATGTGGTAAGAAGGGCTAAGTGTAATTTAGATGTTGAAACACGATATATACAGGGTGACTCAAAGTTATTGTTTAAATTAAGAAATTATAAAATTTTGAGAAGCCTTGTCTTAGTATAAATTTTGCATACAGTAGGTCTTTCTTTTTTAAAATTGCCTTAATTTATTTATTCTGTAGGCACTTTAAATTTGTGTTTTTTTTTTTGTAATGTTAGATATTAAAAAATTATATTTAGGTATGTTTAGTTGGGTGTTTTTGTTAGTAGATTTTATCGAAAACGCTAATTTAAATAGAACCTTGTTATATACGTGTCCTTGACTATTAGAAATAAATATCCTCGGTTTACAAATATCGCTTTTTTGATCCCTATAAAAAGGAGTAGTAGTTTTATCCCTTTAAAAATCTAGTTTCGTGCCAGTCTGTACCAGCCAATTTCTAAAATAAAGTCATATTCCCAATATATCGTAAAATTCTCTATAGTTATCGTAAAATTTTAACAAACCACAAAATTTTCCCAAACAAAATTTTCCCAACATGTCTGAGGAAAATAAACCTTACTTTTAGTTTCAGCGACCTTTTAATAGCCTTTTCATAAATTACACAGGTTTCCTAAGATGCCCCAATTTGAAACCAAAATTTATTACTTTTAGGTATCATGGAAATGTTCCTTTTGGAAATGGGGTTAGACCTAAATCCATTTCTTTACCCCGCCAAATGAATTTTAATTTAGAAATAGACTTATTGATTGGTAGCGAAAATATCCATATACGTTCACTGTTCGTGATGTTTTAACTGGAATTCCTACATTAAAGAGCATAAATAGAAATTACTCTTAGGTAATTGTTTTTATAGGTAGGTCTACATACGAAATATTATTATCATCACAAACCAATAATGGTTTCAATAAACAACTAAATTGTTTTAGGAATTGTAATTCTGTTATTCTAAATGAATATAACTTTTATATTATAGAATTCAATCAAATTATCAGATCATCAGATTCAATAAAAATAATACAGATGTAAAATAGATGTATCTATTTCTTGTCACGTCACTTTTGACTTTATTCATAAATTTTTTCCTTTAATAATCCAACATTCCTTTAATAATAAATACTCTTTCTATGTAATGATTTTTCCTTGCATTTAAAATAATCCTCAATATCGAAAATCACTTCTTCATTGAAACCAAATTTTTAGCTTTATTCTCTGCAACCGCCGTCACTAGAAGAGACTAGGCTGAGTGGTGAAGTACAATTTGTTTAATTTGGCCATCATTTCTACAGGCTTATGACTGAAAGCTCTATGCAATGCAATATTAACCATACGATTGGTTCTAAACCACACAGCCACACTCTAAGAAAACGTATACTCTAGTAAACGTATAAGACTGTAATACAATATCCTTAAAATATAAGGAAAAAGTCAAAGGAAAACCATAAGGCACAATCAAGCCTAGTCATAACCTGTCGAAGGCCTGTAATTAAGAACCATCTATATATATTAAATCTCTTTTGCTGAATTTTCTTTTGTGGAGAAATTGGTGCTATTCAATTTACACGTTCAGGTATACCATTTAATCTACACTGGAATCAAAAACTCTAGGAATAAATGTTCGAGGTGCATCTAATGCAAATACAGCTGATAGATACTCTGGAAAAATACTGTTTTACACACCGATTGAAGGCAGTTCTACAAGAAATAGAAAAAGGAAACATATCACAACATTATCCAAGTGGTAGTACTTTCATGTTTTAATATTTATCATTCGTATACTTAGGAATGAATCAGATACAGATCCAATTCATAAATCCTCAAATATTGTCACACTCAGCTTAAACATGTACATATTCCAACGCTCCTCTAATAATTCTCTTTTTGTAGAATTTCTTTGCTTTAAAAATAGGTTTTAGAATCGACAGTAATTCTTCATTAAATTCACATCTATTTCCTTAGAGATCTAATCAATTTTTTAAGGTTCGCCAGTAGTCACTGGAGATCAGATTTGAAGATTTCGCTGGCTGGTAAAGCATTTGCAAGCAATATTCGTGCAACTTCACCATCTTTAGCAGCAATGTATGACTTTTAGCACATTGTCTTAGTGAAATCATACATTTCAATTTGAGGACGTTTTTTTGTTACTTCCTCATGCAATCGATACCAACAATGAAAATTCATGAAACTTTGGAAAATTCTTTTAAAGGTTGATATTACCAAAAAAAAAAACATAAGCAATTTGATACTGAGGGCGTGGTACCACAGGAATTTATCGTGTTAATTTTTCTTGTATTAGAAATTAAATGTCGTATGCCTTTTTCTTTTTTAAAAAACGTAAAAACTAATTAAATTAACTGATTAGGCTATCCTGAGCAATAAATTGCTTTATGGCTGTCTATTTATTTCCATAATATTATTTTTCTTATTTCGTTCCTACTCATACCTGAGCCACTGCTTAAGAATAAATTTTGCAAACGCGCTGTGCAATTCAATAATAATGATTCAAATATGATCTTTCTAAACCACACAGGCATATCGTAGTGGTAAATATATACAAGAATACAATACAATATCCTTAGATTAATAAAAGAAAAATAAACAGAAGCTTTACATCAATCTCACTCGAGGTCTTTTACATTGTAATGAATAATAAAAAATTAGTAGAATAGAAAAAGCTATTTTGAATTTTATTTTATGAAGAAATTGGTGTTGTTGAATGTGTTCAGGTGTATATCATTTGATATATTTTATATTCACAAATTTATCTTCGAGAGCTGGTGTATTAAATGCATATGCAGTTGATAGATCAGTTTGAGAGCAAGTGCAGTAGATGCAGATGCGGCTGACAGATCCCCTGCAAAGAATATTGTTTTACAGAAAGTTCTAAAAGAAATTTGGCGCTCTTGGAGAGTTTGAATCAGATTCAGATACAGATACAATTGATAAATTATTAAAGAAGTTCTATAGCAAATAGTAAAGAAGAGATGCTACTTTCATTTTCAAAAAATACTATGATTTTTTTTATAATTTTCCTCTGGTCAACCTACTACTGCTAATTCTACTACTTGTAATAATTTTTGGGTCACTTAAATTCTTAATTCATGTCAGCTTAATTATGGAAAACATTAGAGCTTGCAGTAAGGTATTAAAGATTTTATTACAGACTGAAAGGCTTTTAAATAATCTGTACGACCGAGTTACCGTTGAAACATCTTTTACGAAATTTTCAAATGAATCTATGTTAGTATATTTTGTCCTTCCAATCAGGAAGTCTGCATTTGATTTGTCAGTCATAGTCCTCATACGAAATTTGCTAAAGATTGTTTCAACAAATTGGGAAATTTTAGATTAATATAAAGAGCTTTATACTTTTCTTGATATTTGTCATGTCTTAAACCCTCAAAGTAAATTGCGAGCGTAAACAAGAACCTAAAGGATATTAAAAATTTCATGAACAGAATAGGTGACCAATGTGGAAATTCTGAAAACTTGTAGAAAGATGTAAGTTATATAGAAAGTGAAAAAGAGAAAACTTCAATATCTCGTCACATCAGAGAGGTCCGAGGAATGAGATTTTACAACTCATGTTGCATAAAAAAATCTTTAAGAAGAATAATCTTGACTTAGAAACTTAAGAATGATTTCAAGTCATCTGATTTATTCAAGGTATCATTTTCAAAAATCCAAATAGCAATGATAACAGAAGAAGAAAACAGTATTCTACATCATCTCTTCAATTTGACTTATATGTTATATTCAAGTAACCCAGTAAGAGTTAAAAGTATGGCACAAAAAGACCTCTGAGGATTTTATGCTGGATACTATACCATTTGCACAAGTTAAAGTCAAAACAACTGGCACCATTGAGCCAGTTAGACTTACCACTCCTATATGAGAGCTACCATACCATGACTTGTTTCTCTCATTTTTAGCTAAACAGAATCTTTTCTTAAGTGTGATAAATATTTTATGAAACTGGTGGTAGTAATAAAATAGTAGTATTAGTTTTCTTGGTTAAGTTTATTCAAAATTTAGTAACTACAACTCAGTTACAACCTGTGTCAGAAACTTCTAGTTGTAGCATGTGACCAGTTCAATTAACGCTTTCCGGTAGCAATTTTTCACTCGTAAAATAGACTCACCTTTTATTTGTTAGTTGCCTTAAGGTATATACAACACTAAATATGTATTTGTGCATATAGCTTTGTTGTTAAAAACAGTTAGTAAAACCTTACCTTTATTTACTACCTAGAATATCAAATTAAACTCTCAAGACCAACAACCATTAGCGACCGCTCCATCGCCTCAAACGAGCGGGCCATTCTTAGTACGTCCGCCGCTATCCAGATCAGACAGTCGCACAAACTTTCAGTATCGCCCTCCATTTGCACCTGCAGGGGCACCGCATTCAATTGGTCCGCAAATATTAAGCGGACATCAAGTAACTGGTCCTCTTAATAGTGGGCCTCACTCCCTCAGCCCACAAGTAATAAGTTATCAGTCAGGTAGTCCAGTAAATAGTGGATATCCATCTAGCCCTCTAAACAGTGGCCCACAGTCAATTGGACCGCAGGTGCTGAGACCTCAACTATCTGCTGGGGCGAGATCTCCAGTAGGTGGGCAAACTTTTGTACAAAGGGGACCACCTTTGGGACCAGGTGGAACTCAAGGGCCAAGAATATCTCCACAAGGAAGTAATCCGGTTAGTTAAAATATAATTGGAATTAGGACACGTACAATTTAAAGTTTCTGCAAAGCTCTTTAAAGATACTGAGCTTCGAGAAAAGATGTTTTTAGATGTTTTTTTTTTAGTAGTAGAGATGGCTAATGTCGTTAACCTTACTGATTATTCTGGTATCAAATAATACTTAATTTATTTAGGCTTAATATCTCTAAAGCAGAATATCATTAAGTCAATATAATTTCAAATCTTTAGTGTCAAATAATGGTTAGAAACAATTGGTTGGACAATTGATGATAAAACTGCGCCACTAATCAAGGGGCATCCAGAAGCATCTTTCTTCGTTTAGTCAGTCTTGAGTAAACTTGCAACATATTTAAACTTTAAGCAGCAATTTGGACTGCTTCTATTTTAAAGTTTTTGGATTTTTTTTCGAACTTAACGCAGCATCTCTCGTAAGCTCGTTTCTTGGTAGTTTATCGATAATAAACTCATAGGTGCCTTCTCCCCCTTATCAACAAACTCACGGCCAGAGGCCTATATTTAGACCACAAAGTCCCTTTTCAAGACCACCTTTGCTGGCTCAGAGGCCTCAGGTTTATCAACAAAGTTCAGTGCCCGCTTTTAATAGGCAAAGGCCGGGCTTTGACGAGCAACCTCTTTATAGGTAAGTATATTTGTTATTCATATCAAGCATTTTTTTTCGAATCCAAGGCACAACATACACATATTATTAGGTCTCAAACTCTGGATTCTTCAGAGTTGGACGTACATAAATATGCGGAGGAAAATATTAGTCCTCCAACGGGGGATCAACGACCTCCGTCTGTCGCGTCCATTGGAAGAAATCATAGTATAAACGCAAGTCCGACTCAGAATATGGATAGAAAAATGAGCAGCAGCCAAGAAAGTGTTAACATATCAAGGCAAGACTATTTGCCAACAAATATTGCCAGAATAAAGCAGCTCATCTCACTTTATTTTTTAGACACAGTTCCCAAGAAAACGTTTGCAAAAAAGAAGAAAATATTCCTTCACGGCCTGAATCTAGATCAGGATCCAGGATGGGAAAGATCATGGAAAATGAAAATACACAAAATCGGAGTAGACCCGAGAGCAGAGGTTAAAAAAGCAAATTTTAATAAATACATTTTTCCCATATACATTCAAATAATTGTTGCTCTGCAAGGGTTTCTTTTAAATATTTAGGTTTTAATAATTTGTATAATTTTGATAGGCGAGATAGTAAACGGAGATTTTAGCACTAAATCTCCGAATAAGGAAACTTCGAACCATGTTACATACGTAACAACGCCCAGAGTAGAAGATCTACAAGAAGAAATTAAAAGACGAGAAGCGCGTGATATGGAATTGAAACTTAAGCCAAATAGTATGTTTAACGCAAAGCCACTTTTAGTTGGGCTTTATATCACATTCTTATATTTAGCAGCATTTTTGGCCAAAAACTCATTATCATATTATTTTTTATATGCTATGTGTGTGATTTTTTTAAGCCTGTTACTGCAGCTGAAGAAAATCCATTATTTTTATAAATTTAATCGCATGTTTCCTTTTTTATCTTAAGCACTGCAAGTTCTTATAAATGATTTAATCATTCCTTACACATGTTTCTTTTTACAGAGGGCGATAATGACAGTGGAGTGGATGAATCTACGCAAGGCAATGTAAGTAATAATATTTCGTTTCAATAAAATGTTATCTAAATATAGTATACTCCTTAGAAACTTTATATAAGAAGTTGTTTATATGTATACATAATATAAAAGTTACGTGATATTAGGCTTTGAAATATGTATTTATATAGTTGTTTATGCATAATTTAAATGGCTAAGGTCTGTTTTTTCTTATTTTTTAGTTTTTTTAATTGTTAAATGATGATTATAGCAAAAAATCCACTTAAATAGTGCTATTAGGATTACATGGCGCTTTCCGAATAATACTCTATTACCACTTTATTCTTAGTATTTAGCCAAGATACATTCAGCAACGTCTCATATACATACATGGTAAGAATCTAGGGATATTTCGAGTACACAATATTTCATTTTCTATGTTAAACTAGATTGAGCAGTGCAACATCATATTTCGCAAATTTACTAATACAAACCGATATTTTTTCAAATAGTTCTTTCATAGAAAATATAGAGTTAATCTCAAAAAAAAAAATTCATAAGTAGGTATACCAAGTATGTATAAGGAGTTGATCTGTTTATCTGCAAATGTGCTTTTAGTAATCTTTTAGACGTATGATTCAAATAAAATTAAATGTTGAGAACTGTGAAAAGCATTCTTAAAGATACTTTAATTGCTCCTCAATATATGATGTCCCATGCTTATCGTATGATTTCTTCACGATAAACCTCTATAGAAGGTGAAAAATAGAAAATAAAGGTAGCCGAAGGCCTTGGAAACGAGTCTATCCCAAATAAGCATATTTGGAAGCATAATTATTGACATCTTCTACTTCCCGATAAATCATATATCGAATCGTTTGGCTTATATCTAGATTTTCGAACGATGGAGTGCACTTAACTTATGTTTTTTTAAATAAAATCACTTAGAAAGCAATATATAATTGATTGCCTAAAACTTGAGCCATCAAAGGCATTTCAAATTGCTCTAAAAACCCAACTTTATGATTACCTGAGAACAAACTTTCTCTTTTCTCCCGGCAATTTCGCTTTCAAGTCTGAAGCCACTGGAGTTTATGGTGGAGGTATGTGATTTGTGTTGCTGTGATCTCTTAAATGCTTTCGACTATGTGTCCCACTAGATCCGGCCTGCACAGTTTCTTAGCAGGTTCTTTAGTTACCGTAAACAGGCAACTACTATCTTTGATTTAAATCATATTGTAGAATATTCTTGGGAATATATTTTAATACCACCTTAAAGTTTGATAAACACATCGATATGTCTATTGGCCGTTTATCAAAAACAATATTTTTGAAAAATTTGTTAAATTCACTAGTTCGACAAACCCTGGTCTAAGGTTATGTATAGCTCTATTCCAGTCTGTCGCTACTTATTGTCCCTTTGAGAATATTTGCCCTACTGAAGACAACCATGAGGCATATTACAGGAGTGGGCTATAATGCTGATGTTAGATTAATTTTCATGATCATGATCATACCATGTAGATACATTTGTGAATTTCTTTGTCTACTGCTACAAAAATTTGGTTGGAGTATAACGTCAATTGAAACTAGACAATGTAGTCAGATGAAGGAATTAAAGAAATTTTACATATTTCACTGTAATGTGTATCAGTAGCTTTAGTAGTCCTAAAGGGAGTAAAAAATAAGTTTTAACCCCTAAAAGGGAAGTTTACCAACTATTTTTTTTTTAGAGACAAACGTATTCGTTATAAACATGTTAGTTATAATAGGTATTTTATCCCAGTTATAGCACAACTAAAATAAAATATGGTCACCCTCTCTACGAAGGCAGGCAGGCACCTCTAAAATGCGCCCCTTCTTGCCTCCTCAACTAATTTAATTGATTTTCTATTCAGAGATTTTCATCTTCATTGCTTCCCTCTATAAAAATAAAAAAGGAGTATTAGAATATAATAATTAGGATGAAATAATTGACAAACACACGTTTTATTAATGCAGTCTCCGTGGCAAACTTTGCAGGCGAGTGTGCACGGGATTGCATATTTTTTACAGCAGCATCTATTTGTGTCACAGCCAGACTGACAACCACACCTATCCAGATCATTAACTGATGCCCATATCCAGTCTAGCTGCGACCAAACTGGCTCAAGGAACCATCTTCCCGCCTCTTCCACCCCCATTGTTCTGAGGGTGGTCGGCTAGATATAGAGCCTTCCAGTTCCCCATATCTCTCCAGCTTGGTACTTAACGCGTTTTATATGCTCTAAAAGGGTATCAGCGGTAGGAGGTATCCCTGAGTTAGACTTCCCTCCAGTGACAAATAAGTGACGACGGGCTTCGGTGATACCGGTTATTTCGCTGCGTGAATCGTACATATTAATCGTAAATTTTTCTAGAGCTTTTATGTGTGCATCAGTCAGCTGATCGATGCTGGAGGGGTAGGACAAATACTTAAAAGCTGAAGTAATGTCTGGATCTTTCCAAGTAGACCAGGCACTTCTCTTACCTAAAACATATTATATCAAAACAATTTCTCTTACAATAATAAGAGTACGCACCCTTTGATGTAAAAAAGGAAGTTGAATCACATCCTGTAAAACCGTGAAATCCACGCAGCGCAACTACTTTTTCTCTACCAAGTTTATTTGCGATTTCGTGGACGGGAATGTATCTTTTTTTTTAATGCGTTGCCAAACAAAATTCACAACTTTTTTAAACCGTGATCTTGAAGCTCGTGGAAATGAGATACTCCCACAACAACTACGTCTGTGTCGGAACAGCGGATCAGAACTGACTCGATTCCGTTGGCAACCATATATTTTACATGAAGAAGTATTCTGCCGTCAGCTTCCTCCATTTGGGAAATATCTAATCCTTGTAACTCAGAAGTAGATCCAGGTGACGTTACAATTTTATTATCAACATTTGTAACAATTTGAAATTGTTTTAGTAAAGTTATAAGATTTCTAGCGAGAAAACGGAACAGTTCCTGTTTGTTTTCTGAGTTTTTTAAATAGTCGTTCCAGTTTTTTGGAAGAATATCTATAACAAATTAAAAATAATGGCAAATACTATTGGTAAAAAGTTATTTGTCTCAAATTTTCTTACCTCTTTCGGGAATATCTATCTGGCGAACTCCAAGCACCTCTTCGATCACGAGTGGTCGCTTTAAGACTCATATTGCAGTAAAGATCCCAGGCCACATCTATTCTAAGAGCACTTACGCTGTTAGCAATTTTTGTTAGAGCAGGAACTAACTGTTTAGAACAGTATTCGGAGACATTTGTGGAAGTGCCCGTGGGCTTATATAGATGAAAATAATATTATAGGGCAAAATAAAAAATCATATTTTAGGCCATAAAAAGTCACAAGTACAATTTCTTTAAAAAAGAACTGTCCTAGAATATTGATCGCAATGGTACATAACAATTTTTTTTTGTAGTTATTCATGTGTACCGCTTCCACTAATCGATTAATATTTTTTGTTGCGCAATATTAGTCATTAACTGAAGCTTTGCGAACTAAAAAGTGATCACATTATGGACAAGCAATCAATTTGGGCTTTATATAAAATCTGCTACAACTTAATAACTTCATTTTGAAGAAAACGCAAACCATTAATCATAAATAAATTATTCACCCTAATAATTTATTTTGTTTATTAAGTTTGCCTTAAATGTTTTGTCTCGCTCTCTATTTTATGTGTTTATGTTATTAGATATCTTTTATGGTTTTATTTGCATAAAACTTTTTTAGTTTACATAAATAATAAGCTTGAATTAAAGGATAAAATTTTTGAGATTTTAGTATAATTTTATTGAAAATAGCTATTAAATTATTTATAATGCATAATTTAAATGGTTACGAGTTAATTTTTGCTAATTTTTAAATATTTTATTTTTTAACGGTATTAAATGGAAATTAATCACTTTATTCTCACTATCCGATCTGTCCTTACTTAGTCAATATTTACCATAATCAATGTACATCAAAAAGGCGGCGTTGCATGCCTTGTTTACTAATTTCTTTTAGAAGTTTTATCGAACCATGTCGTTAGAATGTTTAGGTAAACAAGCAACAAGTTTTTAATGCAACTGTGATTGAAGTATTTTGCCTTAGAGAAAAAATCGGTACGTGTATTAAAGTTTATATCTCTAGTAATAATAGTCTAGAAGGTCGGAAAAAATATTTTAGGGTATCTACAAAATTCCAACTATTTTGACTGTACTCTTTATTACTTTAAAAATTTAAGGAAAAAAGATTTTCATTTACGAAATTTGATACATATTACCAGTATTAGGTTTATCTTGAATTAAATTATATTATCAACTTAAATTCAGTACTTGTCAACCATACTTTGAAATTTACTGTATAGGAGCAATGTAATGGAGACTCGCGAACGCCAAGAAAACCCAACAAATCTCGTACATCCTCTACAACACCTACTAAAGGTAGATCCTTATCCAGGGGCGGTTCCAAAACACCATCCAGCTTACAGTCTCCAGATTCTGCAGCAACAACACCCGGATCAGCAGAAAGAAAGAGTAAGATATAAAAGTTATTACTTTGAATTATTAAAAGGTTTAAAAAAATAAATAAAATATAATATTAATGAGGGATGATAACCAGATCAGCTGTCATTTTTTCAGTTGATATTTCCAGTCGTAAAAAGGAGATTTAGATTTAGATTCTAGCCTCATCAGAGCAGAACCTAAAAGTGAGGTCCCGTTATAGAATTGGCTATGAAGAGTCATGATAGAAATTTTCACATAGGATATATTAGTTGAATTTACCATCTTTTTACGATATCAATGTAATTTCGTAGGGGATTGAGTTTCGATAATTTTGTTCTACCAGTACTTCCACAGGTTTAAAGAATGCAGACAGCTACGATTTCCAATGTTATTTTATCAGTTTAGGATTTATAGAAGAACATACTAATTAGGGCTGTTGTTTATTGCTGATTTTTAAATGGAGAGCTGTTTATTTCTTTGTAATTATGGTTCTTCTGAATAATCACACATGTTAAATACATTCATTTTGTGTGAATAAATTCTTGGGAAAAAGTATTGATTTTTTGGGAAAAGAATGATTTAGATCTTTTGTATCTTGTATATTCTAAAGAAGCTAGCAGGATAATATTCAAAACCTAGTAATACATGATGAATCCAGAATCGTACTTAATAAATCTGTACTGCTTCTATTTTTTTTTTTTTTTTGGTATTTATTTTAAAAAATACATCGTTTTTTCTTTGTCTTTCACTTCTACTAAAAAATATATTTGAAAAATAATTAACCAAATTTATTGCAAAAAGCGCTGATACTAATCGTTCTATTTCAGAAGTTCCTATGAACAAAGTCCAAGTGGGAACTGCGCCATCTCCGAATCTAAAAGTAGTCAGATCCAAGATTGGTTCCTTGGAAAACGCAAGCTACAAACCAGGAGGTGGCAAAGTTAAAATTGAAAGTAAAAAACTAGATTTTAAAAACGCCGGTCCTCGAATTGAAGCTAAAAACGAGAGATACGTGCCTAAGGGTGGAGATAAGAAGGTGAGTTAGTCAAATCAAATATTTAAAAAAATATATTCATCGTATTTTATACCTGCATACTAACAGAGTTAAAAAATCATTAATAATGACTGTTTCTATGAAAAGTAACTAAAGCTAAATGTATTTAGTTTTTCTTCAAATTCCTCACCTGGATCTCAGAGAAATTGTTTGTTGTCCCAGTTTGTTGTCATATCATAGATCAAGAAAAAGTTCAAGGACGAGGTTCAGGCACTAGAAATGTTTTTTTTATTTCCATTCTTGAATTCTTCTTTGTTCATTAACTACATTTTCAACTATGCTTTCTAACTTAAATATCCTAATATTTTGTTCTTCAGTTAACAGTGTACAGTTAATATTTCTGTTTCTGCTTCGCTCTGCGTTAGTTAGCAGAACATTTTAAAAATCTCAATAATACCATAATATTAAAAAACGAGTTATTAGTTTCCTGTAGTATTGATCATTATTTAAAAAAGTGGACCTGTGCATATGTCAAGACGCCTTTATCGAAAATTGGTAAAACTTTAATTTAATTAAAATAATGCAAAGTAATTAATTCAATAATTTTAGTTCAGTTAGCTTATGAAGTTTATTGTGTTTAAAGAGTAAGCTATTTATGTGCTATTGCGATGTTAATTTTTATTGGACACCTTTCTTATAGTAACAATATATCATTAATTTTCTCAAAGAGATCAAACTAATATTAATATAATGTCTATGCGGGTTTTCCTCAAATTAGAGCATCATCAGGCCTTGAAAATACTTATGCACTTTATATTTTATATTAACAAACCACAGCTATGCTATTAAATTTATATGGCTGTAACTGGGTTTTTCCCTTTTACTACAAAAAATCCTTCTAATAATTTTCCATATTTACTTAAAAAGTCATGCATGTTTTTTCTCATGATGATAATCACTAAGTTTTCTATAGTTTTTACTATATGCTGTTCTACAAGCTAATACACGGCTGTCTAATATCTTTCTTCGGTGCTACAATACCCATGCATTAATATACAGGAGAAATTCATAGGCAAAGTCTTAAGTTGAGAAGAGCAAGATAATGCATCACCAATTGGCTACATTCAATTAGGGTTGAATTATATTTAACGGAGGAGGCTGACAAAAAACGCTTTCGTTTTTTTAAACTGCTGACTCCGATTTGTTACTGTCATTTAATATATTGATTTCTGCACCCAAGATCCAATCATCCCAAGAGAAGTTGGCCAGACGTGTAGACTACTACTATCCCCAACACGTTTTATAAATAACAAATTATTAACATCTAAAAAACTAGTTGCTTATTTAGCAGCTATAGTAAACGATTTGCTTACTGGGTTTAGATGCTATCATTGAAAAAATTAAACCTTAATATTCTAAATATTGATGTTAACTGAGATCATTACTCTACTTTAGTGACTATTAATGTTTAAGTACATGTATATTCTTGTGGCGAATTCAGAATTAGATTTTCGTCTTCTTTTCAATAAATAAGAATATGAGATATTTATTGAATTTTTTTAATATATCCAACCTGCTAGTTAGATATGTGATAAAAATCTTACTTATTTTAAATAAACACTACCAGATATTATTTTATTTAAATTTACTTTCAGGACTTAGATTCCGCTAGAAGTGTAGCATACATTTCTCCCAGAAAAGTAAGATGAAAATATGTTGCACTTATTCACCAAATTATTGTAAAACTGTAAAAACACTTCACTGGTTTAGTTATTTCACTTGGATTTTACTATTTATTTTTATTCCTTTTTAAAAGATCGGAATTTTGCATAAGCAGAAACATCTTTAAACCAATTACTCTCTATCTATGAATTCTTTAACATATGTCTTTTTTACCTAATTTATCGTTCTCTCTACTATAAAAATGTATACATATATTATAGCCTAAAAATATCTAAATTATATTTATTATTTAACAGATGTTGGAACTTATCTTGGTACATCTACTTTGATACATAAGCAATAAGCAAAATCTGTGCTTGTAAATTTTTGAAACTTCTCAGCTCATTTTTGTATCATTGCTTAACTTACAATTTTTGTAATATACAATAGGAAACTTGAGTCAGTTTAAAACCTATTAAAATTAAAGCGGCTCTTCCTAGTTATTGCTCTAATTTATTTTCATCAGACAGTTTTGTTTACAGCAAGTAGGAAATACGTAACAAGCTACAAAAGTTATCCCGAAGATCGATACTAATCCATATTCTAAGCGACGGACTATCCTGGATGTTTGTGTAAATTCTGCTTAAAATTATTTGGAATCATCATACGAATTCTCATCGTTTTAGTTTTTTTGTTCGATTTGAAGGATTATTAGTTTCCTTTTTTGGCATTTGCTTACTAGTAACTTTAAAGTACATTTTTAATGATTCCGCCATGCTTTTGATTAGAATAACGCTTACTAAAAAACTTACCCTTACCCTTTACCACTTACCCTTTTCAATTCATGTGGTAACTTAGTTGGGGCTTCCTAGGATATTATTTAGGGACAATTTTTGCAATTAAAAAAAATTTTCTTTTGAAGCTCCCGTTTATAAACCCAAATATATCTTAGTCTAAAGAGATTTTCTACAGTAGAGATTTTTACCGCTTTTATTAAATAAATGTTTTATATCTTTTTCAACAATACCTCGCATTCAAAGAATAACATCTCGGATTGTTTTAGATGCTGTCTGTTGAGGTTTCAATTACTAAATAATATTAGGTTTATTCTGTCTTATTACTCAGGGATTAATTTATCTTTATTTTTAAATGAATTTTTCTTTGACACCCCCAATGCAGGAGTTATATATTAACTTCTCACATTTTCATCAACCTATTTATTTCTTTGAAAAATTTCCCAGGTTTTTAAAATGTTTTTAAAATTCAATAAACAACGTAGATGTGTGATTTTATTACTGAATACATTGTATAATTTCCCATTAAGTGGACTCCTTATTTACCGTTTATCTATCTGTAAAATAGATCAGGTCTCTATAAGGTCTTGCGCTCTCATCCCTCCATTTATCCATTTAAACTTCGAACTTAAACTTCAGATAAAAGACATGTCTTGAAGTCCTGTGATGAAACATTGTAACCGCACAAATCTTAAAAATTTTATAGTGTCTTGAAAATCAGATTTTACTATTACATAATATATATACACTCTCCTGATAAGGATTCTAATCGTGAAGATCAGTACCTGTTTGAAGGACAGCTTATATTAAATTAAATAAAAAAAAGTAAAGAGAATATAGAAGAACACACGTGTCATTTTAAGTAACAAAAAAAAAGATTATATATTGTTAGACATCGTTGAATTCATAATAAAAAATGCGAGAGAACTAGATAAAGTTTTATTAATAAATTCAGGAAAAAATAAAATCGATATTGTAAATTTCTCATTTTTTCAAAAAAAAACTCAGCCGATCATAAAATTTTTTAAAGTTTTTCAACGGCATGTAAATCCACTTGAAACAACTTAACTTTTGAATTAAGAATTTAAGAATTTTTGTTTATTCATGTGATATAACATCTGAAACTACCTAAACACAATCTTAATTAAGACATTTAGCCTCTTAACTATATAAGTACGATTTCATGAAAAAGTCATCCCTTGGGGATTTTCTTTGCTAGTTTTTCACTTATACTGCGCCAACTAACACTACATTATGCATAATTAATTTTTTTTTGCTATTACTTAGGTTTTGAAGTATTAATAAAAAAATTAGAATGTGGTTTGAAATATAAATTAAGATTTAATTTACTAGAAAATATTTGAATTAAATTTACTTTCAGGAATTAGATTCTGCAAGAAGTGTGGGAAGCATTTCCCCCAGAAAAGTAAGATATAAGTGTGTCGCACATATTTACAAAATGTTTGTTAAACTGTGACTATCTAGCATAATGCTGTTCACTGGTATATTTATTTCACTTAGATTTCACTGTTTAGTGATATTTCTATAGTAAACACATTTCAAAGTAATAAGTGATTGATGGAAGAGAAAATGTCTTTATCACATGTTAAGCTACTTCACTCATTTCACCATTTATAGCTTCGGATTTCCGATATTTAAATTAAAGAAATATTATTCTGCAGGCCAATTCTATTTTATAATAACACTTTTAGATTATGTCTCAGAAACTGGAATGGAATGCAAAATCAAAGATAGGATCGTTGGAAAACGCGGCGCATAAGCCCAAGGGAGGAGATAAGAAAATTGAAACCGTTAAACTCAACTTTAAAGAAAAAGCCACTGCGAAGGTCGGCTCTAAGGATAACATTAAGCATCAGCCAGGCGGTGGGGAAGTTAAGGTACATTTTTAAAAAATTTTCTTTACTACAATTAAACTGTGTAAAATGACCGGAGTTACTATAGACATACTTTTTAAATTTCTAAGCTATATATTTTTGGGTATTTTTAATTTATATTGAACAACTTAATTTTATTTTTAAAGAAACGCGGAAAAAACGCTGACATTCAAGAAGAGGATGTAAGTAATTGATTTATGTGACATCTGTAAATACACGTTTACACTTTTTCACTATATGTTAGATGTAGTATAAACCACTTTATATGATGTACATACATTTTTTAAAAATTAATTCGAATTTTAAAAGTTGTGTTTTTTTTTGTTTTTAGATAATCTTGAAAATTAAAATAATGAAGCAATCATATTATATAAATCTAAAAGGCTACTTGCATTGCTTTCACATTCACTACCACTTAGCATTGTATATGGCGGTTGAAATATTCACTGATGTTTATGTCCGTTTATGTCTTTTAACAAAAATCAATTAACATCACTTAAAACTTATTTTAGTGAAATGGTAAGCCAAATTATGATAATATTTAGAGAAAAGAAAAAATATCAATTAAATAAAGTCTAGCAATTTATAGTACCTTGTTGTATATTATCATTTTTATGGAGGAATGCAACATTTCAAAGAGAATATAGTTAAGAAAACATATAGAACGTCAAAAAACTCATTTAAAAATGCCCTATTTGGACTGTGCATCTCGGCAAAAATCATCGATTTCGTAAAAATGGCGCTCTATTGGATATTAAACCTTACAACCCCCAAGGTAGTTCTAATGTATGGTATTAAAATATATATATTATTAAAATCTGTCCGGTTCCAGAGCGATAAATTTAAATTTCTAGCGAAATAAATAAATTACCCTTTCTAAGCCAATAAGGGATCATTAACCATTTAAATCACTGCTGAGATAAATATTTTATCATTGCCGAATAAGTAAGGAAAAAGCAGTTTGGTTACAGGATAAAAAAATAATAAAATATCCAGAAAAAAACCGAAGAATAACAAAAACATTTAGGTTAAAAGTAACTTTAATGTGTTGACAAGGAAAAGTGAGCCATATTCTTTAAGTTATGCATAAAAAAATTGTCAACTCATTAATAAGAGTGGAATACATTTCTATATTGCAAATTAAAATCTATGTACTAGATATTGAATTCTGGCAAATTTCAGGACATTGGAATATAATAAAGGGAATATACTTAAATAACTACGTACTCAAGGTACTCATTTAAAAAAGTTTAATAAAGTGATGACTAACGATTAACAAAAATCTCATTAAAAGTTTGTTAGCAAATTAGAAATTATAAACAAACAGTAAATCATATCCCTTTGAAGCTTTAAAGGAATTAAACTAATGCTGCTACACTTAACCTTAGTTACACTCAACCGCAGAAAAAAGTTACCTTCTTATGTATTCTCCAATATACTGGCAATTTCATATCAGAGCTATAGGTATATAATAATGGAAAGTTAAATTAATTAAGATCACATTTAAAATTAGTTATTAATTCATTCCTGGCTTCACAATGATAAACATATAACTGTTCACCTTGCTCAACGAAAATAAAAAAATGTTTTTCATGTATATTTTTAATTTCTACCTTATTTTGTTTAAATTTTTGTTGTAAACAGGTTTTAGTATTCCATTTATTTAAATAGTCGCAAAATCTATGTACAAAAAATAATATGACTTTGAAGTAAGATGCTTTATTACAAATAATGATTACCTTTTACTATTTACATACCGGAAAACTATTTAGATCACCATCAAGAAAAACATATTATTCTTACTCTCAAGCAGATAAGAGGAAATTATTTATTTAGATACTGCTTATAGAATATGATACAACTTTATTTTAACTTACTTATACAATTTATTTTAATAGATGTAAATCACTATTAAAATAAATATTGTATAAGCCAATAAAGGGTCATAACACTTTTTAAATTATTGCTAAGATAAAAATTTCATCAATAAAGGAAAATTTTTTTTTTACTGGATATACGCCATCAAACTTTTAAAACGTATTAAAAAAACGTAAAAAATCATTAAAGTGTCTAAAAAGGAGTTTACGAATCGAAAATATGTAAACTTTAATAAAAATATATGAATATAAAATGTAGTTTGTTAGATGCATTTTAATTTAGTGATTTGCAATTTGCAAACAAAGAATAAAATTATTAGTAATTAGACTTGATAATGTATTTAGTTAATTTTAAGCCTATAAGGGCATAAAACAGTTTTTTACTAGTTACGGATCGTTGTACAGCAGATACGGTAAAATAATCAATTACGGGTCGGTAAACTTTTTTAAAGCCATGCTCAGATAAATATTTTATTATTTTTAACAGATAAGAACATGCTCAATCCGATTTTCCTGCCAGATTTCAGCTTCAGCATGTTTTCCTCTCTAGAGTATCTTCTTTTCATAGAAAAAAAAGAAAGACTTAAATTAGGTCAACTCTTCATCAGTCATTTTTAGTTATCTTTTCAATGAAACTCAATCTTTAATGATTTCCATATTACTTTTAATATTTAAGACGGGTATTCCAGTAGTAATCAGAATTTATGTGGTCTTCTCTTACGAAAAAACTTATTTTATGTAGTCAAATCAAAGTATGGTATGCATGTGATACACTGATACATCAAACTTATTGACATGTTTTTTAGAACCTAAATATAAATTAATATACGAGGCTGTAAAATAAAACAATTATTAGTCGCTACTGCTACATGACCCTGTATAAAAGTTTTTATTGTAAAAGATGTGAAACTGAAAATACAAACAACTTTAAACAGCTTCTTTTTTATCGAATTTCCAGATATAATCCCTTACCTATATATTATTTATTATAACTATTCTATATTACTATGAAATTGAAGTAATACATAAATTTTCTTACTAAATTTGATATACAAGAAAAATTATATTGATGGTTAAAAAATGCATAAAAGATGCAATATATGTTACTAAATCATCTGTTCTTTTTTACGTTAGATTGAAAATAGAAAATTAGAAATTCACGCTTCAAGCAAAGTAGGTTCTATGGACAATGTAAAGCACAAGCCCTCAGGCGGAGATAAAAAAATTTTCGACGATAAAGACTACTTGAAACAGCACGGCAAATCCGGAAAATCCAGCATGGATCAATCTTTATCTGGATCACAAGTGAGTATACATTGCTGTCAATTATTAACTAATAAACTTCTCGATTTCCATTTAAGAATTACTACAAATTATACATGCAATTTTCTAAATATTTTTAGGTCCCATCTTATCTCTATACGTTTTATTGAAATCAGTCATCGAACATTTACTGTATATGAAAATCAGGTATTTTACGTTAGTCCCCTTTAATAATCTAACAACAATGGATGTGTGAATGCCATTAAAAAAGTTAATCATATCCTTAATATACAGGAGGCTTGACGAATAGTTTGCCAAATGAAAATAGTTTGTGAACAAAATCATTTAGAAGCTATTTGATTTAAATTTATTTTATCGAATTTTAAATATTTTAAATTTAGATAAAAATTATAAATCTACATACTACGTTAATTTGGCAAGTCTTCAATTACACCTGTATGTCTTTTAATTTATGTTCTTTGTATCGGAATAATGTAAATACTTAAAATTGGTGTAAAAACCAGAAAATATTCTTTCCTAAACTTACCTTAATACAATAAAGACGCCTGTCATAATAAAAAACACTGGCGGCGTCTTTCTTACAAGTTAATACCCTATATCCGGATTGCATGATATTAAGTCTAATTTGTATTGATCGAATTTTTTTTAACCTCACTGCTAAAGTTTATTTAGGGCAAAGTGACATGCAATGTTTTTTCGATATTTACAGAAGCGTTTTCGGAAGTAACTCCTGTTTTTTCTATATTCCTTCTATTAGGATTTCAAAAATTACATTAAAATATCTTAATTAAATAGAAAAGTAACACTTTGCTGTTTAAGAATTTTTATTAAAATATACATTATTTTAATAGTTGTATACTGGGTATAACATGGAGAGTCTGTAACATATCGAAGTTTTTTCCCAACTAAAAATTAAAAATTAGCAATTTTTTAAATTCCTTTGTAGGTCTTAAAAGCCTCTTTTAACGCGTTATATACAGGGTGTTTTTTATATATTGCGACAAAGTTCAAGAACGTATTCTTTGGACAAAAATTCGCAAAAAGTTCCTATAAACATATAGGTCCTAAACCTTTTAGATTTTGAGCTACAGGGTGGTAAAGTTTTACCAAAAAAACTGTTTTTTTTCGATAACTTAAATACCCCTGTAGATATTTGTCCAAAGATTGGTATGCAGGGTCTGTGTATACAAATCCACTTACCAACATACTTTTAACATTTGTATGTTCTCCAGAGGTATGTGTGCGGGTTTTCCGCTGAATACTTTTATAAAGAAAAATAGTAAACATTCGTATAAGTATACATTCGTGAATATATAATATCCCCTTAAATCTCGTTTCCAGATTTAAACTTAAACTGTAATTTAAAATTTACATAAGTTTACTCTATTACTCACATAAAATTTTTTGCTGTAGCATTCTGTCCAATCACAAGAGCCAAAAGCACCAGTAGCAGACGAAAACCTTAATCAGGAGCACTAAGAACCACTTTCGTAGTTTGGAATATTTATTAAGTTTCACTATTTTAGTTTATGAGTTATTGTAGTAAACGTAAGATTTGCCATTCCAGTAATTAGTTGCTTAATATTCGGAAAGGGAAGTTTTCCAAAAAAAATATGTTAATTTACATAGCAGCTTGAGTAACTAATTTTTTGTCTAATTCTTAGCCTTTTGTTAAAAAACATGTTATTTTCTAAATAAGGTTTATAATAATATAACAAAATATCAATTTACCTACCTATAAGCTAGACTAATAATTATTACATGTCTGTATTTGATGTTAGACTAGTATTTATTAACCCATTTAAATAATAAATTTACTTTTGTTTTGTAAATGCCTAATAGTAATTTTTTCAATGTCAAAACATTTTTTTGAATCAATTTTTTTATAGCATGTAAATTAGTTCCATATAATAAAAACCAAACAGTATGTTATAGCATTCACTTTTTCATTTTAAGTAATTATGCTATATTTGCACTACTATCATAAGAAATATTTTATATTTGAAGACTTCCTGTATAGTGAAACAACAGTAAAATGGAAGAAATCTAATTATTAATACTTAATATAATAGTAGTGCATGCATTGACATAATAGGCATGAGGTTGATTATCACATCTTTTGAAATTATTTTAATAACTACATCACCGCAGTAATTATTTAATTTGTTATGTAATGTAAGAAGATATAATAAATATAGATTTTATCAAATAACATGCCGTTTTTAATTGGATTTTAGGTCCTAGTGCTAACTTTAATTTATTTTCAACATTTTAGAAAGTAAGCACCCTACTAGTTGAGTAAGTATAGGTGTAGTACACAATATGTTCCTGCACAAATTTTATGACTTTTGGTAAGTAGCAGGTATAGGTAGAAATAAGCTTAGTAACATATAGTAGGCTGTTATTATTTTTTGAAGCTGTTAAAAAATTTTTAATGAAATTAAATTATTCAATTATTTTTTTAATTTTAACCTTGAAAAGTAATAAAAATCCCATAAAAGTGGTAATTTACTAGTGTTTTAGTCTAAATTTTCATTCTTCATATCTACTGCATTAATTATAAATTATTTATATTACTAGAAATTGTTATGTAAATCAAATTTCATCAAATGAATAATAAAAAAATTAACACTTTATTACTTACAGTTTAGTTTAGTAAGAAATTTTTTTACTGAAATTTTAGATATTTACACAGAACTCTTCATCCTCACAAATGAACAAATTAATGAAAAATGGACTATCTACAAGTCCGATACAAATGAAAAAAATGCTATCCTGCTCACCAACCCTAATTTTTTGATAATCTAGTTATAAAGTTTAATATTTCCTTTAATTTTTGCTTCAATCCAGATTTAACAACTTGGGTTCAAGAGAGATTCATTAGCAGATTTCAATAAATTGCTTGTGTGAATATTCTGATGGATAGGTGAGAAAGTTCATTGTATAGACATCGACTTTTTCCAAGGCATTTGGCAGTGAAAACCATAAGAACTTAGTCAACAAACTTCATGTTCTTATAGAGAGTTCACTGTTTGACTGGTTTAAAAATTACATGGCGGTGAAAATTACATCAGGATTAAGAAGGAATTCTAAATAAATATCTGGGTACTCTAGTATTTAGTTTTTGTGCGTAAGGTAGGTAAGCCACTTAGAACTACTTTGCTATTCTAAAAATCTTCGATGTCCCGAAACGATATAAGAATTAGCAACCTACCCAGCCAGTGAGTGGAAAATCTCATGTCAATATTTCTATGTCCAAATATTCTTAAATTACTCCTTGCTTCATTACTGGTTACAATTTTAGCTCTGAAGCGTTAATGAAAGCGATATATCACTATCATATGATGAACCATGATCTTCAAAGATTTTCGAAATTCTTTACTGTGCCAACACAAATTGACTAGTGACCATCTTGCTTAATATCTCTTTCATAATCTATCTCGTTTTCATTTTTTCTCATTTTCATACCTTTTTTTAGAATTATTGGATGCACAGGTAGGGAATTCAAAGGGACCTCCTGGGATCAGAAAACTGACTATATTAATGACTATATTAATTATAACTGGTCAATATTAATGCCTACGGTATTGAAATCAATATACAGAGTCTGCGTAAGTCGCCGGCATGATTTTGCATTATAGACATTGCCACATAGATCTCCTTCATTCGGAGTGACAAGTACATTAGTTCACAATCTATTATAAACAAAAACAAATTTTTAAATTCTCCACAACGAATCTATCTGTCTATCTCTATTATCGTGTTTAATACCAAGTTCTATGCATTATCTTTTTATTTAAGTTTTTTTTTCTAATCCTATCTATATCTTCCAGTATTCTGTAATTTTAATCGACTTATAATCAGAACTTGCCAAATTCACGTTGAGCATTATTCAGCCACTACAAGGGAAAACGAACTGTCTTGTATGAAATTCAGCTAATTTTGTCGAACTCCTTAGGACACTAACGTTTGATTCACCGATAAACTAGTAAGCTTTGATGTTGAGGGTCTTTATACAAAGGTGCCTATCCAAGAATTCCTTAACATAATCAGAGAAAGACTCAGACAGGACGCTACAATTGCAGAACACACGGGACTTCCACTGGAGGAAGTGATGGACCTCTTGAAAGTTTCTCCTTTTAACTCCAACTTTCACTTCAAAGATAGGTGTTAGGTACTCCTAATATGAAAGACTTTCAACGATCGCCGTTATCTCCAACATATACATAGAGTGTATATACACTTAAGCCAAATCTAAGATCTGGCTACGTTATGTCGATGACGCATTTATTATTGAGAAGTTGGAAAATGAGTCTGCACTGCCTTTCTTAGATATTCTTGTAAATAATAATATGGGACGCATAAAGACATCGGTCAATTGCAAATCAAGACATAGGGGATGATACCTAGACTATAATTCCAATCATCCTGTTTCAACAAAGGTGGGAATCATTAAAACTCTGTATGAGAGGGCAGACACAATATGCAACAATAACGTTGAAGTCAACTGAAAAGTAGAAAATATCACCAAAGACTTTCAGAAGCATGGGTATCTAAGCAAACTAATACAGAGAAAGCAATAGAAATAACAAGGAAAGAACAACTGGAGAATCCTACAGAATTTTTAATGATTCCGTATATATATTACATTGAGGAAAATTCGTGGACTACTTTCACTTCAAAGATAACCACCTGGATTTAGTCTAAGATTAAGCTAAAATGCCTACTGACTGCAAATGGAACTCCGTATACCAAATCCCCTGTAAATGTGGAGAGTGTAATACATATGCGAGACAAGGCGACAACTAGAAGTCATCACATCGGCAAGAGAACATGAAAAGTTGACAGGAGAGATTTCCAGATCAGGAATAGCAGAACACACTTGGTCCAGCGGCCACAACATTCATTGGACAGAAGCAAATATTTTATGCAAGAAGTAACATTAGAAGAAAAGAAGATTCCTAGAAACAACTTCTATCACGTAAAACCAAGGAATCTTCAGCCAGCCCAGTATTGATATTCTGAACATCTAGAGCCCCTACCCTACTGTTATGACATTGCCGGATGTAATGTACTTCACACATAACCGGACACACACCTCTTGTATATAACCAACCGAGGTTGCAGAAACTTTTCAACCGAAACGTCGTGCTAAATTTAAAATAAAGACCATGGAAGTTTGAAAATTACACTTTACTACTTTGCCAATGTCTACTATTTTCAAAAATAGAATCTTTCATTTGGTTTTAATCAGTTATTTAGTTAGACAGCCTTTTGTTTTGATAACTTATTCCCATGCTCAAACTATGTTCTGAAAATCATCGTTACTCGCCTTATACCTGAGAAAAGACCTACCAAAAAATGGATTATGCAAAGAACGAATTTAGCTAAAAGTTTACATACTTCCTTACTTACGGACTCTTTAACGAGCAGATCTTCGTATTTCATCTGAAATCATAACATCTAATAATCTTTTTTTTACAGACCGAAGAAATGGAACTGTCAAGCAAATATACTAAGAGTAACGCTCATACCCGGCATTTGAATTCACCAATAGAGGCCGCGAGAAGAATTTTGGACACTCTTAATGAAGAGGAAATCTGTAATTTTACGGGACGGTTTTCTAGAGCTGGATCAATGCGGTCCAGGAATACCCCGAGGGAGAGTCCTAGACCCAAATGGAAATAGTAAAAAAGCGTAAAATGGATTTTGGCACTATAAAACATGAAAGAATATCGAGAAATATAATAAAAAATTGATTGTATTAGATAAAATGAACGGTTTTGTCTAGGTAACGATGATATCTATGAATCATGTAATTTTAATAATTAGTTTAGATATCATGTTTTTTTTTCAATAATAGGTTAAGTATTTTTTGGTAGTCCCCACATTAATTAACCTTTTACTTTAAAAAATATATATATATGCAATTAATAATAAACGAACAAATATTATTGGCATAATTAAGTTTAGTTCATTAGAAATGGTCCATTTCAGTACAAAACAGCTATTTTTGATTTTTCATTACCACAGATCAAGTATATTACAAAGATGTTAAATAACTTAACATTTTTCATGTAAAGCGTAAATTAAAAATTAAAAATAATGATGTATTGTGTTTTTTTTTTTAAAAACTAAAAGCTTCATCTAAAAAAAAGCTTATGAAGTTGACCACCTCATTATCCCAAAATCCTTTAAAATATTCAACAGCTACTAAAATTCTATTTTTAAATTCAAACTTGTCTAAACTAAATCTGAAGTTACCACAACATCAGCCTTATACGCTCCTGACACACAAGGTTCAATTTTTCGTCTTTTGACGCATACAAGGTTTAATGTATGGAAATCTTTGAGAAATTTCCCAGATGCTGAAGTTTAAGATATTATAGATATCGTTTCTCGGTTATTACAAATTCATTGAAATGTCAGTTAATTAAGTTAATGAAAAATTTTGCACAACCACGCATTGCTAACATAAGAAAAATCTGAAATGTTGGGATTGCTATATCATCTTCATTTGATCAAATTGCTAAAATTTAAAACCAAAAAACTAAGTCACTGCAAGTAGATATAAAGTCGTCTGTGAAAATCACTAATCTACTACGAGGAACCTCTTTATTAACTAAAGTACAAAAAAAGTTGAATTGCTCTCTAATATAATTCTTCTGGACTTACTGGTGAAACCAATGCTTACTGAAGTTATATAAAGGGGTAATCCATTAAGCGAATGTGACAAATCTTTTTGGTAAGGACTAATGCAAATCAAGTAGATCTTTTGAGTCCTTTTTCTTAAAGTTTTCATATTTTGTACGTATTCTTTAACTACTATGATAATAAATTCGTTTAAGAATATCAATCAATAAATCTCTAGCTACTTCATTTGGGTTTCTTTAATAACTATTACTGCTAAGAGTTTTATTTTTTAATTACATCTTATTTTCATTATATTCATTACATTTTATCATCTTCTTCGCTAAAGCCTTAAATAAGTTATTTCTGAACTAATTTAGTCTATAGACTAATCTTGCTATAGCATCTATTTTTTTAACTTTACACATCGCAGGAGCTTAAGTTCTACCCAGAGCACCATAAGAAGGTTGTTACAGAGATTTAAAGAGACTGGTGATGTGAGAGAAAGATATAGCGGAGCAACAAGAGCTACAAAGCCTATATATAGCAACTAAGCCTATAGGTTCATTTGCCTTCAGGCATTACGAAACCCTAGTATTACTGCTAACCAGCTAAGTGAGCTTTGAAATGTTTATGGCATTAGTGGCACTGCTCAAATAATAAGGAATTGATTACATGAATACAATCTTTACGTGGAAATCGCGCAAGGAGATTAGGATGGGCCAAAAAATATTAATATTAGCAAGAGGAATCTTTTTACCGAGGAATCAAGGTTTGATTTATGTCCTTAACACCTCACAACGCATCTCAGCAGCAGCAGTGTTCAATTGGTATTAGGACTAATCTGGTTTATATTGGAAGGTTTTTAACAGCAAACAATTAACGTAATTAAATTTTGAAATTTAGTTTAAAAAAATATTTTGGGAGGTATAATATTCAACGAAAGAACTCTTATAAAACATATTTATATACAGGGTATCCAAAATCTATTTACACACGATTTTTTGTCGCTCCTGTATATGATATGAAAAAAAAGTTAAGATACAAAGTGTTTGTTTGAAAATACTAATTTTGTTAACAGTACTGGTAAATGTACAAAGTATCTCAAAAATAAAGTTTTCATTGTTAAGTAAGTTTTTTTTAAATGGAACGCCCTATATATTTTACCAAATTATTTTATCCTTTATATTACTGTATATATTATTTATATAAATAGGATCTTAATATTGACAACAAATGAAATATTTCAATATCTAGACCAATTATCAAATCAATTAGTTCTACTAATGAAAAGAGGCTCTTATAATAGATATACTTTTATTGTTTTTACGTTTGTCATCAAATAATGTTTAAAAAAATTTCAAAGATTTTCATTTGTGCTACAAACAGTTCTAATACGTAGTAGGTTATTTAAAATACAATTTAATTCTCACAAGGCCTTCGTCATTCAATTTTCACTTAAAATAGTAAATGGTTGCTGTGTGCATAGAGGCGGGCGTCGCGGCAGCTTTTGCCAGCGCTCCAGAAATTACTGTTACCAAGAGGGCTAATTTCAGTCTGGATTTTCGACGTACTCAGGCTGCCTTTCAGGTAATTACTTAACAGCACTGTCTAACAAAGAAACGCTTAATTAATGTTAAATAAGCCGACTGAACAGCCTTTAAGCTGTTTGTTTGCAGTCTGCTCAGAATATTCTAGTCTTGTACTTGAAAAATGTCAGTAGCTAAATTTAAATTCTATATTTTAATATTATTTGATAAAAGAAATATGTTTAGAAAATACTATCATGTTATAAAGCATTTAAACTAGTCGAGAATATGAGCGTAAGAATTATTTTCCAATTTTACTATTACAAAAATAATAGTTATGACATGTACTACGCAAGATCAATTACTTGAACTTAATATTTTTATACTGGATGGCTCTCCGACAAAAATATTGAAAATTTGATGATCTTGGCAGGATCGTTGAAGGATACATAACTAAAATATTTTAATAGCCTTGGCATTTTTGGCAAAATTATTGGATAATCCTCTCTATAGTTTTCCTATAATCCATCGATGCAGTTGCCGGATAACCACCTGAACATGAAGGCAACCTAATGCTAACATTACTAAATTTTGCTAGGATTTCATATATTGAAGGTTAATGTTAATGAATGTGTTTCCTATTAAGGTTCAGATAAAAAATTAATAGACTTGAATTGCCATAATAAGTTTGGAAGCTATATAGTCATTAATTGCACACTATATTTTTACTTATCCAATACTAATCAACAAATCTGGCCATGGCTCCACCATAAGCCGGCATTGGATTTCAATGGCCAGTTTACGTTGTATTAACAACTAGCTGATATCGTTAACATCATTTAATGTCGTCAGAACAACGTAATCATCTTTTAATGCAATTAGTCAATTCTTTCTAATTTTAACACAATTGAGATGAATCTTAGTTTTGTATAGTCCTTACAATGTCTGAGGAACCTTGATTTTAATCGTCAGAATATTAGATTGAGTATTTAATTTAAAGACTTTCTCTTCATGGACTGGGGTACAAACCCCCAAAAAAAAACTTTTGGTAATAAAGTGATTGAGTATTTTGATAATTTGCTACATAAAAAATAGAAGAATAACTTTTAAATATAAATAAACAATCTGATTTTGTAGTTTTTGTTTTTTAAATGCTTTTTTTTTCCTGGATTCCATTTCACCCGGATAATAAAGGCAAGGTTCAAACAGATTAATTTTACTCAATGCAAAGCCACAATTCTTAGGAGGATATGAATGCTTGAAAAATTTTTTTTTAATCACTTACAGTTTTTTTAATCGCGATTAAAATCATTATCAAATTTGTGGCCAAAGAAGTAAAAATTGGAAGAGGAAATAAAACGATGTGTATCCAGATTTATTGTGCTCTCTTCTTTCAATTTTTTTGCCGCCAGATGTACAACAGCACAGCTACATCTCTAGATCACTAAATTCTCTTTGCTGGTTGCCCATGTAAATCACCTGTGAGACCAGAGTTGTGAAACCAAAACCGCCCAGAAACGCCAACTACTAAGAAACGAACTTGCTGAAAAGGAAGAGATAAAAGCTAAATAATTATTTAAACTAATATTTATGTATTGAATGTATTAAAAAACTGACGTACTATAACTTCAAACGTGATTAATTCTGGACGTATTGATTCCTATATAAAATATCGATCTTAGACTGTCAGGTTGGTTGGGTGTCCTCTGCAAAATATGTGGTATCCTAAAATATTGCTCTTAATTTTTATAAATAGTCTCCCAATAGACAGAATATAAAAAACTGTACTCATTTTACGGATGACACTACGGGCTCTGGAATCTAGTTTCCTAATGAACAAAGGAAAATCTTCTTAAATCGTAATTGCTATATTTCATTCTTCGCTTAATTCTGTCATAACCTATGACATTTTGGTTTGTGTTTACTCACTTTTGGCACCCATACTCTTTGGATTTCAAAGAAAAGCTATGCATACATGGATGCATGTTTTTAGGAGATACAACATACTGACTCAGTTTATATTTGAGAACTTTAATTTATATAAATGACAATGAAGGTTTCTTTGGGGCGCACAATCTTTGTTTTCTTTAAAATGTAGTGAATTTAATTAATTGTTTTTAATGACCAAACCTGCTCAGTAGTTATTTATTATTTTTATTGCAAGGGAAGCTTTAAGGATTAGCTTTGATAAAACGCTAAGCTGGATTTAATCTTGAGAGATCTATCATGAAAGCAGATATGCCACACTGTAACTGCAACGGAATATACGGCAAATATTGGGAATAAACTAGAATTGAACCCAAAGAAGATGCTCTGACGGTATACACAGGAATACGGCCTATGAATATCTGGTGTGGTGGAGAAAGATCTCTGAACCACAGCAAAACTGCCTTTGATCAGATTATTTTGTCTTGTAACTATGAGTGCCTTTGAATGACAACGACAGCTGCCATGGAGTACTCTTCGTTGCATTTGTACCTCCAGGGAGAGGTCTTAAGCACCACACAAAAGCTGTATCATAGCAATTATGTTAAGATATTTCGCCACAAGTCGATCTTTTGAAGATTTAAAATAATAACTATGTCCACGCCATATGTATGGTATTCCAGAGACTTGTAGATACATATATTTAGAAGTAAGACTATGACTGACTATGTTTTATTAAATAAATTAAACATTCTGTGACTAAACCTAAATAAAAATACATCCGTTTCATTTATTTTACGTACAAAATTGCGGCTGCTTCATATTCAATTAACTCATTTTTTTCGAGCTGATTTCTACAATTCATAAAGTCGGTCTTGAATTTCTTTTGTTGCTTCTTACTTTTTTTATCTGAAATAGGCTTTCGAATAGGTGAACTTGGGCATTTATGAAATATTTACACTTGCGATGATGTTGACTTTTGCGATATCTGAATTATTACTGATGAATGGAGGAACTATCGAAGGCACGAAATTTAAATAAGATCTAGGTTAGTAAATTGTAAGTTTTATTTATGTAAATTTAGTTAGTAATATTCATACATTTCTTTAAGTCAGCTAGATCAGCCAAACAACACTGAAACAGAAAACAATTCTAATTTTATGTTTTTAGGAGACGAAGCAGTTTCTTGACATGAGAATTTTTTAAACCATACTTATAAAAATAACTTTCTTATGGTTCAAGAACTTTCAATTACAGATTGTCCAGAAATGTTGTAATAGTTTAGCAAGAATTAGAATACTTCAGACGCCAATAGAAATGGATATAAAAACATGGACTAGATTTATATATTTCGCCAAAGTCTGTAACAAGTTCTTTCGATCAATATCGTGAATCTGAGATGTTCTCTTGCGCTGTGTGGATCTCGAAGAATCCCTATGTATCATAAAGAGAAGTAACATAATCTCTCTAATGTGAACACCGATTGTTTCATGTCACTATTGTATCATCTTAAAATTGATTGCAATAATGTATTTAAATATTTGACGATTTTTTATTATTAATTTCTCTAAATCTAAAGGTATTAGTCTAGTAAATTGCTTTAGTGACATTTTCTATCGGGTGTGTATATTTTCGAATAGTAATAACGGTTTTCTGCAGAATTTCGGATTATTACTGATACTGTAAGAAAGCAAACAGACTTAAAAAGTCTAAAACCGAAAAAAAACATTATATAAATCCAGAACCGGCCTAAGATATTGCATATAATGCCGCAAAACATAGTACCTGTACCAGAACGGAAGAAAACAACAAATAATACTGGGACAGATTACCAGATCTTAAACAAGCGAAAGCGTTAATACCGAACCTTACAAGAAATCTAAACGATTTCATTAGGATATTAAGTAAGAAGCGTTTAAAAACCTTAATGGGTGTATATACTGGTTACTATAAACTAAAACATTTTTCAACACATTTTTATGTGACTGTCCGGCACTGGAGTGAACCAGGGAAGTCATCCTTGGAATGGCCTTACCACAAGCGGAAGATATTAAAAGCGTATGAATATAATAGATCAGTAAGTCGCGGTAAAGGGTCTAACTCGACTAATCATATTAAACCGAACGTAATATTATTTTCAAAAATTTAATTTTTTACCAGATATCTTCAGTTTTTTTCAAATACACTTTTTCACTAGTCATAAAGATAAGATTTTATCTGGTCCATACAAGAATTTATTCGGAGATCTTGTGACCTCGAATATATCCAACAGATACAACATAACAAGCCTTTACAAAATATCATACAGGCAAAACATTGAATAAGCAATATTCTATTTTCATTCGATCTGTAAACTGAAATTGAATTTTTATTGACCAAAATTAAAATTTTTATTGTCTTCATTAAACATTAACTGCCATTTTAGTTTTCCCTATCTATGCTAGGCTGGAGGTATATTTTTAAAATTTTATAATAGACGTTTTGTTGTGCTAATCTAGTCTACATCATGTAAGTAAAACCACGATTTTTATTTTACGAATAATATAATATATTACACATATTATTTTAGATTACGTAAATATACATGTGGAATCATATTTGTATGTATTTATGCTCCATATTGGAAAATCAATTGTGCCAATACTAATTTAAAAATGAAATATTTAGAGGGAATAATAATGGAGGCAAAAAGCGTTAATAATTAAAAATATGGTATTTGAGACTAACTTAATTCCATATTAGTACACTTTAAAAATTCAAATAAAACAATTGCAAGTGGGCATTAAACATGAGTAAAATTAATGAAGCGAATTGAATTTAATTTAAGCGACTCAAAATATCATTCCATCATTGATGTTAATTAAATATTAATAAAAACTCTCATAATTAAGTTGTAAAAGAAATATTGGTATTGATCAAATAAGCTTAATGTTTTATGAAGTTAAATATTGTATATATAATTTAATTTGAAATATAAACATATTGTTTAACATCAATTGACTAGTAATGGCATATTATTAAAAACTTATTAAATATTCAATAGTTCTGATTAAACTGAATTCTTTTTTCTTAAATTGAAAAACCAAAGCTTTTATACACAGTCATTCAATTAATCATGACAATAATTTGCGAGAGACTTTCCTGGCAGCAACAATATGCATGTAACTTGTTTAATAGGATATCATATTCACCATAGTCAAACGCCTTACTGACATCACGGAAAATGATTCTGCTATGCTGTGATATTTAAAAATCCTCCCAAATTTGTTGAATCAAATTAAAGAATTTTAGAGAGCGTGTTTCTATGCTTTGTGAATCCAAATTAACATTTTGACAATAACTTTAGTCCTACTATTTAGTTTCAGTGACTAATATTCAGCTCTCTTTTATAGTTTAAAAATACGCATAAATTGAGTCGCACAACATGTATCCTAGAAAACTTTTAACCTTTATTAAATAATTTACTTTTTTTTAATTATCAATTATATTTTTTTTTTCTAAAACACATCATTTGTCATTAAAAATCTTAACTTTACTTACTAAGCAACTTATTATATTGGGGTACATTCGCTGATTACTGGATAACTGCAAATATAGTTCTAATTTCAGTTATCCACACCCTTCAAATCAATGAATTTCCATCTAGTTAATACTTTTCCAATCATCTTTTTCTAAAATTCTTCTGGAGAAGGTTGTTACTAAATTTTTTACCACAGCACAACCACAACCTTTTTCCAAGTTACTAATTATCTAAGTACATGCCATATTCTTCTTGATTTTTGTAAAGCTTCCGATACTACAAAAGATCAACTTTTATTGGCTTAAGTAAAAAATTGTGGTCTTGATGCAACTGTTTTAAGATTCTTTCATAATAATTTTATTAATAGTTTTTATAAGGTTTCTATAATTTCTTTAAATCAGAGAATAAGAAGTCAATATTTTTCCAATGGTTATTTTTTCAATTGGATATATTATAATTATATTACATTGTCAATGACACTCAAGTTACTATTCAACTCAATAATGTCAGTATCTTTGACATCATATATTGTATGTACATAACACTGTGTGTATAATATCTATATAACACTAATTTACCACCGATACATATCAATGCTGCAAAAGACAATAGAGTTACTCTTAATAAAAGCTAAATTTGGCTTGACAAAACTTAGCGCATATAGACTAAATAATTAACGAAGACTATTTTCAGTATATTATGTAAATAAAGTACGTAGAAGAAAATAGGAATGCAACTTGCGGAAACTTTAAAATCTAATTTTCGAACTTTGCCATTAGTATCTACTTTGTCAAATGCAAACTTCCAACAACAACTATTCTACAGGCTTATATTCTAGAGGTGTCTATAGAGGCATGTGACGTCTGGTAATGTAGAAGAGGTCACATTTTTTCATTCATTCACAGAGGACATTCTTTAGTTTGGCGTGACGTGAGTTCAATTCAGGACTCTTTTTTTCTTCCAATGCTCATTAACAACAAAGATTTTATTGCAGATTTTGTGGCCATTGGACCAAGTGTGTATTACTATTCCTGATCTGGAATCCTCTCCTGTTCAGGTTTACTTTGGTTTTTCTTGTCCTGACCGGTAGTTCTTGGTGCCCAGTAGGCATTCTGACTTAATCTTCGATACTGAACTTAGTATGATTGTCGTCTAAGTGAGGGCAGTCTTGATGTTAATTTTTCTGGCAATTCTTCTGATTTTCTGACGAAGTGCCTTTGATGTACGGAATAGTTAAAAATCATGTAGGATCCTCCACTTGCTGTGACTCTTGCCTTGTTATCCCTGCTGCTTGGTACAAATAGATTTAGATGCTTATTTTGATATTTAATACAGGAACAACATTATGTTCCTTCCTAATATCATATTTTGTAGAAAGATAAGAAGGCTTTTCTTGTACCATTCTGTCTTAGAGATTTAATTAAAGTTTTTTATGTACCAGATGGCAGCTCTGTTTGCTCTTGTAAGTTATAAATTTCCTTTTTCTACTTAGACATGTAAGGCACTAAATCACAATAGTAAGTCCAGTAAAGACTTCAGACCAAGGCTTTCCTGCAAGCCCAGACATGGTTATATCAGGACAATTCAGATTTCAACTGGCTGTCCTGGAGTATTTCAACTGTAAACTCCTCAGCACTATAATGGCTAGCTATTTATATAGTAAGGGGATCTTATAAATAATATCTAATAAGATTATATATCAAACGATATTTCAAAATACAGTAAATTTTTTAAATGTTTTTTTTTATCATTTATCTATACAAGGAAAAGCATTCATATTTACTTTACCTTTATAAAATATAACGTATAAAATAAAATGTTATCGGATGTTCCTTTTTCATCACTGTCGCCAATGCTTCGCGTATTCAATAGGCCCTTTGTTTATCAAAAACTTTCCAGCGACGAAAAAATGTTAAAATTAAGGGCCCCTGGTATTACTTGAACAATAGAATAATTATTATTATTAATCATAAATACAAAAATAAATATTATAATTTTAGAAATTTTTACATAATTATTTTGAAACTTATATAGCCTAATGTCTTGAGTATAAAAAGAATATAGTTAACACAAAAAATAATTTAAATTATTATAAGTTTTCTCAAGGCCTGTATTGAAGAATTAAATATAGTTTCAATACTAAAAAAGGCAAGTATAAAAAATACAAATAACTATAACGTTTAGTAGTAAATATGCTGTAAGTTACATTTGGCACCCTTAAGGCCCTTTAAAACCACCAACCGGTGGCTCCCTCACGATCGAAGCGGCAACACCATCAACTGCTGCACAGCATCTTAACATTATCCTGGAAATTTTGCAGGAGCGATCCGTGACAGTCGCGTGTCCAAAGCTACCTAGCTATTCGAAGAGCTCGAATTAAACAGCAAATTTTAAAAAAGTATACATTGTATACAGTTAAGTTATGCGTGGCTTATTTTTCTAGAACATAATTAAATAGAAGGAGAATAGTTTAAGTTAACACGATGTTGTTGGGGTGTACTTAAATTGGAAAAGGTAAATGTTTTGATACCTGTTGTTAGATTTACAATTATATACGCCTTTTAACTTTGAAGTATTTTATATAATTATTTATTGCTCTAGAATGTTTAGAAGTTGTTTTAGAAAAAGTAATTAAATAAACATGATGCTGGTTTCTTTATTTTCGTTCATAATAGAACTAAAAAAAAAATAATTTATTAAAAATAAAATACTACAAAGAATTGATGCTTAATTTTAAGGTTTAATTATTTTAATTTTTTATCAGTAAAGTGCTTAATTTACTTTTTTTAAACAATACAAATGCGATAGAAAATTAAATAGAATAATTAAATAGTTTGCATCAAAACGGACTAATACATAAATGTTTGGCTCAATTAGTACTATTAAAAACTTTTAAACGACTTTTAGATACTTATAAGATACTTCAAAATTATTTTTAAAATTTTATTACTAATTGCGTCATGTTTTAAATATTTACCATCTACATAGTAAACTATTGTCCTTTTGCTTATAAATTTATAAAGAAGCTATTTTAAATCATTAGTATTTTAACTTATATTTATGAATTCTATGCAAACTGAACTAAATTCCTGGAAGGCATATAAAATTACTTTAAAACCTTATTGTAACATATATATTAAAGTAAAAAAAATATTACTTAAAATAATTAATTAAAATATTCGAAATTATTTCCAATGCCATAAAAATGTCATTAAGCTTATAGAAGAGGTATGAAGTAAAAAAGTTAACTCAAATTTTTGAGTTTATTCAAATATTCAAGTATTAAAATAGAAATAATTTCATCAACACAATATTTATGCCTAAAAAATGATACTATATAATTGCACCTAGTTTATGTAGAACCTGTTGAAAAAAACAATCCAATAGCTCCAAACTAAAATTAATAATTTCAACAAAAATAAATTCTTACTAAATAAAAAAAATTAAATAAAAAACAAAAACGAACACCACTCAAACTCCGTAAGTACCTAGCCCCAAAATATAAAGAGATGAAAGATCAGGATATCAAAAAAAGCAGCAAAAGAAAACGTATGATATAAAATATGTCGTATAGTTAGCAAACATCAAAAAATTTGACAAATCTTTCATCGTTTATAATATTTTTAGTTTATTAGGAGTAAATTGTACACTTTGGAGGCACACTTTTTAAACATCTTTGAGTATCTTTCTTCTTATACAAAGGCATGACCAGGTTTTGATTGGTCTAGTATGATATATTATATATATATATTCGAGCTTAAATTGCAAATTCTTGTTTTCATAAAAAAGAGACACTACTATAAAAGTACAACATTTAAACAATAAATATATTTTGACTTTAGAGTTGATCATTAGCAAATTATTTAAAATCAGCCCACATAACTGCCACATAATGTCATATTGCAAGATCAATCACATGATCGGCCCATTTTAAATTTTTGTCAACTGTGATATTCTGATATTTAATGGTACTGACTTCATGAATACCAATTCTAAATAGTGTTATTTGCAAGAAATTGTAATTTTCTATATCGGCATATGTTAAGAAAAATGCGATGTACTTGGTTTTATGTATATTAAGTGTTAATTTATTATGATCCAGCCAGTTTTTAACTATGCCAATGCTACCTCTACTTTTGTTTTGAGAGTTTACCAAGTATCAGGGATAAAGAATAGAACAGTATCGTCGGCATAGAATATTATTATGCCTCGTATATATATTATAAAAAGAAGCGGACGCAGGGCAATCACTTAAACAGTATTTTAATTTAATTTGCTGTGTTTTATTTTTAAAGTAGCACTGAAAGACCCTCAGCACAGCGCCTTTGACTCTAATAACTTCAAGTACTATCCGGAACTTTTTATGAAGCACATTTATTATACATACAAGATCTGCTCAACAGGCAGATGCAACTCATGAATATTGAATGCATCTGCAGACGTCTATAACGTCGCTATATCGAGACTTCTTTTTATGGGGAAGTGCAAGTCTGTGGAATCATCTCTCAAAGCACGTCTTTACTTTTCACGAACATTAAAACTTGCAAAACTTTAAGAAAAATATCCAGAGACACCTTCGTAGAAATGGCGCTTATTATGATTCTCGAGTATATGGTACTCAAGTTTCAAGTTTATCACAGAGTTTCAAGTTCGTCACTTAATGAGTTTTGAACTAATATTGTCTTGACTATGGGAGGTATTATTTGTAAAAGATGCTGTATGCTAGACAATTTCGTTTTCACTCACTGGCCTAAGAAACACGTTTTGAGTAATACTTAGATGTATCTTATTGACCATTTTTTGTGCTACACTTATGAAGTAATCATTGCAATAATTTGCCATCTGATTTATTTTATCAAAAGGTTTATTATTGTCATCTAAAATATTGATATTGTTACCATCAGATTTTTGCTTACTAGAGTTTGTAGCTTCATATAATAATCATATTTATTTTTAGTAAATCACGTCTAACAGAAATTATAATTGTCTTACATCTATATATATTTATTGCACTAAAAAATTTATAAACAAAATCCTATTTTTGTGGATCTTTCTCTATAATAACGAAAGTTTAAGATTCTTGACTTATGAAGTCTTTAAAAGATTTGTGATTGAGTTTCGTAATAGTTTCATTCACATAGTCTGGTAGGTTATTTTGTTGCTATATTCTCAAAAGTTTGGAAAATAAGAATAGTTACTTTAAGTCCTAAGAAACTCTAAAAATTACATAAAATAACTTGAAATAGCTGAAATATTTTTTTAATGTAGAAAACATGATAGATGTAGAGAATTGCCTGAAAGTCATAAAAAATTATTAAATTATTGCTAATATCTACAAGACAGAAAAGTAATATTAAATGCTTAGAAAATATGAAAAAAATTGCTGAATAACTTGAAGAATGATTGCTTGGAACAATTACAAAAAGACTCTAGGAGCCTGAAAACCACAAGAAACTATTGAAAATTCTGGGAAGACAAACAAGGGGAAGGAATATAAGTTATTTCCATAAGTATTCGAAATAAAATATAAAATAACTTCAAATACATAAAACTCTTTTACGAAAATCAGATATTTTGAATTTTTTTTCATATGCCTAAGAGGCATAAGAAATGACATCAAATACGTGGAAAAAACAAAACTGGTCCCAAAAACAATTGCACGCAAAAGCCTAAAAACAAGAAAAATATTTCAAGTCGGTATTTCAATAAAATAACTGAAATAAAATTAAACATAAGACTAACATATTAGAGATTTACTTTAAATATCTGAAAGATGTAAAAAACTACTTCAATATAGCCTAAAAGCCAAGAAAAATTATTGAAATATTTCCAATATATGCAGAAAATGCCCGAAAAACATACCGAATGACAATAAAAGCCTAGTAAACATTTAAAAATATACTTAAAATTCCTAGACGGTATACGAAATTAGTTAAAAAAAAAATTAACAATATGAAAAAAAAACTTTAAATACCTGATCAAAATCTATTAAATTTCAAGTTGAAATTCTTAAACTCTAACCAAATTACTTAAAGAGTTATTGCCAATACTTAGAAAATATTCTATAAAATGACTTAAGAAAATATCCTGAACATTGAAAAAAGTTATTTTAAATTCCTCGAAGACGAATAAATGTCGGAGTATAACCAATTTCGTCAATTATCTAGGATAAACTGTAAAATTACTTTAAATGCTTAAAAAAAATGCTTTGAACTAATATTTCCAACGAAAAATTGAATATTTATCAAACCTCTGTGTTTATATTAAAACTTAAGATTAAATTTGATAATTAATAATTAGATTTCCATAGTTATTTGCTAATTTTAGAAAGTTTTTATTATAAATAATAATTTGACAATGATTAAAGATGCAGGGTTTAAAGGATTAATGTAATAACAATCTAAGCCGCGACTGTTTTGTTGATCAATTTAAATGTCCAACCAATAACCATTTACCAAGGCATATCTTACCAAATTAAATATATAATAAATCTTCCAAGAAGCATGATTTTAATTAAAAAAGTAAAGAAACTAGTATATAAAGAACTTCTAGTTTCATAAAGATTGAAAACTTTTTTAAATTAAGTTTGTACTTTATATTCGACCGGCAATACAGATAAGTAGAGAAATGAAGTTTAGGTTGATAAAAAAGTCTTTTTGCTAAAAAAGTTGCATCCACTTCTCGTCTCGTATTTAAGAAATTGAAAACAAAATATTTCTAATTTTCTTCCTTAATTTAATTAACAATCTATATTTAGCAAAACTGTATTTTAGTAAAATCTATATTGTTGTGATGCATTCATAATTGTTTACCTATTTTGCTAGGTATTACGTCACTTTGTCAATAAATATCAACTTATAAAATAACATGTTATACGATCAATTTTTGAAAAAAAAAGAACAATATAAAAGAAATGTGAACTTTCGATTTTAAATATACTTTTTGTTATATTAAATTCAATCAAATTTAGTCCAATAAATCTTAAATACAATAATTTACTTGAGGTATAACAGATATTTTTATACACCCAGGAGATAAGCTTTAATCTATCGACCTCTGAGCTTGTTTCTTCTTTTCAATACCCTACTTTACTTTATTTTTCATTGAAATGGAAAAAAAAGAAAAACCTATCTATTGAATAAGAAATCCTAATTTTAACCAACGTCTCGGTCGTTAAATCTACTATTTTTTTCTAGGTAAATAAACTTAAGCTAAATAAACAAAATTACTTACTTTTTTTGTCCCTACGATTTTTCCAAAAACAGTAAATAAAAGACTTTTTTTTTAGATTGATATTTGTTTGACTTCCATAGATTGTTTCGAACAAAGTCGAAGTAACAAAGAAAATACGAAGGCTACTTTTTTAATAGGTATCATTCTAATATAATTCAACAGAAATAGAAGATACATGAATAAAATATACCTGTTTCTAATATTTAATTAATTTTTTAAAATGCTCTGTTTAATATTTCAGCGTATGAGATAATATTTTTTAAATTGATATTTATTAAAACAGCTACGTAATATCCAACAAAATATGTAACTAATACTGTATTTAATGATACACTAGACTTTTAGCCCGTGCTTTGAAATATAATCCACTTTTTTTTACAATACTTTTCTTTGGGGCATGATAACTTGACTTTATTTTTCTGGAACTTGGTGCTTCATCTCTCTCTTATCTTTTGATTAACTAGCATTAATCCAGTGGTTATCGCAAACGCAAGATCGTTTATGTTTAGATTTTTCAGTAGAATAGAAAATATTTTTAAAAATGCATGTCATTTTCTAGAAAAATAATAAACAACACAAAAGATACCCATTTTTAGATTTTCAACTACAAATTTAACGTTTTAATTTTTTTTTAGTTTTCACCTCTAATCTAAATAGTAAATAGAGCAAACCTTCAATACATAGCAATATCTGAACAATTTCCTAAATAATTTATATTTTGTATTATCCTATAAAATTCTAATCTATTTTACTTCTCCTGTTTATGTAGGCAAGTATATTATTTATAGTTTTTCGTTTATGCAATGAATGTTATCATACAAAATTCATCCTTTTCTTAATTTAAGAAAAGTAGTAGACTTATCAGAAGGTATGCGAATACTTCATTTTGAACTTCTTGGGATTGAACTAATCGAGACATGATCGAATTTATTCTTCATGTCTTGAAAAAATAATAATTTATTTTCTGCTGGGCAACACAAAAATATGTCTTTTAAGCATTTATTATAATTGCACATATATATTGTAAATAAGCATTTTAATCAATAACATCCCATGTAAACACAACAAAAATCCATCAGCCTTCAGGTAGTAAATTCTACCATATTTAAACCATAGGGTCCATCATCTGGATAGGACTCAGTCTAAGCGAATACAGGTTCTTGATACTAAGGATAATATTTCAAATCAAATATTGTAAATCATTGCAATTTATTTCTATTCAGAAGACCGAATAAACATACTATTTGAAAACTTTTCCAATAAATTGGGCTTTTACAAATTTATCATGAATTTAACCATGAACATCCACACCGACCATTGTAGTGGCCAAAGGCTGTTGTGCACATAGGTCTCCTGATGGAAAGCTCTCTTCATCAGGATACCCGACAAAATCTTTCGCCTTGGTACAGCGAGAGAGTCACTAATTGGTCTATGAAATTTTAGATCGCTGTGCAAACTGTTACTCAGATATATTAACCTAAATGTTCGGCACTCGCCCATAACGTGGCCAACAGTGTTTCCTCCTTTAAACACCAACGGTGCTGCATGTTATCTGTGTCCTGTCACCAAGACCTTTCACTAGCTGAATTTCGCATCTCTTTAAGCGCAGTTATTGTCTAGTGAGACAGACAGAGAACTGTTTATGTAAGTTCTTCCTCATTATCAGCATTACCGGAGTGGCCAAGCACCGAGATAAGTTAATTCTGTGACCCCTTTTTAACCCACTTTCTCTAGAGCCTTTATTTATTCCAGTACAATTTAAGCAGCCTTAATGGCGTAGCAGATTGATACTATGCTATTGCCTCCGCAATTTTAAAATTTCTGTCCAAATTTTAACATAGCAAAGACTTTAGCCTGGACTACAGTAGAGTGCTTCACCAGTGAGTAGGCATTGCTAGTATATGGGACTCCATCATAGAAGCCGGCTGTGCTGTTCATTCAGAAGTCATCTGTATACCAGATGGTATACCAGGACTATTGAGTCCTGCCATTCCTCTCTGCTTGCCAAATGGGTCATGAAACATATATAGTCTTTTATCGCGCATGCTATATATAATCACTCCTTATCAGGAGAGAACATGGATGTACGGTCTCTGACCAAATTTTAGCATGACTAATACCACCAACGCCTAGTTAACCGAAGACATGAAACCTGTACGTCATTTTATATTATATTATTTATGATAGATCTTTAGATATGCGTGGTATTGAGAAAAATATCATCTTTGATCATCAAACAATGACCAGTTCCTCTTTAATTTAAATAAAGGTAAATCAAAATTCCATCGTTAAGAATGCTACTTGTACACAAAATATTCCTATGCTTATCTTATTAACGGACTTCAAATTAAAAGCGTTAGTAACGTAAGCATCATTTGAAATCCCCTGAAAAATAACTCAACAACAAAGGGTTAAGAACTTCTCAACAACAAAACATAGTAATGTAAAATTTATTTTTGCAATAAGTTAAGTTGTTTGACATTAAGTTCGTTACCTAACTTCCTTTTTATATTAACAGAAATAAAAATAATATATAACATGGTTTTTACTAAGCCATCTTTTCTCTTGAGTCTTTTTCTAAATGAAATTAATCGTAAAATCTAACTAAGTAAGCCAGGAGACACCCTAATAGCTTCTTAAATTCAAATCTCTCTCCATCCAGCTTCACCTAAATGACGCAGTGGCTGGCTCTAATGCTCTTATATTCGCTCTCCACCGTTTCCTCCGGAAAATGGGTTATGCGGCTAAGAGGCGCTCATATCTATCAAAAAATAGGTCATGCTCCAATAAACCTAGGACGGGATTTCATTTTGCCTTTAACTATTTTACGTGGCTATGCGCCCGTATATGCAGCTATACATTTTCAGTCCGGTAACTATTTTGGGAGCAAATGGTTAGATTTTGTGCTAAATGGTCTAGCTCTAGATAGTAAAGTTGAGGAAGGCATTTCTAGTAATAAAAAGTTAAACTGAGTTTTTTATGAGCACTAAAACTTAATTTACATAATTCGCTTTAATGTTGTAAGTTTACGGTTTTTGGATAGTTTTTTGGTTGATAAACTATGTAGCTCTTACATTATGGCATCTAAAATAAATTAAATAGAACTTGGTTTTTTACTTTCAAAATTTTTCATTCATATTGATCAGTTTTTGTTTAAAGTTTCCACATATAAGTTTTTTTTCTAGTACAGAAGATGACACATATCAATCCTTATTTTTTTTTTAAATAAATATTTTATTAACTGATTATTTGATTATTTGGGGTAATAATTTCTCTTTCTTTCCTTTTCTTCTACGTATTTTTTCTTTTCTTTTTCGTCTTCTTCCTCTTCTTCGTCTTTTTGTTTTTCCTTTTAGCATTTAATATATTTGTAGTCTATTTAGAGGTTTATCGAGACTTTTTTCGGGCATTCTCTTTACACTTCTTAAATACTTTTATTGGCATAGACCCAATTTTCTCTTTAGCCTGAAAATTTAAAATGTTGATCTCACAGAAAATATGGCTTGTGTCTTTTCATGGCTTTTACCATTTTTATTAGTCACAGGTTTAACATTAGCATCACAAATAACACATAACTCCAGTAATTGCCTTCACTTTCAGATTTTTTTAAGTTATGGCTTTTCTTGTCGACTAAGACATTCTTTATAAACACCAGTATGTCCCGTAGAGTGGAATTCCGTACCCGGTTAACCACTAAAATTTCCCTGCTGGGTAGTAGCAGTTGGTTCGTTCCCTGCACTGCGATCTACTCTGTTGTAGTCCTATTGTACGCCATAGTATTACTCTTACATGTTTAGTTCTGATGCTTCTAGGAAGTCCAGTATTTTCCCGATTATGTAGTTCTAATCCTCAATCGTGAGAGTTTGCCTTCACTTAGGACTGTCGCCCAGGTCTGATTGAATGCTTCGCAGAAATATAGAATGTGAAGACTGGTTTCTTTTTCTTCCTCACAACCTCTACTTTCGATGTATCTACTTTCTCGAGTCTATGTAGGTGTTTCCTGTAGGATGCATAAGCTGTGAGTGGCCCTGCTACTTTTTGCAGTTGTTGTCTGAAGTGGCCCAGTATGTTCTCACCCTTCCTGAAAAGCGGGCTGCCCAAAAGTTGTTTCAAGAGTTCTAGCTTTGACAGTTATTCCCAGTAGTTTTTATGTCTAAGTTCCAACCAGTGACTGATATCTCTTTTCTAGGTTTTATCACTGATACAGCATATTGGTTCTGGGCCTATGAGTCGCTGTTGCTGGCCCCCCTTCATTGCAAAATAGATTTTCCTTCTTGCAGCACCATGGTTGCCTATATGCTGTGAAAGGTTATAAAGGCCTATCCAGGAGATCCTCCCAGCAGTTTTGTAGTTGTTAGTCTTTGACTTAGTCTCAAACTGCCCTAAAACGTCTATTGCTGCCTGGTCTCCTGATGGCGAAGGTCCGGCCCCTGGGCTTCTTTTATCAGGTGAACACAGGTCTGGATTCCTATTATGTTTGCCTGTAAGGCTGTTGCTTCCAAGCCTATGTTACACGTGAGTTGCCTGCCCTATTGTCCACGGTTTAGTACACCCACAGCGTAGCCGATCTACGATCGTATAGCCGCAGTGTACCATACTGAGTAGCCGCCTTGCCTAAGCCGGGTAATTTTTAGTCCCAGTGGTCCCTTTCCCTCGTTAATTACAAAGGGTTTGTCTGACTGCGTGACCTTGATTTTGTCCGTTCTTAGTGCCATACGCTTAAGGTCCTGTATCTTGTCAATTAGGGCATTGTGTCCAACTATCGTTATGATTGTAGCGCCATTTGACTGTAGCCTTTTTGCTCCCGATATTGCTTTAGCCCGTACTACTAGATATAGTGGGTTATACCCAGACATCCTGTTTTATTTGTTTCGTTGAGTATCAATAGTCCTTTTTTTATGTAACGATGGGTTTCACCATTGTTTCATATACCCAGTATATCATTTTAAGTGAGCATTCTTATGATCTGCCGAACATTCTCTTACAGTACATAGGAGTTTTCGTGGCCCTATTTATATTATTTATTATGTGCTTCTTGTACTTAGTAGGTGTAGTTGTTATTAATATCTGAATTCACCTTTCAGGGACTAGTGCTCGATAACGTATGAGTTGCCTTCCACTTTTGATAGATATACTACCTTCGCTTTCCTCCAATTCTCTGGTATATGCGTCATGGCTAGACTGTCCCTTATTATTTTGTAGAACGCGGGTATCAGAAGTTCTTTGCCCTGCTGCAGCATGATAGGTATAATACCATCTATTCCGGGAGACTTAAATGGTTTGAAGGTGTCTATCGCCCATTTAACTTTCTCTTAACTTTCTCCTTTTTTTTTGGAATAACAGGAAACGGGTATTGGGCCTGTATTGGAGAATTGCGGTGGGAAAACTGGGTGTTAAGCATTAAGGCGAGCTTTTCCTTTATGGTTGTCGTATATTCTCTATTGGAATTTATGCAAGAACTAAGGGTCTGTTGCGGCCCCTTGGCCCCTTTTTTACGGCATCATTGTATCTGGCTAACCTTTGTCTATATTGATTCCACCGTCCTAGTTCTCTATGCCTTGTAGAACAGTTTTCTTGCTGTTTGCCTAAACTCACTCAGTTCTTGTTTCTACCAGGAGGTGTTCCCTGCCTAACATAATTTGCTTAGGAGCCATAATTTCTCGAATGCATCGCTGCGTCTGATAGCCTCTGTAACTGACTGTTAGCACTTTGAGCTCCACGTTGTTTAAAGCTTTCGTTGAACCGCTTTCCAAGTTGCGTTCTAATGTTTCTCTATAGAGAATTCAGTTGGTTTTTTTGGGATTCTTGTAATACTCCGCAGATCCTAGTTCGAAACATATGTACCTGTGATCTAACAAGCTGGGTTCGTCAGATACGTGCCACTTTGCCACAAAGTTACAGATGTGTTGCTTGCCTAGAGTAATATCAGTAACTTCTCTGCGTAGTACGTTGACAAATGTCAGCTCGTCCCCGCCATTAAGTATATTTAATCCGAGGCTATGCACTAATTTAATCGTGACTCACCTCGTTTGTTTGTTTCACTGCCACCCCACACAGCGTGGTGTGCATTGGAATGGCATCCTATAAAGAGGTTTTCCAAACTTTCCTGATCTACCAGCCTCCGAAGTGGAGTAAGAGGTGGTTCCGCTCGTTGATCATGCGGGAAGTACGCTGAAACTATTGCTGTGTCATAAACCTTCTCCGCTATCTTAATTTGCAATTTGACCGGTCTACATCGTGGCTTCTACATCTTTTCTTATAGATGGAGCTTCTAGGGTTATGTCCTTCTTTTAGATCTGACATAAGTCTCCCTTTCTCTAATCTTTTTATCTGGCCCAGTTCTTGACCAAGACTAACTGAGTATCATTGTCGGCTATGTACTTACTTAAGGCCGCGGTTGCTGCATTGCGGTCCTGTAATTTATTTGTAATAACCTTCTTCTCATGCAGTCCTGTTATTTACGGTTGGGCGGAGGTTCCCGGTGTGGGTCACTCCGTCTCCATCGTAGTTTCGGTGTACCTATTCTCTTAGGGCTTACCAAGGAGCCTCAGCTTTATGCTATCAAAGTTGAGGTATAGCGTTGCTTTGTTTTCCTCACTTTAGCCTATGATCCCTCGTCTATGAAGAAGGTTGACAGGTAACCTTTGCTATTCTGATTTTTCCTCGTAGCGAGTACTTTCCACAGGCTAGTGTTGATATTATTTTGTACATCTAGCCTATGTAAGAGTATTTTCGGTTATGGCTATTTCTACGCAGAAGAAGTTAAAATAAAGAATTGTTTATCCCAACAGTGATTTTAAAGATTCTTTGACGCAAAACAATTTGCGAGATATAATAATTACATGTACTTTTTTTCCTTATCGGCTTGGAATTATATATTCATCTTAGTAGTGATTTTTGTTGATTCGAAACTAATTAAAAAAACTCGTATGGTCTTTGATCTGATAAAATGATTACCTGTTATAAGATAAGACTTTAAAGGTGCATTGAAATGAAAAGAGTAAAAAATGCACATTGACATACATTTTTCTTATTGAATTAATCTAATAATATATTTATGTCAGGAGTGATTTGGAAGATTATTAACTCCGGAACCAGTAACGATTTTCTTAAGTTAATAAATTGTTTCATTTTAGATCCTGTCATTTTCAAAATTTAAAATAAGAAAGGTTCCTTTAAAAGCGGCATTGAAAAATAAAAAGAATAGTTTGGACTGCATTTGATAAATTTTCCTAAGATTGATGATGACAGCTAAATGGATCGCAGTCTATTTTGTTCAGAAAAAAAAAACTTTTAGAACGGAATAAAATTACTCATTTTTTTGCGACAAAAATAAATTATCACGATTCACAAGATTTAAAATTAAACTAGGAATATCCAATTTTAAACTGAAATTTAAAAAAAATCGAAAGAAGTTAAATTTGTTTTATTGTAAATATTTTTTCAGGATAAGTAATGTCTATCGACAAGGCTGTTTCAACTGAAGATCTATGCACTGAAGAGGGTAAGTGATTAAAAATTTTATTATATTATTTATAGTTATAGTTTTTTATTCAGATAACGTTATCCCTCAAGCATTATCCAAAATTAAAATCAAACTCTAGTTTGCACCTTCGACTAATAAAAGATAACCTTAGTTTTAGGTATTGCCAGCGTTTCCCATATATCGCAATATTATTGCTAGACTGCTCTATCTAATAAATAATCATCTAACCACGTTTAACCCAATTCTAATCTGCTAAATAGTCAAATATTACAGAAAATGTAGCCTTTTAAAATGCTGAATTTATCTATCGAACTTAAAGAGGACATCGGCTTTCTTCAATCGATTGATCCTGATCTTTTTCTTCTTTTTCTTCTTCTTGAATCTTGATACTCGTTCGGTGGATGTAATTATTGTCAACTAGAACTGACTACTGAGTGGATCCTTGCTTGTTCCCTAGTACGTTATTACATGGTGGTTGAAGTCGCAAGAGACGATTTATATTAATGACTGTAGAGGAGCCTTCTCTTCCTTCCCATTTGGTTATAGAAACCAGATTTTCCTTAATTTATGATCTACTTCTTTGACGTTGTATTTTGTAGTTAAGAGCCAATTCACTTAGTACCTACGAAAAAGATATCTTTAATACCTTTACTATTTCATTAACAGAGTTAGTATTTTGGTGTCAAGCTTTGATGCTCTATATTTCTACTAATGCCAGTTTTTATCAAAGTAAAATTTATTCTTATAGACTGGTAATTAATGTAAACAGGATTTATTAATATTTTTGTATTTAAAGATGACAAATTTTCGTGAAATATCTACCCCAGAATCATAAAAACTCTATATACCAAATTCACTAGTTTATTAAAATTAAATCATTCTCTCTCAGCATCAGATGTTTGTGAAATAGAAACAGAATTCAACTTTTATCAAAAAATAATCTGATGGAAGTTGTTTTCAGCAGTTCTGCTAAATAATTATTTACCCACATGTAACGTTCTATAAACCTAAATGAGCTAATCTCAGCATATAACATATTCCATCTTTAAAAGGCTGAAATTAGCTCGATACTTTTCTCAATATATTCATCGAAATATTTGTTCTTTCTGCACAGATGCTGAATTTTTAGCTCTGTAGTCTTGGTACAAGAGGAAAGTTGTACCCAGAAGTAGTTTGGATTGGTAATTCTGCGTTAGCTTTTTAAATTAATGTACAGGAAAATTCCTTTGTAGTAATAATGAACTAGGAGATGTGTTTATTGATTCGTTAATTACCTGGTTACGCCTTTTGAAATTTTGGTCTAATTTGCAATAATCTATATTGGTAGTACTTTTTATAGGTAGCCTTCTGTCAACCTCCAACTACTAGTAAAATATGTTAAATGTCTACATTTTTTCAACAGCCTGTTTCCATTCATGACGATAGAGGATCCTTTGCTTCTTTTACATTTGGTTATCAGCAATTATCATGTGAATGAACCAATGCATGTCATCCATTTCGTTGGCATTGTATCCTCTAATTAGGAGTAAGTTAACTTCACCACATACATCAGAAGGTATTGAATATTCTGTTTCGATAATAAAAAATTTGCTGAAAATATTCACATTCATATAAAATACAGATAAAAGGTTTCATCAATATTTAGCGGTTGTTGTTCACTTATTTTCTTGGGTAATTGGTTAATAAGAATAGGAACATAATTGACTAAAGCATTCCAAGAGGTTTTTAGTCTCAAAAACGAAATGTTCAGCATTTCGTTATCTGATAAAATGACACTTCAGTAGTTTCAAAATTAGGTCTATTAACTATCATGATGACATCAAAGTCAAGGAAAATAGAGTTATGTATGATACCTATAGTGTGCGCCTAGAGTAATTGGAACTGCTCTTTTACATAGTACCAGTGAGCTTTAAAACATAGGGGCGATCCTTTCACCGGGGATTTTCTATCCTGGTGCCATTTTTCCAAGATTTATTTAAACTCAAAAGTTAATTTTAGCAGGATTGTTTAGTAGCAAGTAAATATCATGTTTTTAGTTTTATCCAGATTTTAAAATTGAAGCGGCTTGGCTAAGACTGCTTACTAACAGATTCTGTACACCTCAAGAAGAAATGCATGTTTTGTACTTTCAAGAAGTTTTAAGGAGCCTTACATTATTCCCTGTGAGCTCATAGTACCAAATCTTCTCAATAAGAATATCATGCGACACAACCAAAGGCCTGAAAGTGATCACAGAAAGCCGAGGCCATAACGTTTCCTTTTTTAAATCCTCAACTATGGAATCATAAAACGTTTACTGTAACTAAATTGTGCAGCAATAAAAATTGCATCATTTTCGAAACATCTGTGAAGCTACTTCTTAAGAACCCACTCAAACATGTTGCGTTTTTTGGTAAGAGAAAATAATTGAGAAAAAGCACGAACTTCAGGACACGTCTCGTCGAACTGTTTGTCTAAAAACTTTAAATTAAAGTTAAACTTTATTATAGATGCCTCTTCTACGCTCGGTGTCCTCCGTCTCGAAGCGATCTTAAACACCTTGGTCGAAAATAAAGTGGAAGCTTTAAAGCAGGAAAATGGAAAACCAAACAGCTTACACTCTAGCCCCAAGTCAATTTTACAGAAACTGAAATATCAACAGTCATCCCCCAAAACAACGTTTAGGATTGAAAATGAGTCAAAGAGGAGAAGTCCAAAAAGGAGAGAAAGAAAAGAAAGGAGCGGCCATCAAACAACTACAGCTGAAAAGAGACAATTTAAAAAGCAAGGTAAAAAATAAAAAAGAGGTTGTTTCAAATATTAAGTTTTCATTTCAAAAGAATATATTGTTAAGTCATAGTGTCACTGAAAATAACTAAATTTTTAGAAAACCTGACCATCATCTTACAATTTTCTTTAAAGCCTCATCAAAAATTGATGAAATAATTATATCAGTGTTCTGCAAGTGAGATTTTCTTAATTTTTACTGATCGTTGATATATTTTTAACATGTGTTTTTATAACAATTTCTGAAAGATTTTTTTAAATTAGTTTTTGATATTTGGATACCTAAAATTCAGATATCTTCAATTCTCTTACTTTCTAAATCATAAATAAAGATACTTTATTAATTTATTTCTGACATTTTACATCATTAAAATTGTTACAAATTCTATTTATATCCCTTTATACAACATTTCAGCCCAAAATGTCAATATGTATTCCCATTTTAATTCATCATTTTTGCGGCTTACCGTCTTTATCCCTGTTCGCTCTTTTCGACGAATATTCAGTTAATATCTCGTTTGCGAATTGGTTTATTGGTGAAAATCGTGAATCTAGTCACGGCAATGTTTCTATTGCAGCTTTTCTTTTGTCTACCTTTGAACCTTAAGAATACTTTGTTAATATACCTGATGTACCTTAGTATGAATAATTGAAAAATTCAAAAGAATTTCCATAATATCTTAAAAGAAGTTCTTGCTAATTTAAGCTCATTGGAAAATTTATTTCTTCTCCCGTCAATAAGAGATCATTCCTACTGTCAAAGATTTTTAAGATATCGTAGTCACATTATCTAAGAACAATATTTTAGTTTTAAATAAAAACACAGAATTTACTTTAAATTTCTCTTGATATAGTTTTCTCCATACGATCTCTATTTAAAAGTTAATTTGATATACCGGGACGGTAAATAAAGGTCCTCTGTACGGAAAACAATGTATTAACTTGCAATAAAAAGTCTCAAGAAAAAAAAAAAAGTCCCTCTCATTAACTGAGTATTTTGGCATCCAAGGAATATTAATTTTTCTTTTATTGTACTAATATTGACTAAGCTTTCAGTCAAATATAATTTAAGTTTCTCTTGATATAGTTTCGTTCATATAATCTCTATTTAAAAGTTAACAAAAAGTGTTCTTACCTTTGTTTTGTTTTCGTTTGGCCTCTTAGAGAAAAATGGATGATACGTTTCTATTTATTTAATTTAAAAGTTAATTTGATATATTAGCATGCCAAACAAGGTGCAAAAAACAATGTATTTTCTTATATAAAAAGTCCCAATAAAAAAAAGATAACCATCCACTAACTAAAGTCCTACCAAATTGGTCGAGACGTGTAGCGTCTTTCCTCTGGGGAATCGGGTAATGGAAGCATTGTCATTTTCTCTTAAAGTTAATTGGACATTCGAAAAATATTAATTTTTCTTAGGTTGTGCTATATTGACTAAGCTTTTAGTGGAATAGGTTAGTTTGTCCTTAATACTGAATCGCCTGTCGTTTTTAGCTAAAACGACATTGAACACGTTGAAGAGAGTCAAATATTATTACGAGACCTCTAAATAAAATAATTATTCATTAGATTCATATGAATTTGATTACAGACAATGCTTTCACAGGAAAATTATACTGCAAACGCAAGAATTTCGCCCAAACTCTTATCTATCGTATCCATCCAGTTGTCCTCTCTGGAGATATCAGGAATATAATAAAATACAAATCGATTGTTTAGCACACTTTCTAGGGAATTGCATCAATTTGGCATCATTAAGAATAAAATAATCAATTTTAGCATTTGGAATATAAATTAAGTAAATATACTCTTCATCTTTTTTGCTTTTAATAAGTTAGCTATTAGAGAATCCTAAGGTATGGCCACTCCAGCCAATCTATAGAGCATCACGTAGCAATTTAATTTTGTCTGGTTTAAAAGTATTTTAACTCTTCATATACACGTGGCCGATGAGTACAAGATCTGTACAACTACGCGCGGGTTCTATGGTAATGTACCATTATCTAGCCTATAAATGTACTAAATAAAAAATACGCCAAATGGCTCCAGAACTTTGTTAATGTATATTTGGTGATTCAACTGGCATTAGAAAAATAGCAAAACTATCTCCTGAAGGAGTTTCTCAATAGACTGCAAACTCCTAAAAATGCCCTTTATTTAATGTATATTTGGATATTCAATTACCATTAGAGAAATGGCAAAACTATCTCGTGAAGAAGTTTATCAATATACTGCAAATTTCAAAAAACGCCATTCACTCCTTTGACCTGTTTCGAACTCTTTTTTCCTTAATAAAAAGCTGGCAAAAGCACACAAAATGTACGAGCCTGAAGTTTCTTTTTCCGTAAATTTCTGAAAAATCTATTACTGTCTTTTTCTTCCAAATATAAATGAGATCACTTGAAAGTGCATCTGAAAAGTTCCTGGTAAGCCACATATTTTATGAGCAAAAAAGAGGCTTGTAAATACGTAAAGTAAATTCCAAAGGCGTTGTTTAAGAAGTACTTCTTAATAGCTATTTATCTCGAAATAAATATGACTAGCATAAGGATACAGATGCATATATTTATAGGACATAATCGTTATTTCGATGAAACCTTATCACACCGTGCACAAATCAATATGTTCACAGCTTTAACTTGGTAATTTATTCGTCAAAGTTTGAGTAGCTCTTTTAATCCTTAATATGTATAACATCCAGCTTTTAGCTTGCTTGCTTCCAGCATCTCTACGTTCAATTTGCGTCGGACTCTGGTTAGTAGACGGGAAGAAGGAGAAATGCTATCGTTCTCTTTTTAATATTTAAATTGAACTTGCAAGTTAATGCACCCAAGACCTTCGTTGGCCGGGCCGCATTTAGACATTCCACTATAGGATTCGGCACCTGTCTTTATTTTGATTGGTTGATTTAAATAAATTTTTATTTAAGCGGTGCAGAAATCCAGAGTGGAATGTCACGTAAAAATAATTTATAATAAGTACTAACTCCCTAAGTACAATCTTAGAGCGGTGTCGAAATGCACAGTGGAATTTTGAGATTGTTGATATTTTTTTTATATTTTCATTATTTTATATATCCTGTAGTGAAATGTCTAAATGCGGCCAGGCCAGTATATATATTAAATACAAAAATATTTTTCTCTAAATCATTAAATATTTTTTTAACGCATTACTATATTTACGTTCGAATTTTACTTTTATAGTTTTAAGGCAAGAAACATCATCTCCAGAAAGTCCGATTTCTTCTGTAGATGACAAACATTTAATAAATGGACAATCTTATATAGACGTAGGAGCTACGGAAGACGACTGTTCATCTCGTATCTGTTATTGCAACCATAATCCAAAGTAAGTTCTTTTTTATCTAAATATTAAATGTTATAAGAATGGTGTTTAAAAAATACAGGAGGAGTGCCTTATCGGGTAATAAAGTTTAATATTGGTTTTACCTTCAAATATACATTTTATCAAAATGCGATTCTATTCAAGAAATCCTTGTGGTGCTTTATTGACTTTAGTTATCGAGGAAATAGGTTCTCTCAGAAGTGACCTTTAGTCTCTACTTATCCATCCAGGACTGTAATAAGGTGAATCCGAAATCCAAAGTTGATCCAACTTTTCTTGAAGAAAGTGAATTTTAGTAATATCAGAACATACTGATCGTTTAATTAGTAGAAAATTAGGTTTATTTAGGAAGATTAGAATTCGCTAGTTGATTAAGTCATTAGTCAATAAAATTAATATAGTCGGAAAAAACAAAAATTCATGTCTTAAATATCAATCTAGCTATTTTTATTTAGCTATACATATAGCTATTTACCAAAAGGGTTAAATTGCCTTCAGGTTAAGATAACAAAGGTCTTTTTTTAGAACTTTTCTGCGCTTCTTAACCGTAATAACTCTCCCTTAAACGTGACAGTTTTGTGCTTCAGAAAATATTACAGGAACCGTAGAGAAAAATTCGCATGTAACATAAATACTTGAAAAGCGCAATTTTATGGAAAGCCCATGTGGGTATTTTCGTATTTTCCGCGTCGCTTGGCAGCCCCCTACGTCATTCGCTTTTCATATCGCGTACGATAAATATTTTCTGCAGCTCTGCAGGATTTTGTGTCATGTTCCATATTCGTCTGTATTTTATTGGACTGCCTTATTTTACATGTCTGGATGTGGCAAGTATTGAGGAATAATTGAGTTACTTTAAGTCAAACCCGGATATTGATATGTGGGATGGATTCTCGAATATATATCCTTCATCTGTATGTTTACGAGTTTCTAAATAAATTTTTAACATTAAATATTCCGGATTATTGACGGTATAAAGTTTATGAATAATATTGATTCTTGACGAATGTTTTCAAAATTGCACATTGGCAATCCGCATCTATCCTAAGATGTTTTTTGTTAAAAAAAATTTTCGAAATATGGTGGTATGGATTAAAATTATTTTTATTCAAAAACTTACAATTCAAAATTGCTTTTATACTTTACTTTTTTATTTCCTTACTTTGGTACTTTGGGTTGTGCTCTATAAAAAATATTCGTACATATTAAATATACATAACAAATAAACTCTTAAAACTCCGGACTATACCGCTTAGTTATTACCATATACCAATTTGATGAGATATTGGTCCTTCTAACCAAGATGATATAAACCAAAGATGTTTAATTTTGATTTAGCAAGTTATTGTATATATATTGTTATAAATCACAACATATTTTAAACATTTTAAGGTTTACGTAGGATAAACTTTAACGAGACATGTCTATGGTGTTTAGATTAATAGGAACAGGAAGTCATATAATTACAACAGTTGTTCGAACTTTCATTTTCAATTTAAATTTTCTATATTTTTTAGCATGCAGATGACTGACGATTATATTTCAATAAAAATGGATGGATATGGTGACATAGAGACGGACGCTATTATAGCTCAGGAAGAAATAAAGAGAGCAAGACGAAAACGGAGACGAAGAAGACGGAAGAAAAGACTTAAAAAGCGGTAAGAGTTTTGCAAACTAATTTAAAATTAAGTATATGGTATGGTAAAGAATAACGGGAATACATCCCGTTGCTTTTTGAGCAAGCCAAATTTAGTTTGGTAGATATGTATATTAAGCAAATGTATATTTTTTTGCGTATTCGTGTATTTTCTTTCAGTTTCGGTTTAATGGAAATTTTTCTAATTTTAAATGGGATATTCGGAATGTTTTTTCATATTGTGATTTTAATAATGTTTTCTCATAAAGAGAAAAAAGTTGAATAGGCTGAAAAACCTGATTGAGCAGAAATACCTTAATATGTATCATATCAGCAAGAGGTGCACAAATAAAGGGTTAGTCGAAGAATACTAATGTACTAAGAGGTTAAATCAGGATATAGAATTAGAGAGTTGACTCAGGCTAAGAATAGTAGAGACTCATTAAAAATAAAACCAGACATTTATTGCTCTTAGAAAAACTGGTTTAAAAAAAAGGAATTATTATAATTATAATTATATATAATTTGGTAAGAAAAAGATAAGAAAGGTCAAGAAAGCCACCTACAGCTTATCTCGTAGAAAGTTTCTTATGCAATAAGTTTTATGTTAAGGGCAACTTTCTTGATCAAACTAAAGCAGTTGTTTATTTTCATATTTCATGCGATAGAAGGTTGGCTATTATAATATTATTATGGCTATTATTGAAACAAACTTAGTTTTATTAGTAGAGCCAAGTTTAGTAGTATCAATATAAAAACTAATGCATTTCTAGACATTAAGAATAATAAGTCATATAATCAAAATCAGACCAACTTTTTTAAGAATTATTTCAAAGACCTTAGATACCTAATTTTAGCCTTAATTTATAATCAAGAAAAAAGTGCTTAAATAAGTTGCTACTATATTTTGAGATCCAACTTTAATATTGCATTATACTATTTTGTGATTTTAGGTTTTCTTAACTTTAAACATTTTATTGATTATATCACGTACAAATGTCTATTATAGGATATTTAGATTTTTTTTATTTAAATTTAATTAATTTTTAAATAACTAAATATTGGAGTATTCAATTGATTAAAATAACATTTTTCGCCAATAGTTTGGCCCTAAACGCCCATCTGGTAGACACCCTAGGCCACGAAACGGAATTCAAAACCCTTCACGACGACGAATTACCACCTAGAGCAAAATGGACAATCGTTGCTACAGCCTGCCTGTTACTATTTATGTGCCTGTTATTGGTGGGGATCACGCTGAGAATGGCTCCTATTATAGACGAAATCGGTAAGAATACATGTTAAGAATAATACATTTTTTTAGATTTATTTATTCCAAGCAGTTTTAGAAAAATAATTTAAAAAATTCTTTTTCTTTTTTTTTAACGTAATCTTTTTTTTAAGGGTTACAAATATATGTTATTTTAAAATAAGTAGGCTCCGAAAAACATAATATTATGTTCTATAACCGGTGGAATAATCAAATTTTGGATTCCTAACATGTTATAGGCTACTCTTATTGGTCGCAATTAATTAATTTAGTTTGTTTCATTTCATATTTGAAGAGTTTGCCTTTTCGGGCTCCAGATACTTTAGATACTATATCTAATAAATATTTTAAAACATGAATATTAGATGACCCTACGGTATAAATATGAAAAGATATATTATTTGCTTGAATGATTTACCGTTTCCGATACAACTCCTTTAGTTCATATTTTGTAACATGAATCTTAGATGCCGCAACAGGTACCCATTCGAAATAAAGGCAAGAATGAACGTTCTTATTTACCGGAATAGAAAAATGTTCTATTCTTTACAGTGCATTTTCCTGAACCAGGTTTCAGTCATACCCAGAATGTTCAAGCTGAGCTTCTCCATTTCTCGTGTAAGACTGGCCAGCTTTCGCACTTCAAACAAACTACGTGTATTTTCTCTGTAAACCGAACTTCAATGGTTTTCTTAGGTTTACTCTTGGGCTTAATATATTTAAAACCGCCCCCCTAGAGATCAGATTGAGAAACTATTTATTTATTACATTTTGAATTTATACGAATTATAACATATGATATTTCTAAAAATTTATCATTTGTTGCCAGATGAGTCAAATTTTAAGATCATCAAGAGCCAATTCAAAATCAACCAAAAGCCAAACAATTACCACCTGTTTTTTGTTCCCTATTTCTTTTTATTCCATTTATTAATCTAAAATTTCTTTAGACCATTACTCAATTTAGTTCATACCTTCTAGCAGTGTCCTTATTAGTTCTACCAATTTCACCTTTCAGTAAACGAAATTAACCCTAATTTAACAAAAATATATAAAAACCGTTAAATAAACTGCATTAAAAACTTTATTGAAATGAACAAAATCCAGTAAAAACCTACAATTTAAAAGCACACTTAAAACGGGTCGACACATCTACTACAGCAAACATTTCGGAAATGTTTTCATCCAAACCAATTTATTGCTCGTAATGTTTTAAGCCACGTTTAATGTGGAGTAATTTTAAAATAATTTTTGCGCGAAAATGCATTACCTCCGAAAATAGGACATTTAATCGATAATAATACGCGCTTCCGTAGCGCACGGGGGTTTTCGAAATGTATACAATAGATTGGAAATAACAATTATTGGGGAATATTAAATTCGAAACAATTAAATTTTAACTAAGTAAATTCGGCCAATCTATTTTTTTTGTTTTAAAATGTAAATATTTTAAATAAAATCTAATTGAAAAATAGTATTTAAAAACAGTAATTTTTTCGTTATTGCACAATAAAAACAAAATAAAAAGGAATTAAAAACAGGCAATATTTTGAAATGTTAACAGTGCATAATTTTTCTTTCTATAAACCAGGAATAAAAGCTTAAATATATTTTTTTACTACTCGAAAAGAACGATTTGATCATTTTGTAAGCTATTTATTTATTATGTTTATATTGTACATATAAATAGGGTGTTATAATCTAAGTATATAGTGTCTGATAATTTAAGATTAAGATCTGAACTAGTAATATATTGAAAAGTAATATGCTTCTTCTTTTTAAAAACTCCGGCACCTTAATCAATGTTAGGGAAGATAAATTATTAAATCAACTTGAAGACATAAATCAACTTTGAGACCAAAGCTTTTCTGGTTATCGTAAATAATAAACTAAAAAAAATAGTATTGATTGATTGGTTATAAACTTAATGATATTGATTTATTTGGATATATTAAGAATCGATTTATCAGTAAACGATAGATTATAAAAGATTAACCTAAAGAATTCAAAGTAGTTAAAGAAAACTAGAATGTAAAAGAAGAGCAAAAGGATCAGAAACAAAGAAAATCTCAATTTGGTACGCGGCAATTACATGCAGTGAGAAACTAGTTACTAATCGAAAAAATAATAATGACGTAAAAGAAAATATTTACGTTGCTATAAGACATGAAACAAGAGTCAAGGTCGATATTCCGTTTGGTAGATTACTTATTCTAGAATTTTGACAATTTAATGCAACGAAAAAATATAGATTAATAATCAAAACTTGAACTTGCTCTTGGTCCAGGCTCAAAAAAAAGAAAAATTAAAGGAAAAGCTAAGTTGGCAGAGTTTTTTTTCATTATTACTCCAGTTATATTAGTAGGTAAAATTTGTAATGAGAAGACCGATAAACTTTATAAAAAGTCACAATTCAAGGATGGGCCAAAAATCAGCTTTCAATTATTGATAATGTATCTAAGTTCAAAATTTAAGGGAAAGCAAGAGGATTGGCACATTTTATAAAAACTACACAATATTGAATAACAGTAATCTAAAAATTTCTCCCATTTCTGAGAATAATAAATAAATCCAAAATGTTGGTTTTGGTCTGTCAAATTAGGTTCCAGATATAGTTTTCGTTTTACAGATCAAAAGCTTTATGAACCAATCTTGATCTAGAAAACCAAGTCTTATAAAACAAAGCATAAAACTTATTATTCAGAGTTAACTACTCATACTCATAATAAAAAGTAATTAACTCAAAACTCACAAATGTTTATGAATCAGATAATAATAATTCCTGTTACAATCACCTATTTAGACCATCATATAACAATACTTCAAAGAGCTATATAAGTTTAAAGAATATAACTTTGAAATTATCCAATAATTATAATTTAAAAAGGAAACTGCTAAATTTAAGTGTTAAAAAAGACGACTTTATGTATAGGTACAGAAAGCCGAGAGTTGCTAAATAGTGGTTACGACAACTTTATAAATAAATAAAGTCACTTTATCATTAATTTTTAATTCAATTTTCTTGATTAGTAAGATCTGCCGGATTTAAATTTCAATTAAGCTTACAAGTGACCTTGTCGTTCATTAATTTTGATCTTTTACAATAAATAGAATAAGGATGGGTATCTACTTATGTTGGCAACATATGGAAAAAACTTTTTTATAATAAGTTTTAGGAAAAAAAGTTATTCTTTATATGAATAATCTAAAACCTAAAATGCAATAATCAAATATCAAATGTTATTAATCATATAGGAGGTTCATAAAATTTTTTAATTTTGCTTACGAGTAAACTACCTAAATTTTTGACAATACTGAAAATTCTAAAGAGGATTTGGTTGGAACCAAAAATGTTGGTCAAATATGTAATTACATTCTGGAAATTTAAAACATATTTTTCTACTTACCGTGCATAAAATACTCACTATTGCGTAAAAAGGAATTTGACGTTTATTTGACATTTAATTTATAATTTGTCAATTTTTTTTTGATTTTGTTTACGCACTAGTCCCGTAAAATAATTTGGTATTTTTGATATTTTTTAATATTTTCTTCAGTAGTAGAAAAAAATTGTGTATGATACACGTCTGTAAAATACCTTTTTTTTATTCATGGGAATTGTCATATTCGCCTACGGCTCATCGACAAATTTCCCATTCATAAAAAAGGATCATTTTACACACTTGTTATATAAATAACCATAATATACCGAACATTTATATTTTTTATTTATTACAAAAAATAATCTTTTCGGTTTGGAAACTTATTTTCGCATAAAAAAAATTAACAATAAAAAATTATCTCTTAATTTTTAATAATCGATTATATACTTATAACCTTTCAATTACTTAATGTCTGTCTCGAAACACTTTAGAGATGCATTTAATTGAATAAATTCATAATAATTAATTATTGTAATAATTTTAACAAACATTATTGGCTATTTGGTAAATGTTAAATGAAGAACGCTGACCTCAGAAAATCTGGATTTATTTGTATAATAAGTAAACGCTTTTTTTTTATCCTTTCTACCTCCGTGGTACATACATACCATCTAGTGTAAAGGTTACTTTTGTGCTGCGTTAGACTATATTAAATGACCTTAATATCAATAAATGTTGATGTAAATTTAATCTCTTTAGGTAAAATCTCAATAAAACTAATTTTTCTTATATTATATTTAAGGATAATCTGATAGAAAACGTTGACTTTACGTGTTTTTACATACATCCTGCACTGACATGAAATTACATATATTGCAACTTTATTTTATTATGCTTAAGTTATTTACTATATCCACCTTTTTTGGCCATTTAAACAACCCTCTTTCATATTATTATATTTTTATTTGTTGCACATCGATACAAAGAAAAACACTAAAACTGCAGAAAACATTGAGTAAATATAATTAAAAGTTGGTTTTATTGAGAAAATCGGTTAAAAAAGCAGACACGCTCTTATGGATTAATCCATAAATCTCTGGGTTTTGTTTTTATGGTAATAAAACAGCCATTATAATCAACCTATATTCAGCAATATAGTATTTATCGGAACACACCTCGCTTGTGCCAAAAATAAAATAATAATTTGGTTCAGTGGCAGCACTTACATATGCAGCGTAGATGTAAAATTAACTAGCAAGTTTATTTAATCGGACTTTTACTGTAAAATATTTTTACTTTAAAGTAAAAGAACTTTGGAAAATTTTAAAAATATTCAGAAAAAAAAACTTGAAAATTAGAAAATATTTAAAGTTTTTTTTCAAATCCCCTTTACTCACAGAATAATTGTTTAAGTTTATTTTTTTTAATATCTATAAAACTTAATTATTTAGAAGAGAAAAGAAAACTTTCATGAAAAGAGAAAAGACTTTAAACTACGGTACTATTGAAGATAAAGGTAAGTAAAGGTTATAATAAGTTGACGAATATCAAAACTTTGAGTTAAGAATTCCTGAAAAAAAAATTTAATTGTCTGATGAAAAAAAAAATTAACCTTCTAAAAAAAAACAAATCAGAATCTAATTTTATAGAAATAGTGCTTTCAAGTAGAAATGTTAGTATCTTAATTTTCTTATAAGAATGCTTTATTTTTTGAGTCAATGATGAGCAATTGCATCGTTCTAAACTGAATTAATATTTCTTTAAAAATATTTATCTTATGTGCACATGCATCAATTGTAATTGAGGGATAATCAAGTGATAGCTTAAGATAATAAGCTGTTTAACTTCCCGGAAAACGTTTGTAAATTCAAATAACGTGAAGGACAGCATAAACAAATCAATTGAAAAGTATTAAACAAAGTGATAAGACGCATATTTATTAGAAAAAATTATTACAATTCGGAGAGTGTAAGTTGTTCATCATATAATTCTAGTATACTCTATCTATAGGTCTATATATAAGAGCTATTTTCATTTTTTTAGGCTTTACATGATTTGAGCTATTATATTTAAATATCGCTTCCAGCAATCTTCGATAGTTGGTAGGTGAAGTGTAAACAAGTCTTACTAGAACTCTCTAAAATAAATTTTGAAAGTGAATATAAATTTTTTTATATTAAGCGATTTTGTCCTTATAATGTTATTTCCATATTGGCTTTACTATAGAAGCTTTGATGATTTTTGTGCATTCTTTTTTAGACTGGAGAGGTACTTTTTTCAGAATCGTTCCAGTTTGTGATATTTTTCTGCGATATATATTGGCGAATGGTAACTGATAGTAAAAATATTGTCCCATTGACAGAGAGTGAAGTCTTGATTTTTGATGATCTTAATTGTACAATAAGCTCATCAACTATTTACCACCGATATAGAACCAACTCACCAGAGCATCGTTTATCATGGACTTATAATAAATCTTTCCTGTTGACAAAACCTTTTCAGTTTTATTACTCTTTGCAGAAGTATCTTTCGCTAACTAAAAGAAAACTCTACTCTACTGGAAATGTAGTACTTTATGTCAACTTTTTCAGATTCTACCAAATATAATGTGCGAGTCACGCCTTGATTTATCTTTAAATGTTATGTGTGTGACTGTGGGATTTTGTTATCAAAAATAGAATAGAGAGCACAGTTTTTGTCCAGTCTGATTTGAATTACTTTTAAATATTATTTGTTGTATGGAATTGAACTTTGCATATTTCATTTCTTAGATTTGGATCTAAAATAAGTTTCCATGTCAAAAAATTGTTAAAAAAAATTTCTTTTAGCCCGGACTATTTCATGGCGATCGTCAATGACGTAATTTAATATTATATAGTGCAATGGAGTCTGGCTCTTTGGTAACCTTTTGCACTGCGACCATTGTTGTTGATCTATTGTACTTCTCCTATCTATTGAATACGTTCGCAAACAGGATCAGCTCCTTCAGTAGGAGTGTCAGCAAATTTTCTTCGCTTAGCGTATATGTAGGTAGAATATTATATGGCCGAGTGCTCCACAATTTGCAATCAAATGTTCCCACCACTCCTCTTCCTCACCGCAGAATCTGCATATGAAGTTTTTGAAGTGAACCAACCTATTGGAGTCATTCCAATGTCGCATTATTTTGGACGACGTCCTTAACATCTGTCTGCTTGGGTCTCATCATCTGGAATCCCTTCAAAAGGTGATTTTAAAGATCAGACCCCAGGATCTACCAAGCAGTCCAAAGACTGGGGACGTTCATCACCCTTTTCTCGGTAAATGGTATAATGGACGTTTTCGCCGCGTTTATAGAGAGCCCCTCCAAATACATGCACCATTTACATGTCATGTTTAGGGCATCTTGCATCCGTTCTGGTTCCCCCTGATTATTACGGAGATATTATCCGCATAACTGATGATGTTGTGGATCCTGATCAGCTCATCCAATACAGACCATAGAAGGCGAGATAGTACCCCGCCCTATGGGCATTCCTAAACATGCAGCTGGTCTATTAGAGAGTGGTATTTCCAAAGAGTACCTCCATCCTGAGATAGCGGTCCAATAATTTGTCTATTGTCTTCAACATAAAAGAGACAAACAGTCAGATAGATTTATTGGTCTGTAGGAATTGGGAGATTCCGGGGGTCTACCCAACCTTGAGTATAAATATTAGGGGTCGCACTATATTCGCCCTCCAAATCCATGGAGCATATAACCATCTCCAAATAGAAGACAGTCTTTCCTCTTGACCACAGTGCCGGAAAAATACCATTGGACCTCAATGACTTAAAAGGCCTAAAAGAATTCACAGCTCATTCTACTTTCTTAAAAGTCTTACTATGTTCCTGATTACTTGCTTTGACGCCCTTCCCTGAAGATGTGAACAATATCGTCAACGATTCTTGACTATAAGATGAATTTTCTTTTTATCCAGGTTTCATTTCAAAGATTAGATTAAAAATAATTTTTTCCGCCTATATCACATTTTACTTGCCAGTAGACATACCTTCAATCATGTTTAAATATTATTTTTCATATGTACTTAACCTTTATATAGACGAAAAGTACTATCTGAAGTTGAATTTTCAGTTAAAAACCTCGATTAAAAGTAAATTTTTCCAGTCTATACCACACTCACTTGGCAGTCGAAATGCCTTGAATCAAGTTTAAATATTATTTTAAATAGATAGTTAAATTATCTCCAGACGAAAAGCGCTATTTCATAGTAATCATCAACGATTCTTACGTCTGAGAAAGATTTCCATGCCTAAAAATAGGTGAGCCATTTTTTTCGCCAAAATATAGATCAAAAATAATACCATAATTTTCTGGAGAAAAACTTGCATATTTTGTTTCATGATTTATAACACGTTTTTGCCATCACTATTTGTACCACTAACGAAATATTTCTCTATATTTAAAATTGAGTTATTTTCAATATTATTATTTTAATCAGTAATTAAAAATCAAGCAGAATCTGCCCGCCCGTGTGTCCAAAATAAACATTTTCATTAAAAACACAAGCTCGCTTATATTTATCAAATCAGTCTAAGATTTGACTTTCAAAGCAAAATATCGGAGGCTGCATGATGTCTAGCAGCGAACTTTTCGAAGGAAAAAATGGATCATTTGTTTGCTTGTGTAAGTCATTTCATGACTCTCGGTGTAATGCAGGCACCTTTCTTAGCCCTCCAATAAGTAGAGAGGCATTAAAACGACTTAATTCGACGTCTAGTCATAGCAGTGCCTCTGATTGGTCTCCTGGTACGCCATGTGAGGTACAAGAAAAACCTCTTGTAAGAGGTAAGTGAGGAAAATAATTTTTTGTATGCTAGTTAATTGAAATGATATTAAATTTTAGGACAGAGGCATCTAAAGAAGGCAATTTCCTTGGAGGAAATATTTTACAAGAAAGGCAATAAAAAACGTAAGCATCTGCAAAGAAGGACGAGCGATTATAATATTAAGAGTTATGAGATTACTTTAGAGCGGAAAAGTTCTAAGAGAAGAAAAAGGTCAAGCCGGTCTAAAAATTCCAATTCTACAAGAGATACTTCACAAGGACAGTGTGATATAGAAAGTGGGCATTTGGATAATAATATTATGTAAGTAAAAAAAATGTTTTATTTTTTAATTATTTTTAAATTTTCTTATGACAATTTTTTTGTGCTGATTTTTATCAATTCATTTTCTACAAATGCATTAACTAAATTTTATAATTTTATTTAACTTACAGATAAATAAAAAATATTTTAAATTTGAAGTGGTTTTAAAAATGAAATAAAATTGGGGGAATTTAATTAAAAAGAAACTTAACGTATCAACTTAACGTAGTCCCAATGAAGGTTTTTTTTTAATTTATGTTGAAACAATTGAAAAAAAGTGATTTTTGGTGCATTTTAAAAATTATTTAAAATTTCTTTCCAATACTATTGAATATAACTTTACTTTTTTTGAAGTTTTCTAGCTTTTCTGTTTAAAATGGAGTTATTGTATAAAGAAATAAGAAAAATCAATATAATTAATGTATTAGGTTTTCCCAGAAATTTCAATAATATACGTTCTTAGGAGAATTTAGATATAATTTTTAATCTTTAAGATTAGACTTTTGATAGGATTTTCGTTTTTGCCTAATTATATTAAATAAATGACTAGCAACTAAAAAATTAATTAATTTGGATAATTTTTCTAACATTTTTAATTATTTTATGCTAAAAGCCCCAAAATTGTAACTCTAAGAACTCTAAACCTACAGTATCAGTTGATGTCTGTAATGTATGTACTTATGGTAATGTGTTTCGCATTAGGGGCATCATCAAACCTATAACAGAAAACCTCATTTTTCTCCCCAAATTATAAGACTTAAAAAGAACACTTACTAGACGTTCAATACAACATTCACAATATTATAGATGTCACTATCCATCCAATTTATTTATATTTTAACAATTGTTAGTTTTTAGCTAGTCATTAAATGTATATTAGGCACCATTTTTTTGGTAAATAGTAGCATGGCTCTCTTCGCTGGGTTTATAGATAGCCCCTCCAAAGTGCACCATTCACATATCATGTTTAAGGCATCCTTTCTGCAATCGTCCCTGCGTACTTCTTCCTGATTATTACGGAGATATCATCCGCATTACTGATGGTTTGTGCCCTCTACGGTTACGGAGCTTTTTCAGGTCATCCACCAATATACACTAACTTAACCCTTAACCCCAGTGATATTGGATTCCGTGGATCCAAGTGAGGCCTTAATCTATATTTGGTTCAGCATGCAGCTGTTCAGCATGCAGCTGATACATCTTACTATAGCCAGATCAGCTCCTCTATTAGAGAGTGCTGTTTCCATTGCAAGGAAGTTCGCGTTGTCGATGTCCATAAATGCACCTGTGTGCACCTGAATCCAAGGATACCCTGTGGCTATTTCCTTCGATTCCAAGGCCTTCTAAGGCCTTGTGCAATGCCGTAGTATTTGATTCTCATGGAGACTACTTACATTCTGAAGTACTGATTCAGTGGTTTCTCCATTATCCTCAACTGAAAAGAGAATATATACTAATTGGCCTGTAAGACTTGGGAGATTCGTCTGACTAAAAGGTATATTATAATATCTTTTGAGTATATTCTGGGAGTATGTGTAAATATATTATTATGCGCAAAAATTTCATAGCACTGTGTTTAATAATAATATCAGTGTTGTCAACAGTAAGTAATATAAGGAGAACATTATAATTGCTCATTTCTTAAATTCCATAAAAGACCTAAAAATAATTTTATAGATGACAAAGATGTGGTGAATATTTGAGACCTAATATTTGCATGTATATAGTTTCACTCTATAAATTGTTACTTTAAAAATATTTTTGTATTGCTATACTAGACATGGTTTGTTGCCTAAAATGTTTTTTTTTATTTCGACAATATTTGTCAAACGTCAATAATTCATGTTATAATTACTTCTAGCTTATACACCCTCAGACAAATAATTTTTTTCCTAGTTTTCACTTTCATACCATTGTAGTGACGATGAAAATCAAGAAATATAAGTTGTCCTTAATATTAGTAAGCAATTGTAATATAAAAAAATTATATCAAACCATTCTTGTATTTCTAACACCTTAATGTAATATTTGCCAATATCGAATTACAAAAGTAAATACAAAAACCATGACTCTTTCTCAGGTTTACTCCCAACTATTTTTGGAAAAATAGCCTGTCGAACCTTTGATAATTAGAACAGAAATGTTTATATATTTTCGTGAGCTAATGTAGTCGATGAAAGACAAAGAATAATTATTATTTTGGCTGTCTGAACAAAGCTTGCCTTAGTTCCGATCAAAACAGTGGAAAATCAATCACGGCATGTTTTTCAGGAAAATTTCTTACCTGAACAATTTTAAAACTGCTTAATTTTTTTTTGTTTACACGAATACGCATACAAAAGATTAAGTTTAATTTTAAATTAAATGTTAATATATGGTATAATTTTTAGGTTTGCAAATAGCTCAAAGAATCTATCGAAGCAAAGCCCTAGATCTAAAGTCCAAGAAGATATTCAGCAATCGATAGAAGAAGTTTCTCGACATAAACGGAGAAGAAGAATTATAAACATTATTCTTGCTGTTTATTTTTTTATATTTTGTATTAGTATATTGTCTGTAGTAGTCACATTGACGCACCAGAGTACTACTACGATTATTGGAAAGAATTCAACGAAGAATCTCACTTATTACACTTTTTCACCAAAATCAGATGTTTTGTTAGAGGATATTAGTTAGAAGCTTACATATTTAGTAAAAAAAATTATAATTGATATTGACAATTTCAAATAATTTTTTAGACATTTTTTCAGTTTTCTTTAAAGACTTTTTAAATGTATGCAAAGCAAGAAGATAATAATACTGCTGATATTGGGAGGAATGGGGAGATTTAATCCAGATTTAGAGCAAATATCCATTACAAGAAACGTAATATTTTAATGCGGTAATTTATATTTCAAGGTTTTTTTGAATGTACCTAAATTTCACCTAATTGAAAACTCTGGAAGTGGGTCTCTAAGAACTCTTTGGATTTTAAATTATTCAGAAAATGGAACACAACATTGGAATTTTTATTATTGAGAATTGTTGAATTTTCTAATGACATTGATCCTAGTTTAGACATTGACCCTATTTTTAAATAATTAGGGTAGCAAATTATAGTACATTCACAACCAAGAGCCCAGGGAAAAACAAATCTATACGCTCTCTCAACTGCAAGCTAAATTTTACGGTAGGTTGCCTAATTACAAACGATGAAGGGTTGTTTATGTAGGGCCTTTTCGTTGTGAATCGACTATAGCATTAAAAGTATACGTAATATTATCTTAGGACATCACATAAATTGACTATTAGAATATTGATCTAAATTTAATTAAACCGGATTAATCATTATCTAACAAGCAACTAATGCTGAGAGCACAAGTATTATTGTCCATATTTGGTTCCTTTATGTAGTTATTTTATAAAGAAATATAATTTGTTTTAGAAAAATATAAGTAATATATTTCTCTACAAAGACTGCAAGCAGATTTTTTTTATTGTAACTTAATTAATTATCACAAATTATAGTACATTATACTTTGCTCCTATATTCATTTGTACTGTGACGCCATCCTAGTCATGCTCCAAAACATGAATTAAGGTCACTACTGGAAACGACTAGAAACCTTTTTTTAAATTTAAACTTTATTCAGTTAGCGCTGTAAGTTAAATGACAAAAAAATAAGTAAGTCGAGATATTCCCGACTGCTTTCCGAGTTATGAAAAAGTTCCGACTCACCTATCATTTTGTTCAAGCAACCCATGATACCCATTAAGGTATTTGGATCCAAAAAGGTAAACTATTCAAACATATGTGAATTAAAAAAGCAATGGAAATTAAACTAAATAAATTGCCACATAAAAATTAAAGTCTATATCATCAGTCATTTTAGAGGTATAGTTTATTACCTCTAAAATGATAGATATCCTCTTCTGTTGTATGTTCGCGTACTTGCAAAGCAAAATATCACTTGTATCTGTTATATTTGTTGGACAGAAATAACAGTAGCCATTTACAACCATTTTTATGACCTGTCATTTGTAAGGGTTCAAGTTAATCCTATTTCTTTTCGACCTGTTTACCAATATACTCAATTCCAACTTTAACTTTAACTCCATACAGCTTCAAATTATCAGCGACCAGTGAACGACCCGATCTAATATTATTTTCCATTTGAAAGACTTAAGAGTATTGGCACGCAGTGAGAGGCACACCAGATGGGACTAATGAAACTCATCTGAAAGAAAATTACCTATTTTACTAAGCTGGCATCTTTTTATCGGAAAAATATTTAAACTTTTTTGATAACTGAAATTTGACCGAGTGTCTCATACGCTCAAAGGCCTTTGAATAAGCCCAGTATATACTGTCAACTGAATCAAGTTGGTAACTGTTTGGATCAGTGTCGATGATTACATAAGACTTCATCCTTTTAGTGTATCGTCATTATTAAGATAAAATTAGAAGATAGATGGTATGTACATTGATTTCACGACGACTTTCGACGCTATAAATATTTTTTTTTTTACATTTTACTAGAAAGAACTTGAATCGTGAAGTAATTAAATGAATTGTTTTAAATTCAAAAGATTATTAGATAGACATGTTTAATATAACATACTTACAAATTATTAAAATAGCTTGTTTTCAATCAATCAAGAAGTAAAAGATATTTTGGATTGCAATATTATTAAATAGATGGCAATGAAACCCTGCATTATTAACCTAAAAAAAATCAACGTTTTATTATTGTTATAATTTATTAAAGTTATATTTATTCTAATTTTAGTTCGAGAAGAAAATGAAAAACTAATAAACTCTCTTTCTGCCAATGCCAGCGTGTCACTGACGCCCGTCCATTCTGATGTAAGTCATATTTATGCATTAAATAAGGTTTGCTTACACATTTGATAGATTCGATATTTACGTATATATACGGTAACAAAATATTAACTAGTAAAAAACTATAAATATTTTAATTTGCCATCAATATTTCATGTTATTTGTTTTACTTCACTTTTTGTACGATGCTCTTTCTTTATATTCGATACATTCACAACAAATTTAAAGCAATCAGGAAAGCTCCAGTATGATATTCCGAATGAATATTATCAGTTTATATGGTCCGAATAAGTATTCTACATAGATCAGACCATTAAAACTAGTTGTAATTACAAGTTTTTGATGTTTTATAGGACTCGAAGGCAGAAAAGTTATACGTCTTAAATGGAGTGACGTAGGTGCCACGACGATATCATAAATATTTGATTAGATAATATGTTCATTAAGCAGGGTGCGTTAAGACTATACTTTATATTTAATTATTAAAACAAGAATGTTTTGTTTTGGCTAAAATTGGTATCAGTTATTCATTAATTATTAGGTTGCAATTATTCATCAAGGAGCTCAAATGGCCATTCTGTACAGCTTTACTACAAATGAATCATAGCACATTATTTTAAAATATTATAATTTAGAAAGTATCACCAGGTCTGATATCTAATTAAGTTAATTAAAATGGAAAAAGTTCATAATTACAAATGTTCAATATATCCTATTAATTTATCGCTAGTGGCGTGGTATCACGGCTTTGGCATGCAACATGTCTGGTTATGTTGTCTTAGGTTATGTTGTTTATGCTACCATTAACACTTGTATTATCGCTATTTGCTTTTTCGTGATTCTTTTATAGTAACATGAATTTTAATACCTAATGGAATGGGAAGAGCCTGTAGAGTTAGCTAAGTATGTTATCAATCATTAATCCGTCAATTTCTAGAGTTTGGATATACTGTTTTTGGGTGTACTTTTCAGATAATCAAATGATGATCCAAAAAAAAACCGTTTATACTAAAATTAATTGTAAATATTATTTTATGAGGTTTATGGACACCCTGGATAATATCATTTAAAATGTGAATGTTTTGTATGATTTTTTGTTTGACCTAATTTTTATATGATTAGAATGAATCTTAGAATTGTATTTGTACTTTAATAAATAGATTTTTATGTGGCATAAAAAAATTTATTTAAAAAAATAGGAACTAAAAAATACTATTATAGGGTTTTTTATACAATGAATTGCGTTTTTTACAATGTTTTAATTAACTACTAATATCTGTTGCAAGAACATTTAAAAAGTTTGTGTATGTCATTTGTTAGCAGATTTTTGTATAATTAGGTTATGAATGGAAAGGCTAGTCCTAAAAACACGTTTTAAATATAGTTTTCTTTGAGCGATATATTTACTTTTTAGCCTAAATTCAATGGCATTCAAAGAGTATATATTGCAAAAATAGGCCTTCTTCCTAATTTGTTATCATTTAATAAGACTTTTTTAATAAGAAATACTACAATCAATACTGTAGATAATTATTCGACTTAAAATGTGTTTTTAGTCATTCTGAGTATATACTATTTGATTAGTAAATAAGTCGGTGTCATTAAAATGTCTTTCATATTAGAGAAGTATACGTATGTGGTCATAATAATTTTTAAAAAAATTTACATTTATTGTAACTAATAATTGTAGCTTAGGATGCTCACTAATTATATATGTTCTATAAAAAAGTTACATTGGTAAAAAAAGTTTGTAAGGTGTTGCTCAATGTACGTGTTTTGTATGAAGTCCAAATTTAAATAAATAAAAATTATAATTTTAAAATGATAATAGAGAGCCATTTAAAGTTACTATCATTAACAGATCGCATCACTCATGAAGAAATCTCATATTACCCATTATTCGTTCTGACTTACCGCCTTTCTATTGGTCTCAAAGATTCAGTCGAACTAATTGGATCCAAGTCAAGATCTGATCAAGAATGTTTTTAGGTTCGGTATCGATTTTAAATTAAAAGCTTTTGCTAAAATTAAGTGATCAGCAAGAAGGAATTTACCAAACCTTGTAAAAAAATACGAAGGACAGAAAAAATTTGTAAAATTAATAATGCTTGGATTTACAATCAAATCAATAGAAATTTTTGCCGTCCCCTATTAACATCTCTTTTCTTTTCTTTTTACCTGCCTTTTAACCCTTATAGATTGTAATATGATTCTTGGATCAGATAAAGCAAATTCGCGATGAACATAAAATTACAACTGTTTGATCTAATTAAATAAAACACTAAACTAAAACAGATATAATAGAATTGGTAATGAATCCAATCAAGGTAAATTGTAATCAACTAAAATGCAATTAACCTAAATAAAGACTAGTCTTTGATGTGATTGGTAAGATGCCTCTGATCCTTATTTGTTGCCAGATCCACAATTCTTAAAAGTAAAGGTTCTACAGTTTTTTGGTATTAAAGTGATATACCTGCAAGGAATGCAAAACTGTTAATGTCTTTGTCAACTTAATTTAATTAGTTCTAGCAGCTTTGTAAAACTTTAATGAGTGTTTTATTAATTAAGTATTTGTACTGTTTCTATAACCACCAAGATAACTCTTATCTTCATGTCTATTTTCTTAAAGGAAACACCTATAATCAAGCATTTAAAGAAGCACTTTCCCTTTCAGTACAAGATCTGGTTTCATGGCTCTCATAAATCGATCAGTATGTATATTTTGGTCTTAGATGAATGTGATCTTATTGGTATTGATAACCTATAGTAAGGTTCAGGTTTATAGTCATACCATTTTCCGGTTACTTTAAACGCCTTACTTCTTACACATATTCAATGAAGGTGGCCGGCAACTACGTTATTCCTTTTTTGTAAGGATCGAACAAGCTGAGATAACATGGTAAATTTCATCCGGTACAGTCTTTATTTTGTTTTGAGATGGTTAGTCGCTATCGCTTGCTTGTTCTTGAATGCAGTGATAAGTGCCTCCGTCTCCACTTTTAGTTCTCCATATTTGTGCCACATCCAGATAATTACTTTGTTAGCAGGTTTTGAGACATTTAAAATCTTTCCTTTCTATCTGCTTACTATTTCTTAACTCCTTTTTTCTTTTATTTGAGCCTTGATTTTGTTTACTTCTTTATTTCAGCAGTATTTATAGTTATTGGTGTGGCGATTGGAGGTTGTTCATGTTGTTTTCTTGCTTATCGGCTGTAAACACATCATTCTGAGATATTTCTCATTTTTAGTTCTAGATATCGTCCTAATCCCCAAGTTACAACATCGTGGCTGACTTCTATATTAATGGGTTACTCACTATCCTTCCGGCTAGTTTTTAAGGTACATTAGCTGCATTTCGTTCTAATTTTTAGTTGCGTCTCTTTTATAATGCAAGATCATCTGAAGTTCTTTGGTTTTCAGCATGTGTCATTTTAGTTACCATCTATACCTTGTTGTATAATCAAATAGCATTGACGTAATTTCCATTTCAATCCGCCTTGCAGATCAAATTGTTATCCTATTTTACATGGTATCTTATACCAGATTCATACTTACATATTAGTATGACCTGGATCATCTTAGATGCAATGTCCTTAGAAGTTCAATTGCACAAAAGCCACAATTTTGAAATAAGTTTTCGAAGCTGCCTACATAGAGAACTTTTATCCTATGTAGAAGCGCTTCTGGGTCAGTATAGCATTCATATCCTACTGCATTTTCGTTTTTAAAAGCTTAATCAGTTTTTGAACCCCCAGTGATTTTGCTTCAATCTATAGACGACAATAATATAAGCTTTTTTTATGCTCTTGATGGCTTTTAACGTGGAATATGAATATATAAACTAATATTCCTATTATGCCTATATTATTTTCTTTATGTAAAAAAAACTGTTTAAATGTAGTAAAAATAGTCATTATAAGTAGATGTAATAATATTAAAGGAAAACTATAATCAGTGTGATACCTTTCATAATGATGTTCTTTTCGCAGACTTTTAATAAAACTAAAATATTTATTCCTAGTTTTCCTTTAAATCACAAAGTGCAGCGAAAAGACCTATACCTATACTATATACATAAAACCCCTATTTTTTCCAAAACTCAGATTTTTTTATGATTAATATAAGATACAAAAACATGCCATTTTAAACGAGACAATCAATAATCCGAATCAATTATAAAAACTGAATCACGCAATATAAACCGATCTTATTAATACTCGTATCTGGATACATATTTGGTTATATACCAAATATCTTGTCGTAAAGATATATGAGTCCAATATTAAACATATTTCTGGAAGATTACAGGAAATTTTGTAAAACTTGGCTTAAACAGTGTCCAAAGATGTAATGTAACGTCCATCAAATCGAATCATGCAACTTGCTCATGCAACATGTTACGCTCCATATACCCAACATCGTCGCGTATTTTTAAAAGCCAGACTATATGCAGTAGTCTGGTTTTTTCTTTATTTATATTTTGGTTAGGTATATGAAAAAAAAGCTTCTGCGAAATGATTTAATTTTTGTATTCCTTGAGTTTTTTTAGAACATTCTAAATTTAAGTCACGTATTCTATTATTCTTTACCTGGTTTGTCTCTGTTCTTACAAGCTTTATTATGAACATATTTCTGATTTTGTATATTTTTTTCATGTATTTCATTGCCAAGTCAAATTTAAATGCTACGTTTATCTTTTTATGAATCTTCGTGCTCATCTTGAAATCTCTAAAGCCCAACTTTAACCCAACAGGTCTAAAAATATCTAGTGGATTTGCATTTCTGATTTTTATATTTTTTATCAATTTTTTTCATTTTTTTATCAAAGTTTATCACAAGTTTTTCATGAGATTGTACAGTCAAATTTTTATTGATTTCCCTCATATTTCTTCAAATATTTCTTCTATCTTGCCTCCATCACTGAACCAAACTTTATAGGTATTGGCGTTTATTGCAAATACAGTTCAGGTTTATCCATACCTTATTACAACAATTCTTTATTTATAGTACCCTTCTTTTTCTTTTTATTCATCGCAATTTTATAGTTTGCAGCTGATAACAATCAATAAGGTTTCATCTGTGGGTCTTCTTTTGTGACTATATCTAATTTTTCTATTTTTATTTTTGACAGATTGAAACTTTTGTGTTATGGATTTTAGTTGTATCTCACCTTCATTCTTATTGCCGATAATTTATTTGTTTCCTTAAAAAAATTACTTTATATATTTTTTCATTCATGTCTTCCGTACTGCTGTTTTTATCTCTATTATCATAACTTGCTGCAAGATTTGTCGAATACTTTCTTTATTATTGAAAAGGTAAGTCCAAGGGTGGTGATGATAAAAAGGTGCTCTTGGTTTAGTTTATTAATATTTTATTGATTTGAAAGAGGAGTAGAGAAGAAAAACTCATTAAAATTGTCAATGACTTTTTCAGATAGAGTTTTGTGCTATAAAGTTCATTACGAAAATCTTCTTGATCTACTTTACAATTTTTTTAAATTTGTAATGCTATTTTTGTCACGACTAATGAATGGAAATCTGCACGTTCTTCTTCATCGATAACTTTCCATAATGCTTTATATTGATTACATCCTATTTTTTCTTAAAATCATCCAGTAGGTTATCATTAAGACTTGATTGATTTCCCTCAGGTTATGAACTCTTTTCGTCACTAAGGATGCTAATAAAAGAGTTTCTTGAGTTCTTCGAGTTCTTTAGTTAGTTATATCAGAGAAGAAGAAAAAAACTAGTGAATGTGTCATTGACAAATGCTTTTTAAGGTTGAGCATTTCATCCACACGGAGCGTAACACGTTTATTAGAACATTCGGTTATTGGTCTTGACACTGTTTACGTACAAAACTCCTGAAACATTTGTGAAAGATGTAAATCACAGATATATTATTGTGAAATAATTTTATTCACGTAATAGAATATGCTGATAAGTTTAAGTAAATGTGGTACCTACGCCTATTTAAATGTATTTTAATAAATAAAAACTATTCCATTGTGTTGTAGTATTGTATAAGTTGTGTATATTAATATTTTATGTCGTAAAATAAATATATTTATTGATTTTTATTTTGTTTAATTTTGTGTTCCTATAAATCTACTAGCAGATATAACTCTATTTTTATTGGGCCTAATTTATGTTGGCATAGACAAAACTGCATCATTAAGGAATGAATGGGTAATAAAATGGGTAATAATACAGTAGAAAAGGCAAACAAACTTATCTATCGACAAATTTATGATCAATTCATGGTAAAACCGTAGCTTTCTCAACAAAACACTATATAATTATAGAGCTGTGGGTTGCGGCATAATAATTACGAATTCTACTTTATTATTTTCATAAGCAGTTAGCTATATATCCAAGGCAAAAGGATTTTTTAAGAAACATGCTGAAAAGCACGATGTTTCTTAAATCGATTCTTTTATGTCTATTTTTTGGAAATATATATGGAGCAGAAAGCAGTTATGAGTCTGATGTTTTAAAAATGCTTATAGATTTTATTAAATATTATCAATATTCTCAAAAAATATTTACTTATACATGTTGGGGAAAAGGTAAATAAAAGTTTCTTTCCTATAATTTTAGTATAATACTAGAAATAGACTTAGTATAGTATAGTTAAGTCTAGATTATAAGTTCCTTAAAATAATTCCTCATGACCTAGTTGCTTCCACAAAGCCACTCACTATGATTCTACCTACCTGAATGTCTTTATTCACAATACATAAAATGTATTTACCATTAATGGCAGTCATATTCTCTTAAATACTGTACAATTATCTCATCATTTTTTTAAGTAATTGATGTTCTGTTAATATGAAATTGAAGAATCTGTAAGATACCACAAATTACCCTAACCAAGGCGCAAAAATGTTGACTCGATATGTATTTTAATTCTCGGTGGCATCCAAGTTCAATTAGGTACCAGAGCATCGTATTATCATTATTCCGTCTACGTTCAAATAGACTATCCTGACCTGACCTACATTTGCTATATATCACATTCGGTTCCCGAATGGTGATTTTTTTTGATCTGTTGTTATCCAGTGTCCTAAGAAACATTTATTTATGATATCTGTACTCCGGATATACCTAAAGATTGCTGTAGTTTTAAATGTTAGTGATAGTTAATAGTTGATGATTTGCTGTTTTGCATGTAAACAGAAAATCTAACTTAGGTGGGTATGGTTTGACGCGTTAAGATCTATTGTAAAAGACTGTTAAAGTACTATTTTTCTCCTTTTGCGAATTATATATTGAAAGGCTGCTTATTACAAATAGCATATAATATATAAACATTAGCTCAATGAGGCCTTCCTTATTTCCATCCTTATTTAACTCCTACTTGGGGATTTCGAAAAACATCTAAAAAGTGCCTCTAAAACTCTAGAGATTTTATGATATCTTATAATCTGGAGTAATGGTTGAGTTAGTCTAAGATAGTTGTAACCTTTTGCACCATTCTGATCCGAGAATGTTTTACTTAGTCGTTATCACTAGTAAGTCTGTGGTGCTGTGGCCGACTACTAGTGACCGAATATCTGGTATTATTCTATGTATGTCTTGCTTGCTCTAACTGTAAGTTTGTTGCCAAAATGTCTTACTTCCACATATTCTTTTCCCTTTCTTATGAGCATTTGGTTGGAGGAAGAACTGTACTCAGTAAATCCCAGGTAGTCTTACCAGCTAATCTGTCTATTACCATGTTTACACGTAACCATTATGCCCATTAAAGAAGATAAAATGGATGTGTAGTACCCGTATATCGTTTTAGCGTTTCTAATTCGAATTATGTTAAAACGTTTTAAATATGTCGATTATCTCGCTGTAATGTACATTAAAGTTCCGTGTATACAGAAGAAGATCCAAATTCGCATTAACATTCAGTGCTGCCAACTAACAAAAATTTGAAAACTGAGACAGCTTTTTACTTTGATTTTATTGTGGTTGTGCTTTATAGTGTTGACAAAATTTTAAAAAATTCAAAATAAAATAATAGATAACCCGATAAACTAGTCAATCAATAAACTAACTAGTCAGCTCAACCAATTTTTTTTTAAATTCCTAGGTTGTCAATAGTAAATAGCTGTTCAATATTAAGGTGGGATCCCTTTATTAATCATCTCATGTAAACACTAGCCAAACTTAATTATCTCTAAACCGGTTTAGCCGCTAAAGTGTATTAATTTTTCCATATAAACTTGGTATATGACTACAGCAGCCTCAGTCAAGCGGTTGACAACGGTTGACGAATTTCAATATTTCTTTTCACTTGACTTATTTTCTTCCCATAAGATAAGTAGTTCTCGAAAGTTTCTACTGGAGATATTTTCAATTCTATTAAATTCTTTGACATATTTTCATTTTCATTAATGAGTCCTCTTATGTCGTTTCTTTTTACCTAAAACTTGGTTAAAATTGTAATTTAATCAGGGAATAATATCATTATATATTTTCGTCTTCAGTTTACACCTGATTTTACAATCTTGGTTATAATCTTGAATAAGTAATATACGGCTACTATCTGTCCTTGTCAATCCGTTGTCATCAACCTGGTTCTGTAAAAGACACTCCTAAATTTAAAAGTTCTCTATTCTTAAGCTCTTCTTAGCTTACCAGAAGTTGCTTCTAGACCACTTTCCTTATAAATTTCTTCAATATTTGAGCTTAGATTAATCATTAGATGAGCGTGCTATTAATTTCGTCACTCTTGTAATGTCGATTATGCTCCTATTAAAAGAAGCATTTAAAATATAGGAAACTTATTCAAGAGCCTGACTTACAGCACTTTTTTACTTATCTTTTTGATCAGAATAATTTATATTTACTTTTTTTAGATAAAGAGATGAACTTGCTACCAAGAGAGTATCTTCATGCCAGATTAGATTTGATATTACAAAACAAATTAGACCTAAGGAATAGTTTTATATTCATAGATATATCTTGCCTGAATTCGCATGATATTATGAACAAAGTACTTAAAATTGAAAAAACCAACGACTAATTATTTAAACTGAATTTTCAACTTTCAGATTCGTCAAGATTTCACACTATTTACGCCGACGCAGCACTGGATGCTTTTAAACGTTAATAATACTCTAATTGAGGCATTTCATTTTCCTATAAACAGCAATATATTCTTCGCTGAGGATAATTTTAATAGTTTTAAAATTAAGGCCGTCTACCAGCCATCTAAGAAATCTTCAATAATTCAAACCACCATCGGAAAATGGTCAAAGATTCGAGGCTACAGGGAGTTATATAATATATTAAAAGAAAAGAGCATCAGAAACTTAATGCGGGAAAAAGTTAAAATATCATATGTGGTTAAAGATATTAATACTGTTGCTCATTTGGATGATTTTCAGTAAGTAAATTAAGCAGAACTATACTTCTTTCGAGCAAAGGCTGTACGAAACCTGAGGAACGAGAGATGCATTAATACAGATCCGAAGCTTGTATTACAAATGAATGTAATCTAACACAGAAAAAAACACTTAGAGTAGCACCTCTATTCTACAACTAATTCAATTTAAATTTTCCACCGGCATTCTACCCTTAATTGCTATAAGGCTTGCCATTCTGCCATAGTATTCAGCACAGTTTTCTTACGGGTTTATTCGAATAGGATCATTATTAAATGTTGTTAATATTTATAATATTGGTACCGGATTTAATTGCAAAATGTCTAAATGCTAATAAAAGAACCTTAAAATAAAAAAAAAGGAGTACAACTAATTATTTTAGAATTAAAAGTCGCCAACTTCACATATTTGTTAAATTTCAGATATGAGATTCTTACTGATACTATGACAAAACTAAACTATGCCTTATTTCAACACCTGATGAATATTATAAATGCTACCAAATCAGAAGAATTCAGAGGCGATTTTAAGAAACTAGAAAATAATATAGGGATGATTGATGATCTAAAGAGTGGCGAATTTGACATTGGAGGTATAATATTTATTGTAAACTTAAATATTATTTATCATTAAATTTTTTTCATCATAAAGAATAAAAGTAAATGATATTTTTTCTCTAAATTTTGGTTTAAAAGGATAAAATTTTTACAAGGTCTTGATAGTAGTTTTTAAATAAAAGGCTGATATAGAAAAAAAGGTTAAAAAGTTAAATTTTCTTCTTCTTAATATAAGGTAATTTAAGAAATAACAAAATAGTGTTTGTTTTTTAAATGTAATTCGGTAAACTCAAAATATATAATAAACTGAAAATAATAAATAGAGTTTCCAGAAGATCCAGACAGTAGTTCATTAATAACCGGTAATATAGAAAAAAGTGGCAAAGTGCAATTTTCATACTTACATAGCTATCTCAATCTGGGTTGCCATACAGAATGTTAATAAAATTATGTTTTTTCTATGTAGTTCAGAATTAAGCCATGATATAAAAGAAAGAGAATTTTTATTTTTGTATCAGCATCTCAGCAATGGCGGCTCATCGTTGTAGGCAAAGGAGGCTAAGCTGCGTCAAAAATTTTAATTACATATTTAATTCCTTTATTCTATATACTAATATTTACTTAGTTTTTTTGTAATATTGAGAATAAGAGTTATGTTAGATGTTGGGTTTTTTTTAATGTTTTTTTTTTAATTTATAGCTTTATTATATCCATCGTCTGTTCTGAAACGTTTTGCCTCAAAAATTATTTGGTAAATTAATCTGAATATTTTTAACAGTTCTTCAATATAAAGTACATTTTTCAATTTTTTAGATAAACCAGTACAATGACACTTCTTTTCTTGAGAATTTTGTTTATAAAATTGATCGGTAAAATCAAAATGTTCATGTTTTTAGTGGCTTTTCAAAAAAAACGTAATGTTTTTAGAACATGAGATACACTAGTATTGAATGAATGTTATTTAGTCATAAATATTTTGTAACAAAATAATTCCAGATGCCTGAAAAATATTTTTTAAAAGTATATCAAATCGCTTGAAAGATATTTGGAATAAAAAATTATATTGAATGTCTGGAAAAAGCAAAACACTACAAAAATGTAAAAAACATGAAAAAATATTTCAAAAAACAATTATTTAAAAACATGAAAAGTAGCCTTTCTATTAAAAAACCCATGAGCTCCCACTGCATCCCAGTCAGAGGTGTCATAAAGAATGACAATATAATTATAGTTTTCCTATGTATTTTGGTTAACGTTAGAAAAATAAAGTGGTGAATATAGAAAAAAGTTGAATTACCCTTATTATATATCTACCTTTAGTTAAGATTGTATAAAGCATGATAATAAAAGGATCTTTCTTTTATGTAATTTAATAAACTAAGTTAGGAAAAAACAATTTCCAGTAGATTCTGATAGTACCTTAGAAATTTTTTTGATCATGCAGTGAAATAGTTGTAAACTGCGCAAATGTTTCTTATTCTCAATTTTAAGTCGTATAAAATTAATTTGCTTCTATTATTTAAAGAAATTTACGTGTCATTGAATGATGTCAATAAAAATCAAAGATTAGGATTTTTTTAATCTTAAGTCCAAACTAAAGGAGGTGATACAGCGTGTTTTCAAAATGAAGTAATTTATTTTAGCACCTTATAAGACTCGTGAAAAGAAGTTATTATACCAAAAATCACCTATATAAAAGTTGGATAATAAGAAAGCTACTTCACATTATCGAAAAAAAAATTTTAATCTTTATTAAGTAAAATGGTTACCATTTTTACAAAGAATGTTTAAAATTATCCCGATTTGTTTGATTAACACGCTTTGAAAATAAGATCGCCGTGTCCACGAATTAAATCACAATAATTTTTAATGCGCTCTTGAAGTTCTTCCGGAATATTTACTGCTTCATTATAATACAACAACACAGAAAAAAAAATCGCAAGGCGTTAAGTTTGGAGAGCGAGGAGGCCAAGAAATGGGTCAATTACGCCCCATTAATCTATTCGGAAACTCATTATTCAGATGTTCAAGAACTTCTCGTCTAAAGTTTGATGGAACCCCATCATGTAAGAAGCATTTCTTCTGTCATACATTTAGAGGAAATCTATGTTAAAAATTAAACCTTTTTACAGCATGCGACTTTTCTACTGGCCAAACATGATTTTTGCAGAAATTTTGCACTCCGTCTCATTATAAATGTGGCCTTGTGTGTACACAAAATTTATTTCGTAAAATATTCTAGTAAAGATTTTTGCCGAACTGTTCTAAAACCACTGGCAAAAAACAACTCTTCTAGGATGATCTTCAGGTTGTAACGATTGTACCCGTAAAGTATTGTCTTTCACACTTTACTATGAAAAACTTTTTAAGCTGCTATGGCTCTGGTATCATTGTTAGGTAAGTATTATTTCCACTACTTTATTGTTTTTGTAAACATGGGCCATTTTTTCCGCACAAAATAATACGACAAATGAAATATGCACTATTAAAAGACTAATACAATCGATTGAACCAAAGACTTTTTGATAAACGGTAAGAGAAGTAAACAAAAAACGGTAAGAACTTACACCGCATTTGTCGAGAGTACCAAAAAATTTGTTAATTATTATTCCTATTTCTTCAATTTTTTAATGTTTTACTATCTCCTTTATTAGGCGACTTTTATATAGGTGATTTATGGAATATCAACTACTTTTGTCGAGCCCTACAAGTAGTTAAAATAAATAACTCAACTTTGCAAACACCCCGTATAGAAAATAATATCCGATTGTATTATATTTTTCAGATATTTCAGAAATAAGTGGCTTAAATTATTAATTAAAATGGTATTTCCATATTAGGATTGACAGCACATGAAAAAACTGATTGACTTACCATTTTTAAGTAAATACTTATTTATTATAAACTAAAATACTACATTTTAAAAAGCATAAAAAAGAGTTAGGGTAAAATGAAAATTCTTCAGTCTCCCTTCACTTATTTATTAAACATTTAGTTAATTTAAAAATAAAATTAAACTTAATTTAATAATAAAATTTACCTACGACTCCACTGCAAGTATGGACTATTTCTTCACTATAAAAAAAAGAGTATTTTTTACTAAAAATAATTTAATTTTTAGGTACACCAATAGAGCTGTATTCAAAAAATATAGACGAATTTAGCGTACTAGCTAAAACCGCTGTGGTCGAAAGAAAATTCATATTTAGAACCACACCTCACTCTTATATAAGCAATGTATTTACACTGCCTTTTGACAGTTACGTATGGTACTGCTGCTTCGGACTGATTGCTATCATCTTTTGTGTCACTTATATCGTAGTTTATTGGGAATGGAAGGATCCGGTTTTCAAAAAATATATTACTCCAAGATTATGTTTAAGGTATGTAAAAACAATTTTTTTAAACCTTTGAACTTTATACATGATTACTATAGGCCTCATCCAGTGGATATATTCTTAATGACAGTGGGATCTGCAGCTCAGCAAGGTTTTGAGACCGAACCAAGAAGCAATTCGGGAAGGGTGGCATTCATATTTACCTTAATTTCACTTATGTTTTTGTATACGTCATTTTCAGCAAGCATTGTGGCCCTGTTGCAATCTACTACAGAAAGCCTAAATAGTCTCGATACCTTATTTGAATCTAGAATGCCTATAGGATTTAAGGATAATATATCCATGGAATATTTTGAGGTTAGTATTAAAAAGCTTATTGGAATCAATAATTAAATTTTTGTTTTAGAAATTGAAATATGAAAACAAATCCAGTGACTTTATTAGTAAGCTGAAAAAGCCAGTTTTTTTATCGGTCGAGCAAGGAATACAGATAGTGCAAAAGGAATTTTTTGCTTTTTATGCTGATACTGCTGAAACGTATAAGTATATAAAAGATTGGTTTTCAGAGACTGAAAAATGTAGTTTGAGGGAAATCACATTCAAAAACACTTACCTTGATTATTGGCTGTTTATGAAGAAAAATTCTGATTACAGAGATTTAGTGCGTACGGGGTAATTATAAATTTAAATATATTTTATACGAGTCCTCTAAGTGGTTATAGTACAAATACTTCTATTACATATATGTATTTGTTTCCATCTATTATTTTTATTTGGACGTCGACTTTTAAGATACTTCATACAATTACATTTCATTAAAATCAATATTAATATTTTTAGGATGCACAAAATTCAGGAAACAGGAATTCGTAACAGAGAATTTAAGAGATTATTTACTGCAAAGCCCAGATGTGATAATGTAGAAGGAAATTTTGAAAGTGTTGGCTTAAGAGATAGTTATGGAGCGTTTTTGGGTAAATAATATTAATAAAAAAGTATTTTATGAAGGTTTTTCTCTTAAAAAATATTGTCAAAATAGTGTATTGGTTCTCAGTCATATAAGGTTGGATTAATTTCGTGTTTCATCATTGGGATCTTGAAAACAAAGTTCAATAAGTTTTCTAGATACTAACGTAAGAATTGGATTTAAACCACGCTCTATATTGAGTCTTTTTGAATTTCACAAATCTAAGATTTTTTCTAGCAAACTTTTCATATAATTTTATTTCTAGTTATGGCATTTGGAGTCATAATTAGCATTTTGCTCGCCTTACTGGAAGGTTTATGGAAGAAATACAATGCTAATATTAATATAAGACAAGTTGCTGATCTTCAACTGAAATATTTTAGAAATTAGCAGAACATAGATGCAAGGAAGTTTGAATAGAAGAGTAGGTTAATCAAAGAGAAAATATATTAGTTGAGCTTAAGGATAATATCGATTGCACCTTTAATTAGACTTTCTATTTTTTTTTCATTAACTCTAGGTTAACAATGTATAGACACATATTAATTTAAAAAACCTATTAATAAAATATTCTCCTTACAATTTTTTTCCTTAACATTCTTAAATTTGATATGACTGTAGCGAGTAAAAATGGTACTGTGATATTATTTGGATTCTATTATACCCAGATGCAACATCAAGATTTTATAGAAATACGCACTCAGACGACTAGCCATGATGACCGTGAGTAGTTTCTATGATGATATAGGGCGTTCACAGACAAACAAGCATAGTATACGATTCTATGGGGAGATTTCAATGCTAAAATGGGAATAAAGCAGGACACTGCTGAAACCCCTTTGGGCAACTTCGGAACCACAGGCAGAAACGAGCGACGTGAAGTAGAATGCTGGATGATCTATTGCAGAATGATTTATTTCAGATGAATTGCTTTTACAAGAAAAATTGAAATAGAAGATGGATCTGGAAATGCACAAATGGATACACAAGAAATTAACTAGATCATATTATGACGGACACCAAATACGTGATGGTATTGCAAGTTCTCTACGGTGAAGGGATCAAAGACTGATACAAGCTAAAGTGCATATAGATATTGATCACAAACACTACAAAATGCCACAAATAAACCTTGGACAAGACTAGTAGGTACTCCAGCGGCATAGATGATAAATTGGCAAGCTGCGACGCAAAATCAAACGACCTTCTGAACTACCACTATAAACTGCTCACAAAAATAACAACGAGACTTGAAAAGACTGGATTTCTATTAACCTTTAGAGAAAGCGGGCTTCTATGTTAAATTTAGAAGAAATGACCATCTGCAAAGCATAAAAACGGTAATTGAAAAAAGCATCGAATACAAGAGTCTCAGTGTATTACATGCATGTCGTTAAAATACATATAATAGATAAAACCTCAGATCCTATGTCTATGTATATAAAAACTTGTATAGTAAACTATTGTATTTAGGATTTATTACACTTATATTAAATTAAACATAACGAATTAGGTATCGTTAAATATTTAAATTCATATTTCTTCCAAAGACGTGAATAAAGTCTATTCTCTTCTTCTTTTTAATCATTAGGCGTACAAGATAGTATTTCCTAAATTGATATTTACTACAATAGGGACGTAATACCCAACCAAAAAAGTAACTTATATTGTCTTGTCGGGTTGATGACAATTACTCGAAATTAATATACAATAACTACAAAAACGCAAAAATAATAGTAAAACGTCATGAAAATACTAACTATTTAAATCGGCAAAGGTGTCAGACAGGGAGACGCGATGTCGTGCAAACTCTTTATAATAATGTTGGAGCATGCTTTCAGAAAACTCAGTTGGGAAACCAAGGGCCTAAATGTGGATGGTCGAACAAATCAACGATTTGCAAATGATATAGTTTTGCTATCAGATAGATAATCTTAAAAACATCAAAGATATGCTACAAGAACTACAAAAGACATGTTATCTGACGTAAGTCTAAAAATTTATATCTCAAAAACAAAATATATGACAAATTTAATTCCTAATATGCAAATTTTCATTTGTGATGAAAAAGTATCTCTGGTAAACAAGTATACCTATATTGGTCATAAAATCCAAATCTCAAGAGACACTGAAAGGTGCGAAATGAAAAGAAGAGTTACACTATCTTGAGTAGTCCATGCAATGTTTGAGAAGTCTTAAAAACCGACGTGCTACAATGTTGAAAGAGGAAGGTTTGTACAATGCGTATTGCTCGTCATGATCTTTGGGGCTGAAACCTTAATCCTAACCGAGGCTTAGAAACATGTGGTGACAGAGCAAGATGAAAGGGTCCATGCTCGGCGTCTCATATTGCGGAATCATATGAGTAATAAATATTTACGAGGAAGAACCGGTGTCACAGATGCAGTTATCGCATATACATTCGCAAACTCTAGTGGAAATGTGAATGCAAACTCAAGTGGGTTGTACTGAGAATTTTTGATTTGCATTATTTTAGAAAAGTAAGTAACTTATATCTCGTGTTCAAGAATTTAGTGGTTATATATTTTTAATAACAAACTTTTTTACTTTTTTTACATCACAAAACATCCCAGCCCGTGTTAGAAGATCACGCACCTCCGGATTAGTGATGACTTGACAGTTGAATTTTTATTATCATGGGAGGCTATTTGTATCGTGAAGTTTTTTTTGAGGTAGACAAGTTTAAAGTCACCCGTGTTGGTGCTCTAAGTAAACCATGAAACATCGATGAGCGTAAGTATCTTTTTAGTTAATCCTGTGTAATTTTCAATAAATTTAGAGTTATTATTTATTAATAAAATATAGGTGACTAAATACCCTTACATGAAAAAAAGCCTTCTTAACGCATATGAAGTCACTAGGTCACTATATAGGTTAAAAGTCACTGATACCATATGGTATCCGTAGGCGTTTGTGAACCTGCTGGTGACGTGCTTTAGGCTTTTTTTTTTTGTTTTTTATGTTTTGTTTAATGTTTTAGAAGAGGTTTTGGGTTTCCCAATCATTGAATATGCTTGAAGTCGATGACGACCTTCTAACAACAGGTAGATGAAATATTTCTAGAACCTTAACGACTCAGATGAGGGTGCCGCGAATAAGGAGGAAGAAGGATTGACATACAACCTCAATGAAAAACTTAAGTTTAAGTTATCACTTCAATTTTATGTTTTTCATTATTTCAATTTTCTAAGTCGTCAGTCGAGCCGAAATAAAATTAGTTATCAATGACGGAGTTGAAGAATCGAGCAGCTATAATGAATCTAAAAACCTAACCATTTTTTCAAAAGTCCTAAAAACCGACGTGCTACAATGTTTGAAGAGGAAGGTTTGTACAATGCGTATTGCTCGTCATGACCTTTGGAGCTGACACATTAACCTTAATCGAGGCAAGTGCTTAGAAACATGTAGTAACACAGAGCAAAATGAAAGGGTCCATACTCGGGGTCTCATATTACAGAATCATATAAGTAATAAAGATTTACGAGGAAGAACCGGTGTCACAGATGCAGTTATCCACATCCGAAAACTTAAGTGGAAATGTGAACGCAAGCTGTGCGTGGGTTGTACTGAGAATTTTTGATTTGCGTTATTTTAGAAAAGTAAGTAACTTATATCTCGTGTTCAAAAATTTAGTGCCTATATACTTTTACAAACACATTTTTTAACTTTGTTTATATCACAAAACATCCCAGCCCGTGTTAGAACATCGCTCACCTCCGGATTGGTGATGAATTTTTTTTGGCGGTAGACAAAGTCACGCGTGTTGGTGCTCTACGTAAACCATGAAACCTCGATGAGCGTAAGTACCTTTTTATTTTTAGTACCTTTTTAAAGTCTATCCTCTTATTTTATAGTGTAATTTTCAATGAATTTAGAGTTATTATTTATTGAAATATAGTGATTGAGTGACTAAATACGCTTACATGTAAAAAAAATCCTTCTTAACGCATATGAAGTCACTATATAGGTTAAAAGTCACTGATACCATATGGTATCCGTAGGCCTTTGTGAACCTGCTGGTGACGTGCTTTAGGCTTTTTATTTTAATTTTTTTTTAATGTTTTAGAACAGGTTTTGGCTTTCCCGATCGACCAAGATGTTGTAGTCAACATGTAGATGAAGTATTTCTAGAACTTCCTGACCTTACCGACTCAGATGAGGATTTTCTAAGCCGTCAGTCGAGCTGAAATAAAATTAGTTAACAATGACAGAGTTGAAGAATCAAGTAGCTATAATGAATCTAAAAACCTAACCAATTTTTCAAATTTTATAATTTTTTTGATAATATTCGGTATTTTTCTAGTACGCTCGGCAAGTAGGAAAGTCAATACCTTCAGAAATAATCAAATCAAATCCTTAATCTAAGTGGATTGCAAATCGACTTTGCATTAAAGAACCTCCAAAATGGTGATATTTAACGAATGCCCAGCCAATTTTCAGAACCGGACTATTCTAGATACAAAGACATGTCACTTGTTGATTTCTTTAAGTTAGTTTGCGATGATCAATTATCAATACCTTGATAAACAAACCTAACTGTATGCACATTTCAGTAGTGAACCTGATCGAATAATAACTTCAGAAGAAATTCGCTATTTTATTGGAATTTTAATTCTCACTGAATACAAAATTCCCTTCGAACCGGTTTCACTGGGTGATGAAAGACGGCAGACATGGTTGTGCAAACTGGTAGCAGACTCGATAAGCAGAGATAGATATTGGAAAATTCAAAGGTATGTCCACATGCCCGACAACACTGAAATAAATCAATCAGACAAGACTCAAAATTTATCTTATTATCAAATAGTGTGAGCGCCTCGGATGTAGGCAATTTATCTGTGGCAAACCTATCCAATTTGGTTACAAAGTATAAGCTCTAAATACTAAAGAGCACCTTAAGAACAAATGGACTCAGCAAATTAGTACAAAAATGTGCAGCACCCATGATTTTAATGTTGAAATAATTACCACAGCCAAACTTGCCATATATAACTCACATTGATAATTTGTTCACCGGTGAAGATTTATTAGCCTTTATACGAAATTTTGGATTTGGCGCAGTTAGAAAAATTCCGGAAACTCGAATTCCAAAATCTTGTCCGTTGACCAAAAAAGAAGCTTTTTATGAGCAGATTATTGAAAGAAATTACGGTGCTAAGGCATTACGAGTGCTGGAGTTCACCCAGAAGGAGCACTAAAAAAAATATTGCCAAAAATCAGGATTTGTCGTAGTACTGTGTCTACAACAATAATACGGGTGGGACCGATCTTATGAATCAGGGAATTGGGTCGTACCGAGTTGGACTTCGTGGCAAAAAATTGAATTGGACAATTTTTACTTGACGCAGCACTGCATAATGCCCATGGTACCTTAGATACAAGAATAAAAAGATATCAGCACTTAATTTTAGAAGAGAAATCGTGCAAGTATATTTAACCAGAAACAAAAAAAATTGCAAAAAAGTATAATGACGGTCTGCATGTCAATTGTTTTGCCACCACCAAATAATAGTCCTATGGTTGGACCGTTAGTGTGACACTCAAATCATGAGACAGTTTTAAAACTAACCAAAACTCCTTAATTTTTCTCTCGACACCTGTTTCGCTAACGATGTTAGGCATCCTCGGGAGCAGATTAAAACTAAAAGTTTTCATCTAGTATTAGTTAGTGGCAAAGCTGTCTCGTGATTTCACACTAAATAAATTTATTTTTGGCATATTTTATTCGTATTAAACAGTTTAAACTTTTTTGCAATAAAATAGTTTTTAACCCGGTGGATACCATATGGTATCGTTGTTTATGATCAGCATTGTTTTTTAACTTCCAAATTAAAAAAAAAGGATAAAAACGGTCGTTTTGAAATCAATTACATTTATTTCCTACAAAACAACCAAAAAAAATTGAAACAATAATTTTAAAAAATGGGTTATTATTATTTGTGTGGTCTTAGAGGTAACAACAAAACCAGGGATCCGAATGTTCATCTTTCCTCACTTATTTAACCATTTGGATAACAACCATCGTCCGTCTGAAGCGGGCTAAAAATTTGAAGTTGACATTGACAAGTAACAAATAAGCCAAACCGGTAAAATATCAAAATATTTACAAATTTGAATTTATGTTTTATGTTAGGAGATTTATTACTATAACGATTAAATAAGAAGTTGCAATGGATACTCCGGGAATAAGTTTATTTCAAGGGGCTGACATTCAGTTGAGCAACTCGAAAAACGTGGAGGAAGAGGAAGACCTGGAAGATCAGTTGCGCAGAAAAGAGGAGGTAACTACAATGTACACAAAAAGTTTTTCAGCCTAGTAACTGCTAGAACTTAAACTAATTTTAGCTTCAAAATTTGCTGCAAGCAAATCTAGATGACTTTAAATACGAGGATAGCACTATAAATTCGTCTCCAAATTTGTCATTAATCAGTAATGATAATTTGGCATCTTCTCTATATAAGGACCATTTTCAACCCAATGATCAACTTAAGGCACTGTTCGAAATAAGGTAAGATTAGGATTAAATGTTTATAACTATACTTTGACTTTTTTATACTTTTAAGAGTTTTATATATCAAACACTATTAAAAACCTAAGCTAAATATTACAATGTAGTTACAAATAATGCTAAAGTCTTACAAATACATTGCACATGGAGATTTGAAAGATTTTAAAGAACTAGACTTTTAAATGCCTAGGAGTGATATTAAACAATTCAAAGCCGACACTAAACACATCATCACTGTGTATTTTGGAAAGTAAAAATTATTCTTATAACTGCTCAATCTTGTTTGGTGTCTATGAATATTATGTGCATATGTAACTTCATTTATCAAATAAAAAGGCAACAAATAATTTTTTCATTCAAAAATAGAGCAGAGCATATTATATGTGGTTCTTTGCTGTACATTCATTATAGTAAGAATTCTTTTATATTAAACTTTATTTTTAACATCAACTATAATCTTAACATCTATTTGGGTTATCTTTTCCCTAACTGGAGTCTTTAAAATTTGGTTCTTTAAATAACTCGTCAAGAAGTAATCAAGTGGGGTTAGATCTGGCTATCTGGGAGGCGACTGGACATGGCCAGATGTTCCTATCCACTGATCAATAAAAGTAGTACTTAAAAACTGAATAAAATAAAATATACAGGAGTTTCCATTTAAAAAAATGTTATTTTACTAAAAAACTCTTAAATACATATAAATTTTTACCAGAGTTAAAAATTCCTTTGCTAACTTTGTATTTTCACTAGTAACAAAGTTATCAATGCTGGATGTTTAATTTGGATAACCATGTATAGTCTGCCTCTTTTACTAACCTGCAAATGCACTTAAAAATGGACACAAAAAAACTCTTAAAATAAATGGAATTAATTGATGGAAAACAGTAGATTCTGTTTCCTCATAATAAAATGTACAGACATTTTCCTATTATTTTCATCAGTCATGGTAAGCCAAAACGAAGTTATAATGAATGATGACAAATAATGATAATGACAAATAATAAATTAACTAAACATTAACTTTCCTAAATAAAATGCGATGAGATCCTGTTGTACCGGAAATAATAGGCTGATAAAAGACCCTTAGTAAAAATTTGGTACAGTGATGGTATCAGTGCTAATAATTAAAAGACCCTTAAATTTTCAGGGTCTGTTTGTTAATGATCACATAAGAAAAAATCGGTACAAACAGCTGTAGAAGTTCAACCCTGTCCAGCAATCCTAAATATGTTTTTTGGGAATTTTTAAAAGTGGGTTTTGAACTTCTGATTTCAGCATCAGCATCATTCTCCTGTTACAAAGTAGTATGGCTCTTGTTCAATAGTTTTGCAATTTTTGCAGTATTTGACATGTATATTTAGAAAATTAAGTAAAGTTCCATACTAGTCAAAATGAAGGGCAATTGTTGATTTGTAGATTAGTCTTGTAAATAATGGAACTTTATTATTTAACCTGAATAAAAAGCCAGTTGTTTTAACTCTTTTTTTGTTTTCCATATTCACAGTGCAAAGACAGATTCAACTTAGGATCTGGCATCACTCCTAAATCCTTGAAACATTCAATATCACAATAACATTTTGATTCAGGGCAATTTTTTATCTTGATTTAATGAAGAATATGTTTTGAAGAGAATATTATAAATTTTGTTTTATATATGTTTAGTTTTAAACCATTCCTAAGGATCTCCTTGCTCAAGTTCTATGGAATCAGACAGAATGCTGGACTACCTTTTCATTTGTTACTATGAAATCTATTAAAGTATTAGTAGTTTGGGTGATCCTAGTATACTCTGTGAGTAATTGAAGAAAGTCAAACAAACTAATATTTTACCTAATATATACAAAATCTACCATAAGATGGACATTGAATGAAATACCCAAGTATTATTACTAATATTTTCAGTTCTTCAAATGTAGGTTCTATGACCTCCAAAAAGTTAGATATTGAAGCTCTTGGTGAATGATAATGATTGCAAACTATATAGCAGATGTTTTTAATTTTAACTGCTAGAAGCCATAAATTAATTTTTAGTGAAAAATTTACAATCTATTGGCACACCATATAATTCCTGACATACATGATATATCTATTTGTAGAGTTGCATTGTATATTATATCTGTTGATTAAAATTTCATGTTGATCAGTGACACAAGTTCCTGATAAATAAAGGTTTATGCCAAAAAATTGCACAAAATATGCAATCATAATTATTAATTACACCTACAATATTTAAAAAGTTTTTATTTAAATCTAGTTGTAGTTTTTCACACTCTTTTTAAAAAACTATTTTTTATGTAACCGCCAAAATGTTCTTAATCTAAAAAAAATTGTTTCACATCTTCTCTGAAATGTATTAGCTGCCAAATATTTATTTGGCTTATCTCAAATAGAAATCTTTTTATGACAAATTTTTAGCATTTTGTTACCTCAAATATAAACCAAAGACACAAAGAGAAAAAACAGTTGGCATTTATATTGAAAAACCATAATGAGCATAACTAATAAATTTGAAATGAAAGTAAACTGCTAATGTGATCATTAGTTAAACTTTAGAAAAACACCTTTGTACTAAAAAGGTATCGTATATTGATTAGCAGTGTGGTTGTGCCTTTCATGATAAAGAAATTCATTTTTTCTCAATATGGATATATTTGTTCCTAAAAGTAATTAGTTGAATTGGATTTAAGTTAGGTAAATTGAGTCACATCTAATCAAAATTAAAAATATACTACTGGACCTTTGGTGTTTTGCTTTGTGCTCATTGATAGAGAGAAAAAATAAATATACCTTCTTATAGCAGTTTACCAACATAACCAAATAATAATAAATAAATTGTTGCATTTTGATATGGGTGTGGTGTAATAGTTTGGGACTTCTACCATGGCACACATCCATCTTTTGTTTTTTTATATATATAGAAATGACTTTTATCTTTATGCATGTTATAGATTGTAACATGCATATAGAAACTTAGGTTTTATTACTAGATTTAGTTCTGATTTTGTATACAATGTTTTTAAGGTGCTGTATTTCTCATATGTCCAGTTTATATATGCATCCCAAGCCTGGCTACTGTTTTATGATATATTGAAAATATTCAGAAATAATTTTGATCATTTAAACTTAAGGTTTCTCTGCGTAATTATCATACAGATCATAACTATATGATTGCTCTCCTTAATTTTAATTCTCTTGGCAATCATAGATTGATGTATAATATGTCTTTTTTTTTATTTTTAAAGGTTTAATTAACCGTATCTATCTTTTGGGAAAAAATTCATGGAAAACATCTTCCGGAATCCATCCAACAATTTAGCCAGTATTAACCAATATTTTCACCATACATTTCAAGAGTAAAAGTTGAGTTAAATCTATTTTTCATCATATGGCATGTATAGTCTAATTAATAGAATTCAAAGAGACTTTAATAAGTATAATCTTCCAATCCATCAGTCAGTGTAATTTAAAGTAAGTTTTGCAATTATCACCTTGAATAAATTAATAGACATTTTTTTCTTATTTTAGCTCCAATTTATGCGAATCGGTGTTAGTTCTTAGCGAGTAACTACCTAGTTAATAAGTTTTGTTGTAAAATGGTTTGCCATTGATAAATAAATAAATTGTACCAGGTGGTATACCTGCCACCATTTTTCAATAATTTAAAGATTGAAACTCACTCTTGGTGAAACTGATATTGTGACTTAATTTTTGCTTTGCATGAATTGACTATGACAAAAGAAATCAAGCATTGTTTAACATTTTTTAACATAGTTTTAGATTATTTTGCAAATGTTCTTATTAGGTTAAAATCGGACAAATCTTGTTATAGGATTATGAATTATAGGAATATTAGAGAGATCTATATTTTCATGAACATGCATCAGGTTGAAATGAAATGTAAGTTTTGTAATACCCACAACATTGACCAGTTATAATATGAAATGTGTTCATATTATGTCTGAAATGAAACCAAAATTAATATGATCTGTAATCATTTTTATGTATAATATCGGCATAGTAACGGATATTATTATTTCTAAATTATATCTAAATTAAACTATTTTAGATGTAGAGAGCTACAAGATGTAAGAGAAGAATTTGAAAAATACAGGACTGATACGTCAAAGGAACTAGAGACACAAAAGAGACAAAATCTGTTGCTTGAATCCGAACTTTCACGATTTAAAATCAGCTTGAAGAACTCTGAAGTGTTACTTGGTATGTTCCTTTTTCTTTTTTAATTATTAAAGTCATACTGTATAATATTGCTTAATAAAGCTTTTAATTTCTTACTAACTAAATTATTTCTCTAATAATATTTTTCTTTTTTCAATTGAAAAGATGTAAAAAATTTATTTAACTTTTTTTTTATGTTTATTATTTAATTTAATAAAGGGAGAGCCTTTCATCATATTCGTCATTCGTTCTTTGACATCAGCTATTTATGTTATTCTAGTTATTTAAAAATTATTTTTTACAATCTGATAGCAAATTCACAATATCAAAAAAAGATAAGGGTCTTAAGTTACTCTCGCGACTTCTGAGGTAGTCAAAAATGTATCTCAAAACTATAATTACTAATTTATTTTTTTGGCAGCTACTTCTTAAACTTTTTCACTTTTTTAAGCTGAGAAAGTTGATGTGATAAACAATCTAAACAAAAATTTGGCAGAAAAAAATGCAAACATTGCACAATTAGAAGCCCATTTAAAAAATGTAAGTTAAATTTTTAGTAACAGTTGGTATTTAACATGAAATTAAAATCTAGTAATTTTAGTTGGAAATAGAATTAATGGCCCACAAATCTGAAATTGACCAGTTAAACTTAAAATTGCATTCTCAAAACGGTCCATTTAACTTGAATGCAAAATACAATTCAGAAGAACTACGACAGTCTTTACAAGTGAAAATTGAGAAGCTTGAACAGATTCTGGACGAGAGGACAAAACAATATGAACTATTAGTAATTATTTTAATATGTTTTATTAGTTTTGTGTAAATTTTTTATTTTAGAAATCCGAAAATAGTTTGTTAAAAGATGACATTGAAAGATTGTCATTGGAAAAACTTTCTTTAGAGCAAGATAATCAGTTACTCTTAAGATCCATGGATGATGCACAACAACAATGTAGGGACTTGATAGGTGTCATAGAAGTTTTGAAAAAAGAAAATGATCATTTTAAAGGTAAATAAAACAAACAGTATGGTTGGCTTCTAAAATAAGGTATATAAGATACACTGGTGGCCAAAAGTAGATTGACAACTTCTTATTTTTCAAATTTGTTTATATCACGGTTTCGGAAAAGATAAATTAGGTGGGACAGTACCTGATTAAAAAACAAAGCAGTCTATTTGTAATGTTTAATTATATTTAAACTATTTATTCGTAATACCCAATTTTATAAAGAAAAAATTAAAAAACCAAACAATTTTCAAGTGGCCAAAATTAAATTGACAAATTCAAAGCTTACTAAAATAAAAATAAGTATAGAAAATGTAAAGGGTTTTATTCAATAATGCGTTGCATAACCTCTATTTCTTATCACTTCCACCAACCTTTTGGGCATTGACCTAATTAAATTGTCAATATAGGACGTGTCAATGGATATCCAGCATGCCTTTAAAGCTTCAAAAAGATCTTCTTTATTTTTGAAATTTTTACATCGGATGTGACGATCAATGTAATCCCAAATGTTCTCGATCGGATTTAGGTCCGGTGACTGTGACGGCCATTTGATAACACTAATTTTTTCTTGGGTCAACCATTGCTTAACGACCTTGGATGCGTGTTTCGGATCGTTATCATGTTGAAAGTAGTGGTTGAGTGGCATAACTTCATCAGCGTAAGGTACCATAACAGTATGTCTTTATACATGAAACGATCCATTGTGCCTTCTATCAAGTGTAGTAAACCCATCCCATAGCCCGAAAAACACCCCACGCCATCACGGAACCACCTCCATGCTTGATTGTGGACACCGTATATTTGGGATCATACCTTTGGTTCACAGGACGCCTAACATATCTTTTGCCATCCGAATTAATCAAATTGAACTTTGATTCATCACTAAAAATAACCTTTTTTCAATCGGAGACTGTCCAGTGACTATGTTCTCGAGCAAAGTTTAATCGCGCCCGTACGTTTTTTAAACTTAGCAGTGGTTCTTTGCACGGCGTCTTGTTTTAAAATCACTATATTGAAGTCTCATTCTAATGGTACGACAACTAACTGAACCCACACCTTCTTCTTCCAAATGCAGCTTGATTTCTTTTGAAGTTGCGAATGGGTCAAGTTTTGCTTTTTTCAAAATTAATTTGTCAACACGACTAGTGGTCTTCTTTGGCCGGCCAGTTTTTTTTAGAGGAACAACACTTCCACGGAGATTAAAATTTTTTATTATTTGACTTACTGTTGCCCTCAAAAAATAAAATTTTCGAGCAATATCCGCCCTTTTTAACCCCTTCCCGGTAATCGTCGATTATTCGCATCTTAATATCGATCGATAAAGTTATACCACGCGGCATTGTGAATATTTTTCAAAACTAATAGTAAGGAAAGTCAAATCAACAGAAACCAACGCATAAAACTCAGAGACTGAATAAGTATGTTGTTTGTCAATCCAATTTTGGCCACCTAGCAGTCAAACAAAATTATTGGAATTTGATAAAAAAAATATTGAGAAAAAATGCAAGCAAGAAAAATCTATGGAATTTGTTTCTTCATACTATGTTGTTTACATTCCTGAACACTAATAAGCTCAACCGGAAACTTTTGCTTCAGATAAAATATATCCATAAAAATGGAATTTGTCAATCTACTTTTGGCCACCAGTATATATAATTTTACGTAGAGATATTTAGAAAATATTCTATAATATCTGAAATCCCAACAGTTGTTTCACCACATTTATAATTTTCCTTTTTTTTTGACACATAAACAAGCTGATAATACCGTCCAAATTTATATTTTTCTAGGAAGATTAAGGGAGCTAGAACAAAATTTAAAGACTGATGGTTTCATAGGCAGTCCAAATGAGAAGCTAAAAAAAATGCTTGTTGATAAATCAGTAGAGTTAGACAGTTTAACAGCAAAACTTAAGTAAGCAGATAGTCAACCGAAAACTGGGATACTAAATATTATTATATTTTAGGCACTATGAATCTGACATGAAAGAGCTTATTGAATATAGACAGCTTAAAACGGATATTTATAAAAAGGACTTTCAAAAGTGCAGTAAGTGTGTTTATGTTATTGTGGTTTGTAATATCAATATACAATAAGTATTGTTGTATAATGTTATTACTAGTTGATATATAAACTAATTTTTAGATAACCAAGTACATACCAAGGATCTGTTAGTAATGCAAAATGAGCTTCAGAACTATAGGCGAACAATAGAAGATAAAAATCAGCAAATTCTTATCCTAAATTCTAATAATAAGGATCTCAAGGAAAAAATTGAAGAAATGCTTTTGCAAACTCGGAATGATATTCAAAATATTTCTGCAAAATACAATATGCCTCAATTAGAGAGTATGCAAAGGGAGCTGGAAAAAGCTGAATATACTCAGAAAATGTTAAATAAAAAATTGGAGGTTTGAAACTTAATAAATATGAAACAAGTAAGTTACTTAACTCAGCTTACTTTATGTTCTAGGAATCTGAACAGCGTCGCTTGAGCTTGCTTCAAAAACTAGAAAATGAAGATAAAAATAAAAAAACTGAAACGTCAGACGACATAGAAAAATATAGAAAGAACCTAAAGACTCTCAGTGATAAGCTGAGGAGAGAACGAGATCAAAATAGGGAGATCTTTGAGAAAATGAAAGAACAGGAAGATGAAGTAGGTTAAAAATATTCTGAGGTCTACTTGACTAACGGAGTTAACAATTTTAAATATTACTAACATTTTTTAGATATTATCACTAAGAAGCGAACTAGAAGACTTAAACAGCAATAAACAAAAAAGCACTTGTTTAGATCCAGAGACTAGCCAAATTAAATCTGAATACCAAACGTTAAAAAATCAATTAAAAAGCGTTATGGAGCATTTGGAAAAAAGTAATATTAAAAATAGCCGTAAAGAGCTCCCAGAAGCAGTAAGAGAGATCACAGAACAATTTGATGCACTTTTAGTAAAATTAAACTCTGAAAACTTGGAGAAGGGCATTATAGAGGAGCAGGTACAGTGCTGGAAAAAAATGTTACTGGAGGTAGATTATAAAGGTTAGTAATATTTGGTATTCATCTATACACATAACGAGGAATTACATACATTTTGAATTTGAGCATGCTTTAATCAAACGCCAAAATTATCGAGGAACATTTGTTTTAAGGAATGTATTTAAAGTCCTTCTTAGTTTAATAAATGTTTTAAAAATTGTGAGCAGTTTTCTAGAAAAACATTTATTACGATTTATTAAAGTGTTACTACACACTTTTTATGAATCTTATACAAAGAGAAATTACTGGAAGAATAAATTTAAGAATTTAAAGACAACTATTAAATAAAAAAAATGTTTTATTATTTAATAAAAAAATGTAATGATGCTCTATAAAACGTATCTAATTCTGGAATCTCTGTTATTTTCTTTAGATCAAAATATAAATTATGATATTTAGGAGCCATATTTTCATATAGGCTATTGGTACCATACAGGGTATCAACTTAAAAACTGTCCACCCTAATGATAACCCTATACCCTAATCAATCAATTTTTGCCGACAAAAAAATATCGGAAATTTACGGCGATGCCAAACTTTTGAATCTTTATATATCAAAAACTGCTGTAACACCATTTTTAGATTCTGATGAAGCCTTGAAATCTCAATATAAAGAAGCTATCGCAAAATTACACAAATCCCAACAGAAACTGACAGAGTTAGAAGAAAACTTGCAAGATCTTAAAAATTCTTTAACCATATCAGAGGGTGAAAAATGTAGCATCAATGTTGAGCTGAAGGAGTGCGCTGCTCAATTGCAGAAATCTGAAACTGAAAGGAAAAGATTAGAAAAGGAAATTGAGAACTTAAATAATATTTTGAGAACTCAAGAAGATCAACTCAATGAGTTAAGGAAAACGGAAAGGACAGAAAGGGGTGATGGAGACTGCAAAATTGAAAAAGGTAAAACTAGTAATAAGCATTTTTTATAATGCTTTTTTTTAATGGCAAAATTTAAACTTTAGTTGTTTATTTAAATTCTCTGTCTATTTTTTACTCACGTTTCTTCTTATATATTTTAGTTGCGAGCATTGGGTTTCAAAAAGATATTCAAGAGTTAACCATGAGACTCCAAAATAAGGACAAGGAATATAATATCCTACTTAAAACAATGAAGAATCTAGAACAGGAACAAAGTGAAACCTTAACACGATTAGAAGCATTAAAGCAGGAAATTGAAAAACTTACCCAAGAAAATTCTAAATTAGCTGAAGAACTTAAAGATAGGAAAAACCATATTAACAACTTAAAGAGCTCAAAAAATGCGGAAATGGAAAATGGTAATTAACTACAAAAACAATTCTTATGTGACTTCCTCATGTGAACAAAAAATTTTTTTTTTATAGAATTTAAGAATCAACTTGAAGAAGAAATTGTAAAAACCGAATTAAAAATTCGTGACGACTTGCAACTTGAGTATCAAAAGCGAATTGCAGATATTGAAAAAAGGTATCAGAAAACATTCAAAGAAGTTACAGAGGTATGCAAAACTCAGAAAGTTGAATTGGAACAGCAGGAGAAAAAGTAAGAAAACAATTTTCATATATCGCTTTTAGGATTTTTTAATATGAAAAATATTTATTGAAACATCAATCGTGGTTACTTCCTATTTTTTCTAGGTTTCGAGAGTACCTTAAAACGGTTTTAACTGAATGCGAAAACTGCACGACAAAACTGGAAAATGAAAAACTGGAGTTAGAAAATCAGTTACAAGTAATGCAAAGTGGCTTTGAAAAATATAAGTTAGCGGTGACCAATCAGGAACAAAAATATGTTAATGTATTAAAGAAAATGGAGACGGAGACAAAAGTAAGGAATTAATTCAATATTTTGTATCACATAATTGGAAAATCAATGAGCTAATAAAAATTAAAAAAGAGCTATAGGTATAACGCTAATGAAATTCCTTAATTTATAATGCTCTTCAAGATTGTTCGCAGAAATCTTCTAAAGGTTCAATAAAAGGTTACTAGTTTATTAGTAAGGTATAAATTTTAGGGTAATTTTTAGTTTAACGGTAATTTATGGTATAGTTGAATTTTTATTAAGAAAAACCATTTATTTATTTTTCAATTGCCTGAAAGAATACAATATGCAAAAACATTATTTTCTGTGTCTTCTAGCCAGTTGAGATAGTATCCCATTTCTTTTCCAGCTGCCTAGAAAAAACTTATGTCATTGAGTATAATTTTTAAAGCTAGTTTCGAATACATATTTCAGATATTTTTTCATTTATACCAGCCAGTTAATGTAATCATTTTATTCTTTTTGAACTGTCTGGATGAAAGATGAAACAACGGTTTTTACAAATTTTTCACCTTCCAGGCAGTTGAGTGCGTTTTTTATTTCTTTGTTTAACAGCCTGGAAAATTAAAAAATTAATAACGATATTTCTTTTAAGCGGTGGTTTTCTCGAATTATTCCAGGCAATTGACAGTTTTCTTTATTTTATGTTTCAACGGCCTGAACAATAAATAACCAAGGTTCAAGAGTTTTCCAAGGTGTTTAAATTGTTTACTTCGGTTATTTAATATTATGGCAAGAAGTATTAAAAAACAAACTACAAGATGTGTCTTAAACGGTCTTTAAATTTTTCAGTATTCTTATTCCTCACGAACTGGAATTACTAGAACTCACGACACCATTTCGTTGTGAGTAGTTATAAATTTTTCATTGATCTTTTTCATTTCCTCGTTACTTTTCTCTGAGAAATTCCATAAGGGGAATCACGTCTTTGCAAGACAGGTCTGCTTCTTTTGCCGAATTGTTAATTTTTAAATCTTGATAAAAGTTAAGAATATATTAACAGAAATAGTAATAATAATAATAATAGACGACTTTTATTGAATAAATAAATGCATACAGATTTTTAAGTATATCCAAAAGATAAAAGATATACTGGTAAGTGCGGCGTAATCTAGCTTTAAGTGGCTACTCTACTAAATCATCCAAAACCAGTCATTGTCTTAAAAAAATAGTATGCACATAAAAGGAAAGACTATATCTAAATCATAACACAATAATTAATAGGAGTTGCACGCAATGAATAATGCAGAAAGCATAAACTAAACTGTACAAGGTGACCAGGTAAAGAGTTATATGTATCGCATTGTAGGTAAATGACTTAGTTAAATCTTATCTTATCTTTCGAAGCACCAAACGTTCTTTGAGTAGTATTTGAGTGAAGTCTTATTATGTAATAATTTATTGACGGTACAACAGACCTACGAGATGCATTCAACCAATTACGAGACCAATTAGTTTTTACAATTTTTCGGAAACATGATCGTATTTTTTGAGATCATAATATATGAACCGTACACAAGTATTTTGAACCCTTTGAATACAGAGACTTATTCTCCTAATCAATAAAAAACCCATACACTATATTGGAAAAATTAAAGTTAGAAAGAACAAGTGACTCACATATACTTTTCGTTAATTTTTGGTTAAGGAGGTGTCGCCAACTATAAAGAATTGTAAGGGAAAAGTACGATCCTTGAAAAGATTTTTTTAAATGCTCACGGAATCTTAAGCCACCGTTACCCATGATTCCCAAATTATTAGCACTCTGAAAAACATCAAGCCTTGTGCAATCCAAAATAATTTCGATATGGTCCTTGGTTATATTAATTTTGTTTTTATTTCTGAAAATCATTAGGTGGAACTTGAGGGATTTATTTTTAAAGCATCATGAGCTAATTATAAAAATGTTTGTAAATATTATATTAGTAATACAATATTAAACTATATTTTATTAATTGTTTCTTCAGGCTTCCATAATATCGTGATTGATATCTATTTTGTTGGAAATTACCTCACAATTTCAATAAATATTATATATATATTAAAAGAAGAAACGAGCTCAAAGGTCGATAGATAAAACCTCGGCTCCTGGTAGTATCACAAATGTATTATCACTCAAGTAAATTATGGTATTTATAAGAATAGGAATTATTAAAAATTATGAGTTATATTGAATTAAATAATTATAACGAAAGGTATCATTGAAGACCATATATCAGACCAGAAGTTCATATTTCTTCTAAATACGTGGATAATCTACTTTCTTCTTCGTTTCAATAATTGAGGGTATGATTGATATTTATTGAAATAGTAACGTAATAGCCAACAAATAGGTAACTAATTATGAATTCGCCACAATAATATAGATTTTACATGATGTCTTGGCAAAGATAGAGTTAAAAGACATTCAATCAGAAAAAAATGTGTATTATATTATTTTTCTTGATACAGTGATTTCACCATATGGTTTAACAGATCTGGTTGGATTCTGGTTGATAAATAACACAGATGTTTAAGTAATTATTATATTTGACGTTTCGATAACTATATGGTCGCCCTTAAAGATATAAAAAGTATTAATAAGAAGCCAGATAGAGAGGAACTCATGTTGCCATTATACAGGGTGTTTCAGAACTATGGGATCAAACTTCTAGGGGTTTTCCAGTGCAACAGAAGAATCCATTTGAGTATAGGAACCCATGTCCGGAAATGCTTCACTACGCCACTACGGCCCTAAGACGCGTTAAAATTTACAAAAAACATTAATTACCTAAATAGGATCTGCTGCATTTATTTTTATCTTTTGTACATGATACCATAACAACAATTGTTTAAAATTAACGCTTATCAATGTCAATTCTCAATGTCATGTTTAAAAATTTTATAGCTTACAATTTTTAAACATTTATTGCTGATGGAAAACTTTACCAATCAAGAATTGGCGGATATGCATTTGGCATACGGAGCAACAAACTGCAATGCACGAGCAGCATCGCGGTTGTATCATGAACGTTATTCCGAACGACAGCATCCTGGACACAAAAAGTTTATTGCGGTTCATCGGCGGCTCGCTGAGACAGGCATGTTTAAGACCAAGATGCATGATATTGGTGTTGCTCAAACCGTAAGAACGGTCGAATTTGAAGAAGAGGTGCTTCAGCAAGTTGCCGATGAACCATCAAATAGCACACGTGACGTCGCTAAGAATATGAATACGAGTAACGCTTCTGTCTGGCGGGTACTACACGAGCAACAACTCCATCCTTACCACTTCCAGAAAGTTCAAGGTATGACTGCAGCCGATTATCATCCTAGAGTTCAATTTTGTCGATGGCTTCTGGATCACATCATTGCACAACCTAATTTTTTACAATATGTTTTGTGGACCGATGAAGCCTCTTTCACAAGAGACGGTATTTTTAATAGTAGGAATAGCCATGTTTGGGACGAAGAAAATCCTTATGCAATTTTTCCAAGAAAACATCAGAATCGTTGGTCTGTCATCGTATGGGCAGGCATTGTTGATGATTATTTAATTGGGCCATACCTTCTACCGGAACGGTTAACAGGACCTATTTATCTGCGTTTCTTGGAGGAAGTTCTCCCAGAACTTCTTGAAAATGTTCCACTAAACGTTAGACCGCAAATGTGGTTTCAGCATGATGGTGCACGCCGGCTCACTTTGCTGTACAAGTACGCGAGTATTTGGCTCAGCGGTTTGGGCACGGTTGGATTGCCAGCGGTGGAGCAGTTTCTTGGCCTCCTAAGTCACCCGATTTAACGTCGCTCGATTTTTTCTTGTGGGGACATGTAAAGTCTTTAATCTACGAAACTCCAGTAGAATCAGAGCGAGACTTAATGGGACGAATAACAGCAGCATTTGAAATCATTCAAAACGAGGATCAAATTTTTAGTGTAGTCCGCCGAAATCATGTACGGCGTTTAAATCGGTGTATTGAGGTTGGAGGAAGACATTTTGAACAATTGTTGTGATGGTATCATACAAAAGGTAAAAATAAATGCATCAGATCCTATTTAGGTAATTAATATTTTTTCTAAATTTAAACGCGTCTTAGGGCCGTAGTGGCATAGTGACACATTTCCGGACATGGGTTCCTATACTCAAATGGATTCTACTGTTGCACTGAACAACCCCTAGAAATTTGATCCCATAGTTCTGAAACACCCTGTATTTGTTGCATTACACCTAGTTAAACCATCAAACTAATTATTTATAGAATATTGTGGATGTTCTATATTGGTCGAAACGCCGTGGTGTGAATCGAGTTTAAATTTATTAAATTGTCCTGAATCACTAGCGATTATTTAAAGATCTACTAGATAAGATTTCTGTGAACAATTTTTGATTTTTAATTGCTATTATTATAAATATAAATAAAACAATATTTTTTTAGAAAAATAATGAAGCTTGGAAATTATGGTCTGAAAAAGTAGTCTGTAGCTGTCTAGATATAGAAGCAACAAACAAAAAGGTTAGAGACAGAGTCTTGTCAAGCATGGATCGATATGACCAAGAGGTAGCTTCTAACGTTTTTTATTTTTAATTTTATTGCATTATAATTAATCAAACATTATATTTTATAGGTTGAATCAATTCAAAGAGTTGCTGACGCCAAAATGAAGAAAAAAAGTAGTAAAGAAAAAAGTTAATTTTGCAACGTAGAATAGGATCATTTTTTAGTTCAAGCAGTATTAGGATTTATTATAAATAAAAAGATTTTATAAAATTACGTTTAAGAATATATTTTAAAATACGCTCTAATATATTTGAACTAACGCTACAAAATATGTGGTGCTAGTAGCTATAATCGTCAAAATGGTCTCTCGTTTTATCTCCATAAAACCGGCCGCTGTAAATTGAATTCTGTTGCTGGCAATAAAGTCTCCTAAAGACTGCAATTCCTGAAACTCGTATGAACGATAGTCGAAATTCTCTTGAAGCTCATAGCAAATCGTTAAAAGACTTTCAGATTCTGATGTAATCATTTGGCAAGTAAAAGCCAACGCACAGGGTCCAAACTAAAAATAAATAAAAAAGTTGTACAGTAATACAGTAGTATTAAAAATGTTTATTTCTTAGAATTTAATAAGATAATTTATATTATTATGTAATATGTTAGACATTTTAGGCAAAAATTAGTTTTATTCTATTTTTTTTAATATATCTTTCAAAAGTCATTGAAAACTTAGTACTATTTTAGATAGTACTTTTTTGTATAATACATGCTATAGTAACACATTGAATACAAATATTCTAAGAATTATCCTTTTTTACTTCAGACAGATGCTGAGAATATAGAACATGCTGAGAAAAGGCCATGATAAGGATGCGCTAAGAGTGTAAAAAATCTGATTCTTATCGTTTTTTTTTTTGAATTTTCTTCGTTTCTTTCACAAATGTGTGAGTTCGTACTTAAACAGAACATGTTGAAAAACTCATATTATTGAGATCCTAAGAAATTCACTAAAAAAATACGTCTTAATCGAATATATGTAGTTGGAAGATTCAGTATTTTTAAGAACAAAGCAAAGACTTAATTGAAAACAATGGTGCAAAGGAAAAATACTAGAAATATTCGAGTATAACATATCATTTTCTTTTATAAAACATTCTCTATATTTAAATTACAATGAAATCAAATAGAAACTAGCATAGATGAAGGCAAAATTGATCTTTGGTGTTTGCATTCAGGAGTTTACAGAAAGTATACAACAACATAAAAATGAAAAATTGCTTTTTCCTTTTCCTATTAATGAACTAACGTTTCCAATATTAATAAAAAATTTGATAACAAAAATGTGTGCCCTATTAAAAAACTCTTTTTTATTTGTATTGCATGGGCCATATTTACAAAATTTGTAATATATGATATAATAATGTCCAAGTATTTAAGTTTCATTTTATATTTATATAAGGTGAATGTTGGTATTATGTAAGGTGGTTGTGAATTAAGGCTATAGTTTAAATAGACCTAGAATCTGCACTGGAAGATAACCGTTTTTTCAACTTAACATATTAATATTCCTCTGATGTGCATTTAATTTCAAGAATTTACGCCGTAAAGGTGTCCAAAAGTGAGCACCCTGTATCAGAATATTCTTTATTTATTTTGACATTAAAATTTAATAAATTAAATATGGCACTATGCAATATTTAAAAGAACTCAATATAAAGTTTGTGAAAAAGTTCTTTAGAAATTCCTTTTTTTTATTAAAGTGTTGTTATTAAAGAAAACTAAGATTTATTTTGGCCAAATCTTATAAAATGCAAAACTTGTTATATTCATAATAATAATTTTCAATATTTTTATCTAAGAAAACTTGCCCTATGCCACAAGGGTGGTCTTGGTCCTCTTTTATTTTTAATTTATAGTATTAATGATTTACCATGGATTATCAGGCATGTCCAGTGCACATCATTTTGCTGATGACACAATTTTTTCTTCTTTGGCACCGCACGGATTCTATTATTCTTGAGGAAATGCTTAACCAGAATTTGGCAAATGTTAAAAGATGGTTCGACTGTACTTTATTGACAGTTAATGTTTTAAAGAAAAATATTTTAAATTTTAAGTGTATTTTAGATAATATCTGCTTGGGTGCCCAGTCTCTTACTGTAACAGATCCAAATAAATGTTTGGAATTGGTTATCGATGGTAGGTTGAAGTTCGAAAAACATATTGAGCGGCTGTGCAGTTGCCATCAGGTTCTTTTGCAATCAGAGTGATTAGAAACAACTTAAATATAGGAGTGGCCAGGGATGCTTATTATGCTTTAGTTGACTCACACCTAAGTTATGGTGTTTGTTTTTAGGGAAACTCTTCGGTCTATTTATTCAATAAAGTGTTTTTACTGCAAAGGGGTGCCATAAAGCTTAATTTGACTTTAATATTCTTTTAAAGAACCTCATATTTACTTACCGATGTAACTAAAACATTGGAAAATAACGTAAGAAAATTTTCCCAACCATTATCTTCACTTATATATACTCTTTGATTCTGAAACCGAATAGCCAGACTTAAAAATAGCGCAAGTAGATTTAATCCCCAATATAATAGAACACATGAGAAAGGCCATCCAAAAACATAATTTATCCTTTCAGTTGCTTGAACCATATTAAAAAATATATTCTTCGATGTTTTTATGTGATGTCTAACATTCATTGCTAACATTTCTCCTACCCGATGTAGCTGTAACTTCATTTTCAATATATGGATTGCCGCAAATATCATAGGTGAAACAATATAATAATAATTAATAAAAGGCATCGCAACCAGCATAAAGGATATAAAACTGTTTTTTAAATTTTTGTTTAGTATTATAAAATTCAAAATTACTAAATAAAGGACAAATAATATCTGAAGAAAGTAAGCAATAATCAATAAAATTTCATAAGTACTTGCTAAATCCGAAATTTTCAGTAGTTTAGAAATGTCTTGCCATGCCTTCAGTTTTAAGCAGCCTCTGTATACAAATGCGATATTAATGATTCCGACGGTTTCTGTTACATCTACCAAATATTTTAAACACATTTTTTGTATCGAGTCTTCGTGCACCAGTAGAAATCGGTAGTATAAAGAAAATCCATGCAAAGTTATATTAACTGCAAAAAAAATTGCAAATAAATATTTCTTTGGGCTTTTCGTGGGTGCGGCATGGGTTATTTTTATTTGCGCAATGAAAACTTTCTTTAACAGTTTGAAAAAATATTTCATCTTGTAGGCTAACTAAAGTTTACAAGAACAAAGCTTTCTTTACAATTGATATGTCAAGTACAGTAAAACTTTTTGTATAACGTCACTAATGTAATGAAGTTATAAATTGTTTTTTGATAATTCATGAAGCATAAAATTACAAATTATTGTTTTCAAGTAAATTGATTGATTGATTATCGTTATTGTTTTATAGAACTTGTCCTCACAAGAACCTTTAGAATAACTTATTTTATTTTCAGATTTTTTCAATGTTTGACATTTTGAAATTTTAAATATTTGGAAAAATTCTGGATTTGCTGGATTGGGAGTATGGCCTAGTTTGTTTAGTGGGTTTCAAAAATCAAGCTTAGATAAAAGAAACAACTTTATGTTGACCAAGCTAATATACAAATGCCATGCCTCAATATATGAAAACCTTTTTGAAAAAATATCTAGTACATATGCTGTACATACAGGCGCCACTGATTAAAACATTCAAAAATCTGTCACATCAAAAAAATTTTATTTATGCTTAAGGGGAGGAGTGTATACCAAATTTCATAAAAAGACAGAAAGTTCTAGTAAAAAAGTATTTTTTTCTGAAACTTTAAGACGCTGTAGCTAAAAAGTTTAAAAAGAGAAACAAAGATATTTGAACTTTTCTTCTTAAACGAGTTCACGCTCTTAAGCATTAGCATCTTATTCTGAAATACCCTATATAAACAAATTTCACTAGTCAAAGTTTGCATCAAAAACTATTAAAATAAATAAAATAATATTCTTCTTTAGATTATGGAGTTGAAAAAATGCCAAAAATTGTTTTTCTGATCAAAAATTTAAAATTATAATGTATATAAATAATATGTAAGATTTACTCAAAAAAAGTTAATGAATTTTTCTTTTCAATTTTTGATCAATTAACTAGTAAACTTTTAAAATACCTCGGACTTATTTTTGTTTTAACAAACAACATTAAAATCTGACGTACTTCTGTTCTGTTGTCTACAATATTTAACCATAAAAAAGAGTGGTCAAACTTTTATCTATAAAGTGAAATCTATTTACTTCCTATCTTTTATTTTTCTGCTGTTTTATATTTTATCATATCTCTATGGCATAAGTGTAAACAAAAAATGAAGAAATATAGTTCCTTTTTAGTGATAAAAATTTTTCGTAAACTACTCAATATTTTCTTAAATGTAGGGTCTAGTTGACCGGCTGGGTGAACTTACCACTCCGAGTAAAAAAATTAGGCGAATTCAATTCTATCACATTCTGATTTTGAAGACTTACTGGAAAAATAATCAAGTGATCACTCTTCAGACTCTTAAGATCTACTAATATCTCAGGTAGTGAGTACAATGTCTGATGACGAAGAGGTCATTGTACCATCTGAGGTTAGTGCTGTCAAAACAACTACACTAAATATCAAAATAGGTTCTTAGGTGGTCATACAATATTTAACTAAAAAGTCTGTTAACCATTATATTATAGGAAAAGTTATATGGACTAGTACCTATAATGAAGTAAAATTTTAAAAAATATATAGAAAAAAAACAATTTTTTGGTCGGAAAAAGAAGACGTTGATGAAGTATCTTTAAAGGACATTAAAAAGGTTTTCGATTCACCTCAGATATACAGAAAAGTAGAATTTTATTTCACAAATGACTTATCATTATTTGATTTAATCTAAACCTAAATATTTCTGTCGTATTCTTTCAAACATGTAGATGTTGTGTTAATTTTTATATATAACATATTTCCTTTCAAAGGTCGAAATTGGTCAACCCCGTTTTACGGTATTTTATTTATTTATTCCTTTACCTATTTTTTAGTGCAATAGTTTAATTGTTGCAAATCATAAATATACTGAAAAACTGCAAGAAACCTTCCTGTAAATCCATTTTTTTGGCAAATAATACCATTTTCTGGGTTTTTTAAGGTTCCTGTTATATTTTTCTTATAGGTTACCTCACAGTGCGAGTCTATCACTTTGAATAAATTTACAAAATCAAAGGCCTACTCCCCTGTCTTATCCCCTATCCCTATATTTGCTGGTTTGATCGTAAAAACTTTGCTCTTCAAGTAACCCCATAAGAAAAAGTCTAAACGTGTTAAATCCGGAATATTAGGATCATCTTCCGTGAATTGCTGGAGGATTGTTATTTTATAGGGATAAAATTTTTCAGCTTTAAGAATGCTTGCCACAGAAGCCTGGCTAATTTCGAGCTGAGCGCAACTGCGCGCACTCCGACGAATGATTTTTTGTTTGTCTTAAATGAGATTAGACTCGCACTGTATAATAAGTACTAAGTGAGAAAATTTTAAATTGTCAAATATATCAAGAGATATAAAATTTATTTCAGAATATCAGATATAAAGTAATCCCATGGACACCGATATAAAGAAAATTCCACGACTGTGTGGAAGTGCAATTCAATATATTTAAAGACAATTTATTCTTCTTAGGTGTTATTAATTCTATAAATAATAAAGAGATATCAACTTAAGCTCACCGATGTAAGGAGCACATTGACCGCCAACCAAATGATAATTTCCCAACCAGGTTGATTTTTTGCTTCTGTAATTTTACCATCCTGACGCATAACCATCGCAAATCCAAAAAACAGTTCGACCAGATAAACGAACCATTGCGCAGTAATTGCCAGAAGTTGATAACCGAATAAGTCCCTAAAAAGCTGCGTTGCGATGTCCAAGTTATAGTAAATATTCCGTACAGCTTTTATATCTATTTGCGTAGAGGTTAGAAAGTGTTTGCATGTTTTTAGTTTTTCATGTAATTTAAGTGTAATGGTTAGAATGTAGGTAGCAATGAATATAATATAAAATAACTGTATCCACGGAGAGGCTAAATAAACGGCTGTTCTCCACGCGCTATTCATTTGCTTATATATTTGCTGAATCTGAGGTATGGAGTGTAGAATAAGATATATAACTATCAATATATGACAAATAAAGATAAATAAAACAATTCCAACTTTCTTCAGAAAAATCTTCTCTCCACCAGGTTGTTTCGGTATTACTTTCATTTTCTGAAATAAACTATTCCATTGCTCAACTTTTAAATACCTTGAATACGTCATTAATACAGCATAAATGCCAATAGCTTCCGTTGAACTATTTAGATATTTTAGTAAACTATTTCCAAAAACCTTACTATTAAGAGTGGTCCACCGAAAGTAAAATGCAGAAATAAATATGCCCATTACGCTTGCCATGCCCAAGAACGTTTTTATGTAATAAAACTTACATAATTTTTGATTATATTTGGGCGCTATTAACAAACTGCTCATGGATTTTTCAAATATATTGTAACATATTTTGACTATTTTGAACATTGCACCTCTATTACGTTAAGGACTAATTAAAAAGAATCTAAAATGTTATTCCTTATCACGATGGTATACACGGTTGAATAACCACGATATTTTTTTTTATATTGTTATTGGGTAAACATATTTATTTTATACCCTTTAATGCACAGAAAGCATAACAATAAAATGTTTTTGTTACAAAATATTGAACACGGTAAATACAGAAGTGTGTCTACTCAACTGAGTTAATGATTTCAATGATAAAGTAAATAAAGAAATACAATTTTCATTTTTGTTTGAAAAGCACAAAAAGAGATATTCGGCAAAATAATACTGAGTATATTTTCAACTAATTCGTATATACAGGGTGGGCCATTTTAATATATGCACCCAAATTGCTCCGAAAGTAAGCGAGATACAGAAAAATATTTGAAACCAAAGTTGTTCAGGACAAAGTAGGACATGTATCTGTGGAGGTCATTTTGACCTTAAAGTCGTTTTTTTAGGAATCCTTAAGTTTTGAAGCGGATTCGAAAAGAGCGGGAAATTTTATGTCTAAAATGATATTTGAAACTTGGTTATCATAACTTTGCGGTCAAGTACAAATGTTTGAATAGCTAACCATCCTGACCTTGAGGTCATTTTCAGGTTTGAGTGATTTTATTTAATCGGAAACAATGACCTGGACTTTTTTTTTTTTTTTTTTTTTTTTTGGGTCGTTGGAGAAATTCTTTATGAACACTGGTTACGCGGCGCCGCCCCCAGTAGTGTGGGACTCAGTGTCGAGTTTGTCTCGTCCTATACCCACTAAAACTCCACCGCTGGGTGGTGCCTTGTGGCTCCCTACACTGCGGTCTGCTAAGAAGCAGTCCTATTGTGTCCCATATGTTTAGTCCCACAGGTTCAATTCTGTAGCTTCAAGGAAGTCCAGGATTGTGCCCAGTGGTAGATTTCTTATACCTTCTGGTGCGGGTTTCTCTTCCCCCAGGAATGTTGCCCTGGTTTGATTAAATGCTTCACAGAAGCACAGTATGTGAAGAGTTGTTTCGTCCTCCTCATTGCATCCCCTACATAGCGAGGTAACTGATTTCCCTAGCGTATGCAGGTGTTTCCTGCTGGGTGCATGGCCTGTAAGTAGCCCTGCGACCTTTCGCAGTTGTTGTCTGGAGAGGCCCAGTATGTTCTCACCCTTCTTGAAGGGTGGGCTGCCTATAAGTTGTTTGGATTGTTCCATCTTTGGCAGCTGCTCCCAGTAGAATTTGTTCTGGTTTGTTAGCCAGTTGCCGATTTCCCTCTTCCAGGTCTTATCGCTGACATAACATGTTGGTTCAGGGCCTACCAGGCTGTTGCTGGCTCCCTGGGTTGCAAGTTGGATAGCTCTTCTTGCAGCCTTATTGTTGCCCATATTCTCTGCTAGGATTATCTCTGGCCTATTTTGCGCTTCGGCGAGGTTCCTGAGATCCTCCCAGCAGCTTTGCACAGTCCTTGACTTAGTCTCGAACTGTTGTAGTGCAAGTGTCGCAGCCTGGTCTCCTGTGAAAATTGCGAAGGTTTTGCCTCTTGGCAGCCCTTCTCTCATCAGTTGGACACAGGTTTGAATTCCTATTATGCTTGCCTGTAAATTTGTTGTTTCGAGGCCCAGGTTTAGCATAAGTTGTCTGCCCTGTTGTTCGTCCTCCACCATGCCCACAGCTACCCCGATCTTGGATCGTTTGGTTGCCGTGTGCCATACTGAGTAACCTCTTTGCCTGAGCCTGTTCGCTTCTGTGTCCAGTGGTCCCCTTTTTTCTTTGATGATAAAAGGTTTGTCTAGGTATGTGACCTTGGTTCTGTCTGTTCTTAGGGCCAGGCGCCCAAGGTCCTGTATCTTGTCAAATAGGGCATTGTGCCCATCTTTCGATAGGATTGTTGCGCCATTTGACAGCAGTCTTTTCGCCCCCGTTATAGCTTCAGCCCGTACCACTAAGTGTAGCGGGCTTAGTCCTATCAGGTTCTCTAGGGCAGCAGTCGGCGTTGTTGACATCGCTCCTGTTATGCCCAGACATGCTATTCGTTGTGTTTTGTTGAGTATCTGTATTACAGTCCTCTTTTCTGCCGCATGCCACCATATAGGTGCTGCGTATGTAATGATGGGTCTATGACCTGGACTTAGTAAGTTCTGTTTCCTTTGGGGTGCTTGATTAGCGTGAGTTCTCTTGCCTCTCACAAATTTAACTACGAAGCAAATGTTCGAAGTTGCCTCCATTTGCTGGAAGACCCATCCATTTGCATAAAATTCGAGTACGGTGCAAAGTATGTCTCGGAATCTCAGCTCATGCTTCACGAATCCGTACTCGCATGCTGCCTCTCTTCGTAGATTGTTTTTATAAAACAACATTCTTCAAATAACCGTACAAATAAAAATCTAGAGAGGTCAAATCGGGAGAGTTTGCGGGCCAGTTAAAAGCAGTTTTTTGTAATTTGACTTTTTCAAGATCAGATAGAAAACAAAGTTTGAAATACCATTTTAAACGTAAAATTTTCCGCTCTTTTCGAAGCCTCTACAAAAAAATAAGGGTTCCTTTGAAAAAAAAAAACTCTGTCCTTGAAATACGACCCCAGATTTCAAGGTCATCAATCCCCAGATATACATGTCCTCCTTTGTCCTGAACAACTTTGGTTTTTTTTTCTTTCTTCCAAATTCTATGAACATGGTTCGCAAATGCTTCTTTATCAAAATAGACTTTTTGGTTTAATAGTGTCTCTAGTTCCCTCGCTTATTGGATTTTAATTCTTTCGACTATTATTTGTGGGGACAGATGATATGTTAAAATTATGGACCATTATGCGGATATAATATACAGAGTGAATTCCTTTGAAAAGTTAATATTATAAGATTTAAGTAAGGACCACCATCTAATTGGGAAAGCCATCATTTATATAAAAAGCTTAGTGTTTTTGCTTATAATGTGGAGGTGTATACTTAAAAAAAAATTGTTAACAGCTACTTTTATAAGTAGTATTATTTTTTATTAAATAAAATAATTTTCGTTATATTAACACTATTATTCATTTATTTTTTATACAAACGGTTAAACCTTTTTTTATACTAAATGTAACAATCAAAGTGGTAGAATTATACTACATAAAAAAGTCTAGTTTCGAAATACGAAATACACATTTATATAATAGACAATACAACAAAAAATAGAATCAAAGATTTGTTTGTAAAATTGCTATAAGGTACATAGAAATCACAGTGGTTGCACATTAAATTTAAAAGTCCTTTGCATTCTGGAAATTGGAATATAGAAACCATAATTGGTTCTTTGAAAATTTTATATGAATAGAGAACAATTTCTTAACCTATGAGCAGATTCACGGGCATTAAAATATAGACAAGGGCGAACATAAGTAAAGTGCAAAAGCTTCATATTTTCAGGAAAAGTTATTACCCTTATTACATACCCTGGTATGTAGTTATTAAGAGATTTGACACATTACATCTATATGGTTATGGAAATTTACCTGCTGATCAAACAAGACGTCTTCAGATCAAGGCTTTCATATCAGATGCTCTATTGAGAACTACATTGCTAATATGGGAATTTAATGGTTTTATTACCTCTATTTTGCAATCTGATCCAGATCATTCTGATTGCACAGCATCATTTTTTACATCGAAAAACATTAAAATCGTCTGCAAATATTATATCCCTGGATGAGAAGTTCTAACCAATATCAGGTAGTACTAAAAAGCTTAAAGAAAACAGGGCCGCAGTATGATCTATTGAGTACTCCTATGTACATCGGAGTGCATTCTAATCTCACTGGACAAAAACTTACCAATTATCACATTGACATCTAGAAACTCTTTAAACAGTCCAGAGCACGCTCTTTTTAATACCTAAACATTCCAGTTTGCCCAGAAGCCAGTACTGGTTGATTTTATCAAAAGCTTTTGAGTAGTCAGTATAAATACTGTACCCTTGACAGCCGGCCTCTATTGTTGATCAAATAATTTTAGTATTCCAGCATAACAATCCAGACAAAGATAAAGGCCATGTTGTTCTGGGGTAATAATATTAAATTTAAAAAAAAATTATTTCGATAAAGGAGCATATGCAAATGCCCGCAAATGCTTCATAGGACATTTTCGACTGAAATTTACCTAAATATATTTATATATATTAATTATACAGAATTGTGTAATGGCATATTAGAATGTTATAATAGTCTTATTTGAATTTTCGTTGAACATAATTTTTGCTTTTTGTGACTTTACTACGGCGTTTGATTGTGTCAATTATGACGTCTTCCTGTACAATCAATGACAGTGACAAGCAACAGGCAAGGCGGGTAACATCGTTCAAGAATTACATAATTTTTAAAAACACATTAATAACTTAGAAAGATAACTAGAAAAGAACGAAAACAAACGCTTTTTAGTTTGAATGTCCACGTTTCGACTTTTTATAAAATCATCCTCAGGACACTACAAATAATTAACAGGTATTACAAATGTAATTGAAAACTAAGAAAGACTAAAAAAAATTTAAAAAAAACTGAAATTTTGTAATTTTTTTTTTCTTTTCTGTGAAATATATAGTGTGTGAGTATAAGTGTTTTTTTTTTATTATTTTTATTTCCCCAAAATTGTGGAGCGGAAATGCAGGAAAATTAGAAATTTACAGAAAAATACGTATATGGGCATATTTTTATGGAATAGAAACTACATATTATATTGCCAGAACAACGAACCCAAAAAAAAAGATCTATAATATATTTATCCCCCTTTTAAATAGATTAACTCCCCTACCTAAACTTTATTTTTTAATAAATTTTAATTTTAGTTTATCTAGATTCTGAGTAAACTTAAAACATTTTTAATGACAATATAGTAACTTCAGTGAAATAAAGCGAAAAAACATGATTAATTTGTGTTCAATTGAGACCCGCTTTAAAGTCAAAAAATACCTCGAAGATGATCAAATAGAAACATAATAATTCTATACAATAATTGTTTCCATTTCTTACTGCTAGGTAAGGTGTAGGTATAAATAATACAACTTCAAAAATATATAAAGCGTTATATTATATGTTATGGCGAGAATTAGAATTTTTTGGTCTTTTTTAACGGTGCACCGATAAAGCGTTTTTGCTTATTGCTTTTAGAATCTGTTCAAAAACAGAGGAGTATTTTTTAAAAATGCATTAGAAGGCGTACCAAATTTATCTTTCGTAAAACTTACAAATGTTTACAGGGCGGTCCTTAAATACGTTCCTATAATGAATAGGATCTGTTTAAGAAATGATCCTATTCGTTCAAAGTTTATATATTACTTATTTTCTCAAAATGAAACAATTAATGTAGTTAAGTACCACCCTGTATAATAATACTAAAATCAGTTTACTTGCCCCACATTATGCAAAAAAACAATATGCAAAAAATCGCATATGGAGTAAAATACATAATACAAGTTAGGCCTATTAACTTACTTATGTTACGTAACCTGCAGTAAGCAAAAATTAATAATAATTAAGTGTCTTTATTTTCCAATTTTAAAATAAAACAAATTTTATTTAAATACAAATCATTTTTTAAGTGTCCAGTTTGGCAAGAAGATCTAGAGAAGATTGTCATATAATATTCCATAAAGTTACTGTCGATTTTTGCTACATAATCATTTAAAAATATGACAGGATATAACAATTTATTCGATATTCATTAAATTAGACGTAAGTATATGTAATATTCATATTTTCCTAACGCAATCAATACTTTGAATAATGCAATTTATGGAAAAAAAAAACTAAAAGTTTTCTTTGATATACGTTGATACTTGCAATACTGGACACTAATAAGTTACATTTACAAAAATGTAACCTTGTATACGTTCACAAGCCAAGGTGTTTGATTCGATTCATACGTTAAAATCATAACGTTATCCCTTATTCTACGTGACTAAAATTAAATGACCGGTAAATGTAACTTTAGGAACACCTCTAAAGTAATGAATATTGTATTTCACCATAAAATTAATGATAATATCTGTTGTAAAAGGCAAGAATCTACATTTTGTATGTATACAATAAAATGTTCACAGCCTTTCGATGATGACTCTTAAAAATCCATATTAATTTATATTCGAAAAGACTTAATTAAGAATTTCTATATTAAGGATGTTTTTGAATAAAACAATAAGTCTTTAGCTGGAATGGCAAATTACGCGTAGTTTTTTTTCATAGAATACGATTTGCTATAAAAATAGAAAGTATATGCAAGGTGTCTTGAAATTGAATTATAGTATTTTAATCAATTTAATGCTCGTAAAATTACGGGGTATTGGTGATTAGTACTATGATACCACCAGAATATTAAAAAAAAAAGTTCTTATGTATTGGAATAATGTTATCATACATGGATAAACAAACCAGTTCTAAAATAACATCAATAACATTTAAAACATCTTTTACTTTGAAAATTATTTTAAATATAATCTTTTCAGCTTCTGTACACCTTGTTTACAATTATACATTAATAAAAATATAATTTCGTAATAAGCAGGAAATGTGAATCTTAATAAATAACCTTTTACCATAATATATACTATAAATCTTTATTCTATTAGTTCAAAACAAAATAAAGCCGCAAAAAATTAATAAGTATAAACAATATATCATAAAATGTGCCAATAAATGAAACACGAACCTTGAATTACTGCGCATGTCCTAATTAATTAAGGGATTAATGCTTAAAACATTAAACACATTTAGGAAATTTCATTGACGTAGTTAATTTTTTTTTGCCATGGCCAACATTAATTCAAAACCATTAATAAGAAAAACTAATTTCTTCTCGAAACCCTACTACACCTACCAGTCCATGCGCATTTTTTTTTAGTATAAAATATTAAGTGACTTTAAAGCAATGACAATCTTCTGCTGTTCAAGGCAAACAATGCAAGTTCAAATTAGTTTGGGCATTTATATATATTTACTGATTTTAGGTAATTAATGTGACGTATCATACGTTATTGAATCTTGATTTCGGGACACGAACAAACACCATCTTCATTCAACTTTTAGATTTCAAATTATTAAAAAAAAATAAATAACAGCAATTTGTGGGCCACAGATAGCATTAACAATATAATACAAATGTCGTGCGCTAATGTCGTGAGGGAGCGCCACTGGCGATGCTTCAATAGCGTATTATTGGTAGACTAATAATTTGTCAATCCTGTGACATGTTGACTCTAGTGTTTAATGCTTTAGGCATTTATATAATGCTAATCTATTTCATTAAAACCAAGATAAAGAAACAAAAAATTAAAACTTAAAGATTAAGTCCCTTATAGGGACACCCTGCATGCAATATATAAAACCTGTTTTAACATAACTATAATAAGTCTTTTTTTTCACACAATATACAAATATAAAACGAGATATATAAAAATTAGTATAATATAAACTCAACAAGCATATTAATAAAATAATGAAAAAACGTATAAATAATTAATATTTGAACAAAAAATGTATATAAAATATAATAATTAACTTAAGATAGTTATAAATTGTGGCAACTTCATTATTCGTTGGGTTAATTTTCAGATCACTAGAAATATATGGCTTTAAGGAAGCATTTCATTAGAATTAATCCAGAATTATATTTAAATGCAAGCAGATGCAAAAAAAAGAATACAAAATGTCCAATTGTGTAATTTAAAAAAAAAAAACAAATTAAATATCAGTCTCAATTCTAATTAAAATAAAATTCTTAAAAATTAGACAAGCTAACTCGATATTAGTCGCTCAATTCTGATTTAGGATTTATGATATGAATGCCGCTAATAATGACTTTTCGTGAGGTATATTTTATACGTATAGTTAATGTGCTGCTTTTATAAATTCCTTTTTTGAGTTTATATGCAGTAACATAATATTACCAACCAAGTCAGCCTGACTCAGTAAACTCTAAAGAACAGTCATTTTTAAATAAAGTAGTTACATTTTGGAAGAAAAATTAGTCTAAAAAATAATTTCTTGTTCTCGATTTACTAATTTCCAGGCTCTAAGTGTGGGATATTAGTATTATGCATGTTATTTTCTTGTAAATGGGGAAGGGGCGCCTATTTTGAAGCTGAAGGGGCGTCTCCGGTACCTCCAGCTAATTCATGGACTTTTTTACCAACCTCATATGCTAGCTTGTCGCAGTCTTCTTTTGTGGCAGCTTCTGCGTATACCCTAACTACGTCCTCTGTGCCTAAAATATGACGAAACTCTAACTTGCTAGCATTATGTATTATTAGGAAAACATCCCAAAAAAAAATCAGGTTTAACAATAAGTGCTTTATGCTTTTAACCTACAAAAATAATGTCACTTGTATAAAATCAATTGAAAATGTATGTTTTTAAAAAATATGGAAAAGCAAGCCAAATAATTTAAGCAGTTCAATCTTTACGATTTTGACTTCTTGTACTCTGCACAAATGAGCCGGCGTTGTAATAATTTAGGATTTTCCTTAATTAAGTTTAATATAATCATAAAAAATAATTGTATTATAAAAATTACGTTTCTTAGCTTGAGCAGGAACCTTTAAAATTTGTGTTTTCACAGCCAGCAAATTTTCCCAATAAAGAAAATAAAGAATAATGCGTGTGCCTTTAAGATCACCTAGAAAATTAAATGAAAATCCTCACATACAAAAAGTGTTAGATACAAGTGCTATTCAAACCCGCATGTATTTGTTCTACGCTTTACTTTTTTATTCATGGGAATTGACAAATTTACCATTCATAACAAAAGGGTGATTTTACACATTTGTTATATAAATAACTATTAAATATGCATTTTTTGTTGACTTTAAAATGCCATATACCTTAGTGTAACTAATTACTATTATAATATTTTTGCTGTGTATTTTTTTTATCTTAAGAAAAACACGAGATAACTAGTCAATGGCTGACGTATGTCTGTCTAGGTATTACTGTTTACTAGGTGTTACTGCAATTAAACTTAAAATCATTCCAGAAGCAAAATTTCGCTTCCCCTTGAGTTGCACAATGTCAAAATATCTTAATCAGAACATAAGTTACTTCTATTTCTGACGGTTGATTTCTATTTTACCGTTTCAGTCCAATAAAATAAAATCAAAATATTCGATATGTACGTTGTGATTAATATTTATACATGATTAATGTAATTTTCTGCAGATAATTGATTTTAAATATGCCGGATTTGGAACATTAGAATGCATAGCAAACTACATAAGAATGAACTTACCTGATGGCCTAACAAAAGATCTCCCTTTGGGATACTTTGAAACAATCTTATCAATTTCGTCTTGAAGTCCTTCGGGAGTGACACATTTTCTTTCAGCGTCTGTGGTAGTAATAACTGTGCGGTCCTATTACAAAGTTTAATATGTAAATTAGCAGTTTTTCATGTTTATTATTTAGGCGTATATTTTATTAGGTATGTTTTTGTTGTGTTTCACGGCTTTTTTAACTTATTTCAACTTTTTGAAATCATATATTCACTACTAGCCTTTTCCTTCATTTATTTATTGGCAATTACTTATTTCTTTTAAATAAAAAAAACAATTATATTTTTCTTAATTTAAAATAACGGTATGTTGAGGCCGAAAATGGTAGAAAAAAATAGAAAAATGATGATGAATGTATCTTTCATAACTAACAGCGAAATAAATTTGATGTATTGTAAAAGCTATTTGATATATCGCTAAATATGTAGGCTGACATATATTTAATTTAAATATTAACCTTTTTAATGATTCGTTTCAATGTCTAATTATTTATTATGGTACGAGATCGGTCATTCTTTTAGTATAAAAAATAAAGGATATCAAGAAAAAAGGACATAAATGTTAACTTGTTTTTCTAAACTGAAAAGTCATATTCAAAGTCTCAAAATCCGCTAATGCACCGCGACGACTTCCCATAAAAGTCACTTTATGTGAATCTCTAAGAATACATTCAGTTATTAAATTGTTTTATGTCAAATCTTTTTTGTGCTGTTATTTCAAAAACAAATCTAATCTTAAATGATACACAATTGTTCTATTAAAATGCTTTTAAAACTCCTTTGAACTTTTTAAAATCGTATTCACCGGCCTGCTCCTTAATTTATTTATTGGCATTTACTTATTTCTTTGAAATTAAAAACCAGTATAATTTTCTTATTTTTAAATAACTTTATGTTGAGACCGAAAGTGACAGATAAATTATTATGAATGTATCCTGTATAACTAATTGCGAAATAAATTTTATGTATTGTTAAAAAGCTATGGGATGTTTGAGTGTGTCATTTATTCAACCAGGATATTACCAGATGATGGAATAAAAAGTTTTAGTAACCTGAAATTTGATAACTCTTATTTAAGATTCGAACTGCCATCATATCACTAAATGAAGGGCTTCCCAATAGCTATGATTTTTTTTTTTAATCACAGCGGCTGATTTTGTCAATTATAAACTGTCAAAAACAGTAAGATTCTGCTTAGTCTAGCATTTAATCATGGTAAAATCAACTCTTCAAGAAAGCCTCATTATTTTGCAAAAGTTTTATGAAAATAATAATTTTTTTGTTTAAATCAATCGCTTGTTACATTGAACAATATTCTTACTGTGCTTGCAATTCGTGGAATCGTAGAAAAATTAACGTGAATTTACTCTACACGATAAGAAAACACCACAGCGAAGACGACTTGCAAGAAATCCAGATCATTTTTTGCGGTAAGAGTTGTTGATTGTTGCCGATAATGCGAATGTGTCGGTAAATCGTCGTTCTTAAAAACTTGGATTCTCAAGGATAGCAAGATGATGAATTTTAAGGCGGGATTTGGCTTGATACCCTTACAAGATGGTGTTGACTCAAAAACTAAAAACAACTTCACCATTATAAGCGTTGAAAGTAATGATTCCTGAGACATTGATTTCACTTGATACGAGAGATCAAGGAGGATTTGGATAATTTCGACCAAATGCTTGGCCTCCAAGGAGCTTCGACTTAACACCATAAGGTTATTTTTTATGGGGTTACGTTAAGTCATTGGTTTATGGGAACAAGCCGCAAACAACACAGGACTTAAAAACGAATACAGAGCGCTGCATTCGTACCATTAATGCAAATTTATTCCTCAAAGTGACCGAAAATTGGCTTCATCGAATTCGCTCCTGCATTCGTAATCGCGGAGAACATTTGAATGATATTTTGTTTAAAACCTAATTGCTATCAATGAAACTTTGAAATAAGACAAAAATCGATGTTTTATTTACATTTCAAAATATATCATTTTTATTGGGAAAACTTTATTTAGGCTAACATACATTTAATTAAATTAATAACATTTTTGACACTTTCACTATCTAATGATTTACTATGGTACTACCTTTTAGTATATGAAGAAAAATTACATCAAGAAAACAAAAACATAAATGCTAACATGTTTTCCTAAACTGAAAAGTCAGATTCAACTCTCAAAATCCGCAAAAGCACCGCAACGACTTTCTATAAAGGTAATTTTGTATGTATCTCTAAGAATACATTTAGTCATGACATTGTTTTATGTTAAATATTTCTCTGCTGCTATTTTAACAACAAATCTAATTTTAAATGACACCCGATTCAAAGTTGAGTGATCTTTGCCCCAAAACGAAAGAAGTGCATTATTTTTTTAATACCATTAATTCAACTACATCGGCATATTTTTATATTTATTGGAAAAAGACCTCAACCTACAATACTACTTCACATGTAATTTCCAAATAAAAAAATCTTTTTAACAGAAGTATATGTGTATTTATCTTTATTTATTATTGTCAGAGAGAGTGACTTTAGCCCATACTGCATTTACACATTATATTTTCGTCACTATACTTTGACCGCGTCAAACATGATTACAATAGGAAACAGAAAATACCGTTTGTCAACTATGTAATGCAAAGAACTTATGTCAGGATTTTCCACAAACAATTCCTATTGTTTCAAAGGTTAAGCAGCCTAGAACTTAATAAATAAATAGCAAATTTTCAAGTCATAAATAAACAGTGTATAAACATACAAGTTGAAAGTATATATTTTTAATTTTCTATTACAATATAATAAACCCATTACAACATAATAAATACAATTAAAACGATATAAATGGTATTATTTTAATCATATCGTTTTATATTGTACTAGCTGAATGCCCGCGGCGTTGCTCGCGGGAAAATAAAAGAAAAGTCGAAGAAGGCCTCCAATAATAGTAAATGCAACCCACAATACACAAAAATAAAATCCGAAGCCACGGCTCAATGATTGTACATGCAACCCACAATTGCCACGCCATGTTTCTTGAGGTCAAGGGGCGCGATTAATATAATATAATTATTATAGAACAAAGACACAAATAATCTTAAAAATGATGCGTTAGATGCAGAGCGAGCGGTAACAGTGAGTCGAGTCACCTCTCGGGTATCAGTCTCGCATGGACCCACCTTGTTATATGTCTACCAAAATATAAATAATACAGAGGCACTTTTTCAATCGTATTTATTATACTCTATTTCAGAAGTGTGTAGAGCAATAAAACCTCATTAGGTATGCAAAAGTGGTACCTGGTGATCCACCAATATTTTATGCCACTACCTTAGTTGGGTATTAGTTTCAATGTAAAATTCTTTCTTTTCGTTGATTGCAGGTAGTGCCACCCGGTTTTGGGTCAATTTATGAGTTTTGCCCATTGTTACCCACTGATAAACATTGAAAACGGTTCGCCAAAGGCGTGCAACTGGGACTTGTTTTTTACCTTATAATGAATGTACTTAAATGCTATTTTATTTTAGAAAGTTACTTTTGTTTAAATGGAATAATATATTTTTTTCACAAATTTATTGAACATAATATGTAGAGTAAAACAGTTGAAAATGTCACTTTTGGATCTGGCACTTTTTGAACAGTGTATAACAATTTTAAATTATAATAGATTGTAGTCTTCTTCGTCATCTGACGAACTGTCATCACCTCTTGACATTATAATTAAAGGATCGACTGTCTGATCGATGAGGTTGTCAAGATCCCACATTTTGTCCTCTTGCTTAATTACATGCTGGACTGCTTTTCGCCAATTCTCTGGTGTCGCTTCCGTAATGGCTTGATCAAACAGTAGCTTAACATCTTTCATTTTAAAAGTCGTGTTTTGTCTTGCTACAAATCCTTTTACCTGTGCCCATATCAGTTCTATAGGATTTAGTTCGCAATGATATGGCGGTAAGCGCAGTACAGTTATATTATATTTTTCGGCTATATCTTCCACGGCGTATTTCATGAAACGAGTTTTGTGTAAGTTTGCTATTGCCAGCAGTTCTTTTTTTATCAAATTTGCTTCAAACGCAATACCTTTTGCAGTCAGCCAATCGATAATTTCTTGCTTTCTCCAACTTGAAGTTGGCGTCTTCTCTATTCGTCGTGAATGATAGCTTGCGTTATCCATAACCACCACCGAATTAGCCGGAAGAAATTTTATCATTTCACCAAAATAGTCCTCGAAAACGTCTGAGTTCATGATTTCATGGTAATCTCCTGTGCGAGTCGACTCAAAGGTTAGCAGATCTTCTTTTAAAAATCCCTCTTTGCTTCCAATATGTGTGATTATAAGTCTTTTTCCTTTTCCCGAAGGTACTTTAATACCCGTAGACAGGCCTTCTATGAAAGCTTGGCGAGCACTGGTTATATTTTTGTCTTGCCACATTTTTTGGACTATATAACCTTCTAACCTTCGTTAATCCACGTCTCATCAAGATAAAAAACTTTCTTTTGCTCCCTGCGGTACTGCTTGATACTTCTCAAGTATTGTCGTCTCCAACAAACAATTTCGTCGCTCTCCAGTAAAAGTGCTTTGGGGTTATGCTTTTCCCAGGCAAAATCCATATTTTTTAAAGTTTTCCATAAAAGTTTTCTACTTATCCAAGCTCCATTAAAATTTTGTCTAGGGTAGGTATTTCCTTTTTAAAATAAAAAAAGTGAACTTTTCTTCGAATTATACATTTAGCATTTTCATCAAGGACTTTTGTAGGTCGTCCTGGCCTTTGCTTGGGAGATTCCACTTGACCTGCTACTTTTCTTTCCCGCAAAAATTTGAAAATGGTGGACTTTCCAATTCCACTCATTCGAGAACATTTTTCAACAATTTCTTGCACAGTAAAACTAGGGTAATCGTGTTTTATGCAATCATGTACATTTAAAATAATAACTTTTTCACTCAGCGATAGTGGAGAATTTTTAGTACATCTTTTCGTTGGACTGAATACCTCCATTTTTTAAATATTGGGATAATAATATTGTGATTACACTACAGCGTAGCAGTGACTACTAACGTTTAAAATATGATTTAAAAGTATTTATAGTCTGTATATATTACCTGACCCCATTTTTGCATGTTACAAAGCGTTAAAAGATAGGTACCTATACAAAAGGATTAAAAGTATTTATTTAGTATTTAATCTCTTTCAAAATAAAGGCATTTAATCCGTGAAAATTAAATTCATAAATATTATAAGTACCTGCGCCTATGAACTACCACGAAATGTAGCCAAACAGAACGGAATTCCCCAGTTTATTGCTCTATACACTTCTGAAATAGAGTATAATCAGTTTTATGCCGCTATGCGATATTTATCATATCGCTAACACCTCTTATCGGTGGAATTTCAAAAAGTTCGTTCGTATCCGGGGCCTACATTATAAAAAAACATTGTTGCAGTTAATTTTTTTTTTTTTAAGTTGATGCCTGCGACTCGTTGGTGCGGGCAGTCTCCGTTCAAACTCCGAAGGCACGCCCCCTTAGTTCTCGAGGTCACGGGTAACAATTTTCCCATTTTTTACCCCTTATCGGTGGAATTTCGAAAAATCCGTCCTTATCCGGTGCCTACATTATAAAAGGAACCCGTTGGCAAGATTTCACGTTTATAGCTATTGTAGTTTGGGCTCTGCGATGATGAGTCAGTCAGTCAGGACAAACTCTTTTATATATATAGATACATTTTATAGCAATGCGAAAAATCTAGTTTAGTACCTTGATTACATACCTGTACAGTCACCTTAAGCAGTCGGTTTGGAAGATCGTGATAAGCTTCTTCCCACTGTTTAATATCCCAACCTTTAGCATGTAGAATGGTTTCAACCAACAACATATCAGATATGGCATCTCCTACTGTTTCGTTTATAATATCTATAATATTTATTAATCTCAGAGTTGCATCCTTTTGAGTTTTTGTTAAGCTATAAAAAACGTAAAATAGGTTACAAAATCGACCCTCTCTAAGTTAATAATTTTATTAATTATTTTTTAAAACAATGTAGATTACTTACTTGTTGGTCTGAAAAGCGCTCTTTATCTTTCGTTTTGCTTCATCTTTAAAAACGACTGTACCATGGCCGTTAGCTTCGAAGTAAACTCCTATATCGTACTCTAGAGCTTTATGATGTAACCATTTAACACCTGTAGGAACACAAGCTACGGGAACTTTCTGAAAGAAGAAATATAAAATAGAACTGTATGTTAATGTTTATCAGGTTTCTTACCAATTCATTTGTAATATAGTCGGTGGAAGCCCCGTTTGCATAAGCAGTTTGAACGAGTCCCAGGTTTAATTTTAGGCCGGTGTTTTCTAGTATCTAAAAATATTATTTCCATAAAAAAATTGTTTTCAATATTACATAACAAATCGCTTTATTTTACATGGGATTTGATAAATAATATTTAACTATACTAATTATTAATTAATTTAGAACCTTGAATGAAGATTTGAAACATCTTAGTTAGAAGCACAGGGATCTCACCATAAAAATATTTAAAATAATGCCTCTACAGGTCCTAAAAGATTTTGTCATTCATCAAATCTCATAATTAATTCTCCCATTCCTTTAACAATGTCTTATAGGGGTAAGAGTACAAGTGATTAGTTATTAGAGTAAATAAATCATTAGGTCAAGAAACTTTTTCTTCTCCAAAAAATAACAGTTAATCAGGTTTTCCAAAGCATTAAAAAATTAAAACAAAAAAAAAGCAACAGGTCAACTGCTTAAATCATGAAGTTATTAAACATGGCAATATTGACAATATTGATAATTATAATAGACCTATACGCATTTTATTTATTTGACACACTGCTTAACAGGAAAACCTCAATGACAAACCAGAATATATCTTAAGTGTTAAAATAGATATTAATTAACTAACAATAATTCACTTATTTACTAAAATAAAAACTAACAATGTTTATAAATATATAAGAAGGAAATACAGGCTGCCTCAGTAAGGCGTACGGCTAAAATACCTCATTTTTTAAGTTTCAATACGGCATTACCACGTAACATGAATTTTAAAAAGTTTAAATCTTATTTGCTGACAATTTTTTTAAATTTTTTAAAGATATGCCAACATGGCATAATTCATGATACGATATGATTTAAATTGATCCAGAACAATTTATATAATAACATTTTATTGTCTTATTCAAAGATAATAAAATGTCACTCAATACAATAACTGTCATTTTGTTATAATTACATGAAAATATGATTTTTTTTTAAATTATTCCCCCCTTTCGAGTTTTACTCCTAGTTTTATATTGTAGAACTTTAACTTAAGTAATAATTTTATTAGTCTATTTTTTATAGTTAATTTTATTCAATATAGAAAATAAAATTTGAGGATGGGCATTAGCTGAGAGATAAGCAATTCTACTTCCGATTGCCATAATGTCGTCTTATGTAAGATTAATAGGCGACATAAATATAATAATCTAATAAATAGAGTTAAACCACTTTAGTGAGTCCTACTGATAAACATCAAAACCTTCTTAAAAAAATAATGAGAAAAAATTTTTTTTTGTTGCTTACCTCCTTAAGATAACCAGCAATCAAAGTAGCTATTCTATCTCCATCCATCATATGAAACTTTTCATTCTCGTCTAAATAATAATACATAAGTCTATCAGCATCTCCATCAACAGAGCAACATCTTTGGTTTGGTGTTTGAGGCAACCCCGTTGGAAATGTTTGATTTGTTTTTACATAGTCTGCTCCACACTAAAATATAATGATTAACATTTATTTAGCAATTTTACTTACTAGAAATTTACCAAATAATTTAATTTTCCAGAGCCAATAATCTCATCATTATACATATCGATAATAAGACTACCTTCAAGGCCTTCCTTAAGAAATTTTACTTTTTTAGCTCCGACGCCATTAGCTCCATCATATAAAACTCTAAAAAATGTTATTTAAATATGCATTTTCTAAAGAATTTTTATGTAACTAACTTATTTATGTAATTCCCATTATTAAAATCGTCTCCTCTAACTTTCTTAAAAGCATTTGTAAGTTTTCTGTAATATCCCTCCTCTGTAGGCTCTCCATATGCCTTATTTGTATTTTTACAAACTACAAAGTAGTGAAGCTGAGGAGTTGTTACTATACCATAATCTATGGGTTTTCCGCCCATTGCTAATACACCTAATAGAGACAATGTAAAAAGCATAAGGTAAATTCAGTTTTAAAAAATGTATGTTACCATCAATAACAGCCTTAGCTAAACTGGGACTGCTGGGTCTAGTGTCTTTTCCAACCAAAATTTCGGGCCGGTCGTTCATGTTTTGAATGTCGTATTCCTTAATTAATTCGTTTATTACAGATTCTAGTTTGTCATCTCTAAAAAAATAAAAATCACGGAAGTATTGATTTTTCATAAACATGATAAGTAAACTGTTTGAACTAATTTTATTAATTAAAACTAAATATAGTAGATAAAAACAATTTTATTAATTCACCAAGATTGTTTTTTTTCTGGGCTTTTTATGCACTGTAGGACTGACATATTAAACGTATTTTATTAAATATACTTAAATATACCATGCATTGATTCCTTCAAAATGTTTATAATGGTTCACAGTATGGAAGGAAATCGGATATCAAATCTCTTTCAAGTAAACAGATACCAGTATCTAAACCTATTTTGTACACACATAAATAACTTTTAACTTGCCTAAGACAGTTATTGCTTCTTTTTCAAAGGCTATTATATTTATGTGGGTGATAAACGCACGTTAAGTTAAAACCAATTTTATAAACGTTCCAGACCCACTAATTATATATAATTATTTTTAAGGATTGGTTATTTAGTACAACTGTGTATCTTAATACACATTGCCTTTCCTATATATGTTTATTGCCACCTTATTTTTTGTTCTTAATAAAATTGTTTTATCAGTATAGGCCATATAAATAAATAAAAAAACCTATGATTCAAACTTCAATCAATATCAACGAGCTAGTTTATCAGATTTCATTAATCTATTGCTGGTCTAAGTTGACAAAAAAACGGTGTGAAGTATTTAATTCTATTGTTTTTGGATAATATGGATTTAGATAACGAGGCAATGATGCTAAAGCAAAATATTTAATTGTTTGATCTTATTACAATAAAAAACAAAGAAATCCACAAAATCTTAAAATAAAACTGTGAACATATGTAAATCATTATTATTTTTTTTATTTCGGGGAAAACTTTTAAAGTAATTAAGAAAATTTCAAAGTATTTTTTTTTATATTGAGACTGGCGACGTTAAAAAAAGGCTATTACCAGCGTGTTTATATCAAATATTAGTATTTAAATAAACTAAGGAATGAGATCTAGAATTAGTCATACACCGAATCAACACGATAATATATAAATTCATTAATAATTAATTTAGTAAGAACCATTAATTATTATTTTAAAATACTTACGGTACATTGGCGAGTTTTGTGGCCCATTTCTCCCAACTTTGTTCCAGCATTTCGCCCATTGGGTCAACCAATTTGACTCCATTATCTGGTTCAGGGTTATGGGAAGCTGTTATCATTACACCTATTACAGCTGAAAGCAATAAAATTGTTGAAATATTTTTTTTCAACCACACCAAAGATTTTTTAAAAAACTTTAATTTTTTAAAATATACCATTCATACCTTTTTTAACCCTTGCTCTAAGTACAGCCAGTAGCCCCATCCTATACATGACATAGTGTAGGTCTGTAGCCCTAAAAATGTTTTTAGAAAATTTAATAAATACATGCATACAGAAAGGAACATTTTATTTTTGGAATTGTGCCAAATACAAAAATGCGTTTATATAAAAAGAGCATATAAAAGGCCACAATATGGCACATACATAAATAGGATCTGTAATCGGATCTGAGATTTTAAGGTATTTTTATTACAAGATGGATGGTGAATATTATATTACTCATTGTCTGGTATGCACAAAAGATATTTCTGGTGTAGCTCAATGAAAGAAATATATATATATATATATTTTCTTAATTCAATTAAATTAGATGTTATATATAATTATATGACAACAGGTATCTTAGAGAAAATAATGATCATAATGAACTTTTAAAATACAAAAATGTTTTTACAAAACCAAAGTAGATCTCAATAAAAAGTGCAAGGAACCTGTGGAACTATTAAAAATGTATGTTTATTACTGTCATAAACCATATGGATATTTTAATTTCATTGGACTGCAGTCAATCTTTATAAATGTGTGTACTATTACAGGTGCACTGAAGTTTTTATCTGACATTTTGTACTTAATATTTTATATAATTATCTACTTGGAACATTCTGACTCCTTGTTAAATCAAATATTCATTTATAATCACATATATGTATAATACTTTACAAAGCCAGACATAACATGAATAATTAATTTACAAAAATACTGTGTCAAATAAATTTCAATTTGCAAGATGTTTTCATAATCATTGTTAAGATATGAAATATTTATGTGGACTTATTAAACATATTTTAAATCCTTAATCCAGTGGTATTTGCTTAAGTCTTTACATGATCACATGACTAAAAAAATTGTATACTAGAAGGTTGAATTTAGTATCAGAGAGTATTTGAAACAAAAGCCCTGGGAATTTGTAAACAAGATTGATTGATTATATTATTAAGTAAAAATAATACAGTAAATATGTAGCTATAAAATAAAATTGAGTTTCTTGGATTGGATATAAATGTGTTTTTCAGTATTATTTTCTTTAGTGAATAACATGATGAATGGTTCAAATACTATGTCAGTTCATAAGGGAAGTAGATCAATGATTAAAATAGGAATTGGGGCATTATCTTAAGAAAAAATATCCCTGGAGATTCGGAAACAGATATGCATTTTGTTAGCCAGTTTATTATGCTAGATGAGTGTCATATATGAAAAAAAAAATTAAGAGGAAAGGGGAGTTAATATTTTTAAATTATGAAATGAATGTAATGTTGGGCCTAGAAGAAAATTCACAAAGAAAAACATTTTACCCTCTAGATGCATTTAACAATAGAAACTTTTAGCTGCATTGTTTATGGTATTTAGTAATATTGTTTTTATACTTCCCACAATGTATATTATCATTTAACACCTTGGTTTGACCAGACGCATGTTTATATGTGATTTGATTTGTGAATGTCTAGCATAAAAAGCCTTCTTCAATATAAATATCATTTAAAATAACCATTTAATAAAAGATTCAGTTGCCTCATAAAATATTCCATTATTAATTATTGATTCAATTACATATAGACCAGAATAAAATACAAAAAGATTTTGAAATTCTGGTTGTCTAACTTTATTATTAAAACACTCCTCTAGTAATAGGCCTTAGTGATAACGATTTTTCTAGACCCTTTGAAAGCAATAAGAATAAGAATAATGCAATTTATGGTTATCTCAAGGAAAAGGTGGTTAGAGATTTCCAGTAAAGGTCTAGCTTAGCACCTTTATTTGAAAATTGCAATTAAAACCATGGAAAAGGCTTAAAATGTATGTTATTTTACTGGGAATAATATTCTGATGTCATTAGAGCAAATTTAAAATATATAAAAAAATATTCAATTTTATTAAAATAAAAGTCAAAGGATTACACATGTTGCGCCCATACTAGCCATCATCAGATCCACTTGTGTATTCACTAATAAAAAGAAAGAAAAAAGAAGCAGAGAACAACACTACATGATACAAGTCAAGGGTAGAAATTAAGTTAAAATAGGAAAAATCGGGCGGAGACTAGTTACTACATATTAAAATCGAGTTCTAGGTAAGAAAACTTCAAACAAAAAGTTTTTATGAGAAGAAATTTAAAAAACTTGGTAGGTATTCTATCACCATAGAAGAATAATGAAAGTTAATTGACTCTATGCCTAGAAGATGTACTGCTGTTTTGAAGCACAAATTACGTTATCAAATGTTTAATGGTTTTTTGTATAAACAATTTTTTTTATAATACTCTTATTTGAATAAAATATTTTGTTTTTGTTATACTTGTAAAATAATATTTTTTGAGAATTTGTGGTTTATTTTTGTTTAAGACCCTTCTTGCATTTCAACAAAATAACTATCAAATAAATAAAATACAACAGTAATAAGTTTTTTAAAAATTATCCATGAAAAACTACTTAACTCTTATTTTTATGGCCATAACTGTAGGTAACTCAAGTTTCCTTGGTTTTACTTTTAACATTTTCCTTTTTTTGTGATAAAGTATTCTTAACTTAAAAAGGTTTGAGCCCCAAAAACAAGTTCTGTAAAAATAAAGAATCATCAGGTAGCATCAACATCTCAAATTAACATCTATTTTCTAATCTCCCACCAAAGCAGGAATTTAATCAAAAACATTACATTTCTATTTTGGAAATCAATTATTAGAATAAAATCTTATCAATATCCTGTTACAAAGTTAATAAAAAAAGTAAGTACCTAATCATTAGAATTTCTAATAGGATAATATGCATCCTAAGATTTTCAAAATACCCCTATATCTTGGTTGTCTTTGACTTTCGGACTAGGAAAATGTAACTTCACCTCATTCTTTTTTTAAAAGGAATCTGCTGTTAAATTATTTATCACTATTTATGAGACACCCTGTATATATATTTATTTTCTCAAGAATAATTGAATATTTGATATATCTCTAATACTATTATAAAAGTGTATGTGGAATCGGTTAGACTTAGCAGTCATCAATAAAGTATTCTAAATGAAAAAAAGTGTTCTAACACCACAACCAAAACAGACTTAGCAACCTCAAATATGATAAGAGTCTAATTTATTAATAAAAACTTGAAGATACATATTAAATAATTGGTATTAAGCCCCTTCATTCACAATTGAATGCCAACAATCATTTTCTTAATGAATATTACAGCCATGCACATTAAATAATATGAAACATATGGGGGACAATAATTACTGAACACTCTTGAAATTTACCAAATAAAAACAAGAAAAATTGTTTTTAGGTCAGTAATTTACTAAACCCTTTAATATAACCCCAATAAGCATACCTTGTTCGGAATCCTGCTGTCCCATAGGAAATGTCGTGTTTCACGGTTTTCGGGTACATTTCTCTGGCGAAAGCGTACACGGTTCTGCACCTCTGCTTATTATTATTTTCCATAGTACTACTTTTATATTTATTCTTATCAACAAAGGTGCAGAATCGAAAGTTGTTTGTTGAGATTTTTGGGAAGGCCACTGACTGGGATTTGACACATTTGACTCATTTCTTAACACGTTTGACTGTCTTGACAGATTACTGACTTATGAACATATGGTTCATAGTTACCAATGTTTCACGGTTAAATATTAACCCGGTAGATTAAACAACCAAACTGGTAGAGATATAATTTTCGAACTTTTTATTATCAAATATTTTATTTTTCATATTGGGAAATTCTGCTGTCCCGTAGATAATGTCGCATGATCATCTAAAATGACTACCGTACATAATATGCTACTTATTACGTATGCCAATATCGAATTCCCAATATTAATATTTATATTGGATTTGATCATGCTCAATGTTTCTAGATCCTCATTCATAGGTAATTCGGCTTCACTATAGCCATTAAAATCAGAAGATTTATCAATACAGCAAACACCTGCAGGCTCCAATACTTAAGCGAATTTAAAATATCTGCAGCATAAATTACAAAGAATAATGATCACACAATAGAACCTTAAGGGATACCAGAAGCAATACTTGATCACAATAAATTATGGTTGATGATCTTAAACGCTTTAGAGAAATCCATCAATCGCTTATCCTAGGCGCGAAATTATACCATCAATGTCATTCGAAAGTGCTATTGAATTGAAGTGTTAAAATGTTTTCTCCAAAGCAAAAGCAATCCAAAGCAAAGTCCATATTGCGAATTTTTATTATATGATTAAAATCTGATTATAAAGAATTGGTTCAAAAATTGTAGAGACTGCAGGCAAAATACGCGATCATTAAAAGTTGCAGGAGTAGAAGTTTTAAGCAGAGGTTGTCCCATTGAAGTTTTCTATTGATCTGGAAACAAACTTATTTCGATACAACAATTTAAAATGTGTGTTAAATACAAGTCAATAAACGAGTTACAATACTGTAACATTACTGAGGAAATTTTATCCTTACCCAACGCCTTTATTTTTATATTATTTAAAATTTGAGTACATTCCTCCGTATTTGTTAAATAAAAAATAAACATATTGCCTAATAAAATGCTGATTGTAGTAATCTTAGTGACTGTACGGTGTACGCACTGACTTGACCAAGACTACCAAGAGAGCTAAAAAAGTTATATCAATTTGAGGAAAAAGATGGTTTTGAATAATTTTTGCTTCTATAAAATATTAATATTTTTTAATGCATTATTGAAGTTTTTTTTGTTTAAAGATAGTAAATCAACATACCTACGTGCGAACCTTAACCAAAATGAAATTTCCTGTAAAATATTCCATTCTATTTTTTTTAATTTTTTTAATACGTAGAGCAAGTATATCCCATTGTCTTATAAAAATTTTTAGATTCTCTAAGATTTCTCTTAGAGAGCCATAGTGCCATAAGCTTTGTAATGCGAAGAAAAAATAGACGGGATTCTCGAATAGCTACACTCGTGTCAAACAGGCGTAAAATAAAATCATTGAACACACCTATTTTAATATTTATGTTATTTTCGTAAAATATATAATTCCAAGGATAATTGTGCATGCCGGCATAACAAATTGTTGAAAATGCTCTTTTAAATGCTTAAAATAAAAGTTGTTGAATTCGTTATGATCGATCCTTCCATATCTGTATAAAAAGTTTTTACAAATAACAACAAATATATAGATTGGATTTATTTTAATGTCTGCATCAAATCGAATAATGATTAAGCTTATGGTTTCACTGTCAGCTTTTAGATTATAGGTATTGTTAGGTAATACAAAATCATAAACAGATTTAATACAAACTCTGGTTGTTGAGTTTTTAATCGGATTTTTTTAGTTCTATTCTTGTTAAATATTTAATAGAAGCTACAAACTGCTTCTATTAAATATTTAACTTTAATTTATTAAGTAAAAGAACCTATCTAGCTAATTTAGTTCCTTATATAAGTATGAAAACTCAATAATATGCAATTTATTTAAATCAGAACTTATCTATTTATTTGTTTTTCTTTTGTCGAACATTTATTTAGACATTATGGAATTTCGTCCAATATGGTAATATTAAAAAATATCAAGAACATATTTGAAAGTTTTCGCGTAGCAAAATGAGAGGTAGTTTATTGAAGTTTTAATGTTTTTAAAAAGTTTTAAGCTTGTTTACACGAAAACTTTTGAATTGTTGGTTCATTGACACATTTTAACAAAAAATACCAATAAATTAAGTTGATTTTGACAAACATTGCTAAATTGCTATATTACCTTCACATGATTGCAATAACGGGAACTTTTCAGAATTCACCATTAATTCACCGGTTGAATTACTCGGTTAATTAAAAATTTTTCTGAACACGCAATATTCGGAAACGCTTCGGTTGATTTTCTTAGAATTTGTTTGACAGTTGGCAGCTTTAACAATATCGATTTCTGCTTTTGCTTAATTTTTTTAAATTTTTCAAAGCAAATCAAACAAACTATGGTATGGTACATTTTCCATGAAAAGATCGAAAGGTTGCCGCTATTTTGAGGTTTAAGAAACTTAAAACCTAACAAAAACGACCCAGTTCCATTGTAAAGGTCTCAGTTTCTATTGCAACCAGTAAATAAACAAACAACATTTTAAAAAATTGTATTAAAATTTTATGTTATTCTTCTACTATTCTCACTCGATTATCAAAATAAACTAAGATATTCACAAAAAATCAAAACGAAAATTGAGCAACAACAAATTTACAAAAACTAAGCCGCAAAAAATATAAATCAGGCGCTTTTCAAAATTCGCCGGTGGATACACCGGGTTGCACCGGCAATAATCGAGGAGTTTCAGAATTAACCCGGTACAAAAAATCCTACGTTTCAAAATTAACCGGTGAAATCAGCTGGTTGCGACCGACGAGGTGGAATCTCGGTCAAATAGATTCTTCATAGGATTCCTAACCTAGTTTTGCATTTTTACAACTTAGTTTTATTAAATTTGTTGTTGCTTAATTTTCATTTTAATTTTTTGTGGATATTTTAACTTTGTTTTGATGCTCGAATGAGAATAGTAGAAGAATAACATAAAACTTTAGTACGCTTTTTTTAAAATTTTGTTTGTTTATTGGTGCCGACTATAAAAGCCACAAACTGATAGCAACAGAAACAGAGACTCTTACAATGGAACTGGGTCGTTTTAGTTTCTTAAACATCACAACAGTGGCAACCTTCAATATTTTCATGGAAAATGCTACCACAGTTTGTTTAGTTTGCTTTGAAGAATTTAAAAATATAAACATAAACAGAAATCGATATTGTTAAAGCTGCAAACTGTCAGAAAAATTCTAGGAAAATCAACCTAAGCGTTTCCGAATGTTTAACCCTGGAATGCTACTTGGGGTACATTTGTACCCCATCATTAATCATATCTCAAGTTAAATGGAAGTGGGCGGGGGAACGAACGCCGACGTCTTATTAGTTTCAAGACGCGGCAAGTCAGTTCGCGTGCGACAATTGACATTGGCACACGGTTTTTTCTTTTCGAGATTTGTGATATTTGGGGTTAGCTCGTACCCCAGTGTAGCAGTTTAGGTTGAATATACTCTGTGATTATTTCGCTTCTCAGCAGATTTTGGTGATTATTATTATATGAGTAAATATCTTTTTTTTAAAAAATATTTCTAAAATATGTCTATAATACTTCGAAAATATTTTAGTTTTTTTTTTAAGTTATTATGATTTTCTTTGATTTTTAAGTTATTATTGATTTTCTTTGTTAGGCTGCACGAATAATGGCTGGTCAGAAAAAGTTCTTCGACCTAACAAAGCCTGAAGATGTCGGAGGAATTCATCGGATTCTCTATGAATCTGATTCAGACAGTTTTTCGGATGACAGCGAGGAGGAAGATGCCGTTATACCTGATTTTAGAGAGGAGCCAGAAGAGGATGAAATACGCGGCAATCAAATCAATCTTAATTCTTTTATTGCACCAGAACAGACTCAGGATACCTTTCCATCTGATACAGATTCGGAAGATGACAATATACCATTGGCAGAAATACAGGCGATCAACAGAGATATAGTGGAAATTTTACCAGTGCCTACCAAATTAAGGGGTAAAAATAGGTTTATGTGGTCAGGTAAGAAAGGCGCAATTCATCGTACACCAAAACGAAATCTGGTTTTGCATTTACCTGGAAACAAAAACGAAGTAAAACATATAACATCGGGAACTGAAGCTTGGAAATTATGTTTCATTCAAGAAAATCTCGACAAAAATTACCCAATATACTAATAACGAGATCGAAGTTCAACGATTGAAATATTCAAATAAGAAGGATGACCAAGGTACTGATGCACCTGTTATTACGCCAGTCGGTAAGAGACCCTTTTGGACTAAGGATACAAACAGCATTGAACTCCAAGGACTTTTCGGGGTATTTTAATATGCCGGTGTTATGAAAATGGCCGGAGTTTTGACCAAGGAACTATTTGATAAAGACACAGGAATTCCAATATTCCGTGCTACCATGCCCGAGGCACGTTTCAGGTTTTTGATAAACTGTTTTCGCTTTGATGATAAGCAGTCCAGAGCTGAAAGAAAAGAAACTGATAAGCTTTCAGCTTTTCGAGAGGTATTTGAGAGGTTAATCGTTAAAATGAAAAACCTATATACTCCTTCAGAATATATTACAATTGATGAACAATTGGTTGGTTTTAGAGGGCGATGTCCTTTTAAAATGTACATCCCTTCAAATCCCAATAAATACGGAATCAAAATTGTGTTGTCCTGGGATGCCAAAACAGCTTTTGCACTTGATGCTGAAATTTATATAGGAAAAGGTTCCACACCAACTGATGTTCCTGTAGCTCAGTATTACTGTAATAAGCTAACCAGTTCTGTCCAAGGAACAAATAGGAACTTGACCATGGATAACTGGTTTACTTCTATTGAGACCGCGAAACATCTTTTGGAGAGGAAAATTACCATTGTTGGTACAATAAGAAGAAATAAAAAAGAAATTCCTGAGTCGTTTTTGGAACTCAAAGAAAGGAATCAAAATTCTGCCATGTTTTGCTACAGTGGACATCTGACACTGTTATCATACTGTCCACCCAAGAGTGCTAAAAAAGCAGTAATTATGCTTTCGACAATGCACGACAAAGGTGATGAGCCATTTACGACCAAGTTACCAGAAATTATTCAATTTTATAATTCTACAAAAGGAGGAGTGGATACTTTGGACCAGTTGTGCCACGTTTATTCTACTGGTAGAAAAACACGTCGCTGGCCATTATGTCTGTTCTATAATTTGTTGGATATTCTGGGATATAATTCAATGATTCCTTTGCAGCAAAATCTAATTATTATAGGGATCGCTTAAATATGTCATCAAATAGGCAAAGAGAGTGTTGGTCGATTATTAATGATTATAGACATTGCCATAGAAAAGTATCGGAACCGGAGTTAAGACCTGACATTTTAAACGACTATTATTGTGATATACCTAATATCTTGCTCAAGGGCATTCGTAGTAACATTGATCCCTTACACTATCTTCAACAAGTGTCGGTTGAGCATTCATTTTTCTTTCATCCTGTCGAACTTACCGAAGTAAAAAATGAAATCAAACGCCTAAAAAACCATAAATCATCTGGAGCTGATGGGATATCTTCGAGGTTGTTACTCTTTTTGCCTGATTCAGCCTTAAATGCTTTAGTTTCTGCCATAAACAATTCTTTACATAATGGCATTTTTCCTTCATGTTTAAAAGAGGCAGTGGTTATCCCTCTTCATAAGGGTGGAGAGTTCGATCAGCCTTGTAATTTCCGTCCCATTTCTATTTTGTCTACCCTCTCTAAGATAGTTGAAAAACTTGCAAAAAGCAGAATTTTGTCCTTTTTACATCATAATGGCATTTTGTCTGCAAATCAGTTTGGATTTCAAGCCGGTAAAGGGACTCATGATGCTGTTTTTAGCTTTTTGGAGAGCGTCTATGTGTCCTTGAATTCTGGAGAGTCATCGGCGGCAGTGTTTTGTGATCTATCCAAAGCATTTGACTGTGTGGATCATGGAATACTGTTATCTAAGCTCGATAAATATGGTTTTAGAGGCGTAGCATTGCGATGGCTTGAGTCCTATCTATCAAATCGTACTCAGAAGGTTTCAGTGTCTGGGCGTTTGTCTGCTTCTAGATCCCTAAAATGCGGCGTTCCCCAGGGTTCAGTGTTGGGACCACTGTTATTTTTACTGTATGTGGATGACTTGAGTTCATTGAAACTGCAGGGCAAGGTGGTTCAGTTTGCTGATGATACCACCATACTATGGAGCCATAAAAATTACTATATTAAGACTTGTATCCTTGAAGACCTTCAGATTTTATCAGGGTGGTGTGCTTCCAACAGGCTCGTGTTTAATGTAAGAAAGACGTCTATTATGGGGTTTAAGTGCGATGTTCAGGGTCTGATGTTTGACGAAAATTCCCTCTTGCAGAATAAAGAGTGCTGCAAGTTCCTAGGAATTACCATTGATGGTCGCCTTCGGTTTGAAGATCATATTTTACATTTAGCTGGGAAATTATCTTCTGGATGTTTCGCAGTAAGAATGGCAAAACAAGAGCTGGGAGGGGTGGTTGCACGTTCAGTGTACTTTTCACTTATTGAATCTCATATTCGGTATGGCTTGCCTTTTTGGGGTTTAACCAATAAGGGGCTACTTAACATTATCTTTGTTATTCAAAAAAAAGCAGTTAGATACCTGTGTTCTGCTAAGTTAAGAGATTCTTGCAAACCCCTCTTCATTTCTGAAAAAATCCTAACTCTTTTTTCACTCTTTATCTTAGAAACAGCTGCTCTTATTCACAAAATTCCTAAACTACCCTCTGACACTGGCCATTTGACTCGTCGTGTAAATGATGTTCCCCTACCTATTCCTACGTCTTCCCTTACCAAAAACTCATTAATTTACATAAGTAAAAAAATTTACAATCATGTTCCTCTGTGTGTTAGACATATATCGGATATTAAGAAATTTAAAAGAGAATTAAAGTCGCTTTTATTGTCTAAGGCATATTATAACCTGGATGACTTTTTTAATGATAGGTTTTAACCTTGGACATGTTGGAAAGTTTTCTTTTTTTCCTTTTTTCTTCTCTAGTTTTGTCAACAAGTTTACCTTTATTTAGTAATTGATTGTTTTATTTAGTTATCTTTAATTTAAGTATGTTCATAAAGTTTTGTCTTTTTGTGTTTAATTTTGTATTGTTTTGTCAATTTTTGAAATTGTATTTGTGTTTTGTTTTTTTAGCTTGTAGGATGCTTGTACACAAGATTATTCTTACGTAATATAGCACATTTTCTTTCTTTCTTTCTTTCTTTCTTTGCGTGGCTCTGGTGAAGTGAATAAAGAAATTGTAAAGCACAGGAGAGAATACCTCAAGAAGCTGGCCCTTGACCTGGTCAGACCGCACATGATGAGTCGTTTGGAAGCTCCAACTTTGAGGCGCGAACTCCGTGAAACTATATGTAGGGTCCGCAAGATAACCATTTCAGAAGAAGTACCTACTAGGCTTACATTAACAGTGGGTAGGTGTGTGCTTTGTCCCAGAAGAGAGGATCGAAAATCGAGAGTAAGCTGTGCTGTATGCAAAAAGTTCGTGTGTTTGCAACATCAAAAAAAAAAAATGCTCAGTGTGTGCCGCATAAACATTTTATTATGGATGTGCGTTAAAAGTGTTCTTAGAGACTTGGTTTAAGTTATTATTTCTCTATAAGTGAATAAATTTTTCGTTTTTACAAAATACGACGTGTTTTATTTGGGGTACGGCTGTACCCCTGTGTAGCAGATGCAGAGTCGGAAATAAGTGTAGCATTCTAGGGTTAAGTAACCAAACGGCAACCTGAGATCTACCGATTTTTTTTGATTAAGGGGTTAATTCAACCGGTGAATTCTGAAAAGTGCCCATCCTAGGAAGAATTTGTATGACCGAGATTCCATTTTAAAATCCCGGTTAATCCTATACCTCGTCGGTCGCAACCAGCTGATTTCACCGGTTCATTTTGAAACGTAGGGTTTTTTGTACCGGGTTAATTCTGAAACGCCTCGGTTATTGCCGGTGCATCCACGGGTGTATTTTGAAAAGCGCTCAACATGTCTAATATTTACGGAGTACTATTTATGAGTTACTATTTATGACGTAAAATTAATTTCATTGTGATGTTATACCTTATACCCAATAAAATAGATAAGTTCTTAACCAAATTATACCGAAATCGCTTTGGTCGGCAAACCCGACCGTCAAACTGTCAAAGTCAATTGTCGTAATTGTGAATTGCTGAATCAATTGTGATTACTGTCATGGTTTTATAAAAAATTTTCTCTCACTTGTTTAAGGAAATTTCCGATATCGAAAAAAGGAAACGTCTGTACGGCCAATGAAAACAGCACCTTAACATCTCTATTCTGATTTATGGCATATTCGAAACCAAATCAACAACTATCTCAGGTGATCCAAACATATTTTGAGCCAAGATCATGTACGTTTTTTTGCGCTCTTTGCAAGTGAGAAACACTCGCTCCAAATTGTTCCAATGTAAGTATTTCCAAGATTTTCTGTATAAATATTACGTCCAATTTGTGGCTGATAAAATATTGAAGTTTTGAAGGTTAGACCACAGTGAGATCATAGTTTTGTTATATAATTTGCCTGCTATTTCCACACCGCTTTTCTATAAAATAATTTCAGGTTGCCGCAAATTGACAATAAATCACACATGTTCGTGCAATTTCCACTCTCAGTTTGCTAGAGATTTGAAATTCTTGGAACCAAGAAGACTATACTCTCTGACCTACAATCCTGGGGTTCTGTATTCTGACAATAGGATTCCCTATATTAACAATCTACCAAATTCAAGGTTAGTAACAAATGTGTGTAAAATTGTGTAATATTTAACACAAGTTTTGTTGAATTTTTTTTGAAAATTTTTCAATGAAAAACTGCTTTATTGTTTATAAACAAATATATATTACATAACTATTGTGTAAATAGAAAATAAAAATGAATCCTTTTTTTATTATAGGCATCAATGCATAAACAGAGAACTTTTCTCAAAAAATACATTTTTTCTTTTTTTTGAATGCAAATTCAGAATTTTACCAATAGGAATAGTTTCAGATCTATGTCCCTTTCCTTTAAAATTTTTAAACATAAAGTAAAAGCACAAGTCCTTGACCCATTAAGATACTTGTCGAAATTTAAAGTAATACCAAAATTAGAAAGATTTATTAAAATGGTTAGCAATTTTATCACCATGTATTTTTTATTAGTTATTTTTACAAAAATTACTTTTAAGACAACTGACACTAAGATCACTTACACTCTGATCCTTACTAGGCTTGCTATTTTGTTTAACTATTTTCTTCTCTTCTCTTTTGGCTTTCCTTTCTAACTTTTCCTTTTCTTTTTCCTTTTTTCTTTGATAGATATGGTAATCTTCAGAAGAAATCACAGCTGGTAGTTTTTCTTTCTTTCTTTTTTCTTGTTTCGGGCTATTGGTGTCTTTATCAGTGGGCCAAAATGAATATCTCTTAAAAGGAGTAGGAAAGTCACTGTTGACTAGCTCATAAGACAACTTGGGACTTTTATAAATATTTTTGGCAGTATTTTTCTACTAATATTATTTACTTCATCTTCAATAGTTGTTATTGTGTCAAAATCAGTTCTTTGTTACTTTTTTGGTATTACAGCTTCTTCAGAGAATCTATTATTTTTAGGAGAAGCTTGGAACTTTTGAATTTTTTCAGGAATATTTTCTTCATCTTCAAATGGATCTCGATGAATCTCAGCAACTGTTCGTCATGTCATTGTTGTTTTAATATTTGACTGTATTTGAATTTAGTTTTTGACCTGCCAACTTATATGTCAATAACTTAAAAGGTGTTACTTTAAGTATAGGACAGCAAATAAAATTTAAAATATAGGTGCTTTGGTCTGTAATAAAATACTGAAAACAATTTACATTAAAAAAGTATGATAATAAAATAAATTTTAGTTATTCTAATCTTTTTTTGCTTGATTAACCAAATTGAGTGAAAAGTTGACCTATTAATTTGTTTCAATGTTTGACTGCATTTTTTATTTATGTTTTTATATTTGACCGTATTTTAATTTAGTATTTGACCTATCAATTTACATCTTTATAACTTAACATGTCTTTTATTTAGTATAGGTCAAGGATTAAAATTTAAAATATAGGTACTTTTCTCTGTTATAAAATACCTTGGAAATCTTAATTTAAATATATATAATAATAATAATAAGATAAATTTGTTTTTTTTTTAAGTTTTTTGCATCTTTGACCAAATTGTGTTAATGGTTGACCTATTTTTGTTTCAATTTGACAGCATTTTTTATTTATGTTTTTTTTTATATTTTTAAAAGAAAAGGTAGGTCAGATACTAGCTGGTTAGTAAGCTACTACGTTTTTTACATAATGGAATTTTAAAATTTAATTCTATAGTGCATATTAAAAGAATATCAAAAAATCGTAAAGATTAACAAAGTGTTAGTATTTGTCCTAATGGTCAATCATTAAAGCACACATTAAATATATTGTGTTAATGTTTGTCCTACTTAATAAATGAAAAAATATATACTTTTTCGTTACAAAGAGGTAATTTTTATTTAATATTAAGTATTTAAAAAAACCCTAACCAATAAATATCCTGCTAAAGTACATTAAAACAGGCAAAACACTTACATGTTTGTATAGAGGTTCCTTAACGTTTCACTAGCAAAACAGATCTGAACTGCATTGACAGGTTGCGCACTGTCAAAAAACTATTTATAACAGTGTCTGTAGCAAGCAAAAAACAAACAAAGCAAAAAGCAACCATGCTTAAATTTATTGAGTTGACAGAGAGAATGTATAGATGGCATTATAAGGCAAAAAATCCTTAATATTTTGAATTAAAGTGAAAAGTGGTCAAAGACTAGTACTTTTACCTTATATTAAATATATTTGAAATATGTTTAATGTTGGTTTATCATGAATAATTATGTTATGCATACTTAAATGATATAGGCCTTTGCTTACCTGTGAATTCTTAATATTTACCGATGACCTAAACTTATTTACTGTAGATCTAAATGATATATTAAAACTACAAAAAATATTGACATTGTTTTTCATGGTACCAAGCTGATGACCTTTTTTTAAGTTTTATTCATGCAATAAGCAAAGTCCAAGTGAAATATTCTATCAGTAATGTCATTCTTGAATAGATTAGTGTAATAAAGTATTTGAGAGTCTATTTTGACTACTCATTGATCTTCCTTTTTCACTTTGATGAAATGATTAATAAGTTAATTGTATGTTAGGATTGGTTAAGAGGCCATGTAAAGATTTGAATAATGTGTTTGCACCTAGAAAATTATTGTAAAGCAAGGTTATTTTGCCTCAGTTTTGACATGTTTAATTCAATAATTTATTGTTTTCTAAACAGGTCACCTCAAATTAAACTATATGATATATCTATCATTAATTTAGTAAATCAAATAAAAAACCTTCTATTGGATTTGTTCTTGTTTTTTTTTAGTAGGTACAAGCTGGATGACTTAATTTTTTCATAACATCCAATGCACTAAATCTTAAGATTGATTAACTTCATAGTTTAACAACAAAAACCGGAGTAATGGTGCTGTAGTATGCAAATTACCTGTTTTCTATCAAATGCTCTCAATCAACCTTAGCAACTACAAATATCTGGTACTCATCACTATCACATACTATTTCAAAGAAATATATCCCTAATGCAATTGACCTTGAACAACAGGTAGTAACTTTCATTGTATTTTCTGGCAAGACATAAAGCTGCAACATTGCCAGAAAAATATTTTAAACTAATAAAAAGTACCAGGTCTTGTAAAGTCACCATTCTTGGGTAAACTATCTCCGCTTTACTGTATATATTGCCATTGTTAGGTCTATGCTGGAGTTTAAATATATTATATATATCCTTATAACCAAATACATATCGAGTGATTAAATAATATTAAAAATATGTGTCTGAAATTTTTTAGTAATATTCTATTGAAATTAGGAGTAAATCTTGCTAATGAGTGGACAATGTCTTACCTTGGCTTAAATATATTACTTACTGTATGATTATGATTTATTTACTTATTTGATATCACATTTATTTTTTTAAGATGATAGGGCTTTATTAACATATGATTCGTACATTTTCCGAAGGTAGATGCAAAATATTAATGTTATAGATGACAAGTTATTTTATTATTAAGGTAAATGCAATAACACTTCACCCTTTTGAATGTTTACACTGTTATATGAAATTTAAATTAATTTGGAATAGCAATATATTTATCAATTTTCATTGTATGGTCTCCTATGATTTCCCTGTTCAGGGCAATTCTTACTTACAGGTATTTCCTTTTGGACTTAAAAAGGGAGAAATCATTACAATTGTATTAATTTTTAATAGAATAATTGTATAATGTGTTTGTTAAGTCTTACTAGTACCTTGTGAAAAGTTACCAGACATTAATTATTATAGTACTAGACATGCAAATTAATAGTTATTACTTTTGCCCAAACATCTCAGCTACCAAGTGGTCCTGTGACCTTTCTTAGAATTCTTTATCCTTTAATTATGTACCAGATCAGTGTTAAATCCCTTCCAGGATTTAAGAAGGCTTTAAAAATCATACTTCTTTTCTACTCATAGGCAGAATTTGTGAAGTTTTGTTTCAATACATTATGTAAAGTTTTTATCTTTATTTTTTAAATATTAGTGCCACTACATATGTATTCTAGGTGTATGAAATGTAGTAATTTTGTAAATGTGTGTAATTTTTATGACAGTAGTGGATTATGTCACATTTTATATTTTTAGGTTGCATGAATTCAAATTTCAGTGTTTTTATATACCCACTTATTCCCTGTGCTGTGTTACAACATAACATATTTTTAAAAACACATTTATTTGACTAAAAACTGGATTTTCCTGAAATTTGACCCAAGTTATTGTTTCTGATTTAAACATTATGAATAAAAGTAATATATTAACTTCCCTAAAAATTATATATTTTGATATTTTTCAATATCTTAATTGCAACATGAAGATGTCTTGACAGCCATGGGAATTTCTTATAAGAAATTACTTATTGGGTTTATATATTTTTTTATATTTAAAATAGGGCAATTTCAGCAACTTTATGGTTGAAAGCATTTAAGGCTATGTCGAGACATAACTCCTCTTGATTCACTTATTCATCAAAAGAATAAAGAAGTACATTATTTTTTTATTTATTTATTGTTTTTTTGTTTATGTTTTTTTTCCAGTTATAGTCTTAGCACAGATGTAAATAGCTCTGCACGAGCCTGCCGTGCGGACCTATTTACATCTGTGGTCTTAGTTATACATATAAATACTGTGTTCAAAATTTTTTTAAATCTAATAAATATCATATATCAATGAGATCATTTGATATTTTAATAAATATTCTAAAAAAAAAACAATTTCTTGCTTTAAGTTTTTTTGGGGTTTGCAGGAGCAGGAAACTTAAGGCTTTGTCTTTAAACATGACAAACTTGTCTAGGCAGTGTGGAGTTCTGTTTACAGCAAACGATCTTTTCTGTTTTAGGTATATCTCCTTGTCAGCAACATGTTTCGAAAAAGAACCTCTAAAACCGTCCTCAAAAGTCGAAGTTACAGTCCAAGAGCTAAAAAAACAAAAAGAGGAAGTTGCCAAGAGTCAGGACAATGAAATAATCAAAGCAGCTCCTGTAAAAAAATCTATGGTACAAAGGGTCCTGGATGAGATAGTGCATTATTATCATGGCTTTAGGCTGTTAGCAATAGATGTAAAGATTTCAGCTGGTTTGGTCTGGAGAATCCTTAGAGGCAAAACTCTGACAAGAAGGGAATACAGACTTCTAACCAGGACAGTGGGTGATCTGTTTCGTCTTGTTCCTTTTTCAGTATTCATAATTGTGCCTTTTATGGAGCTCTTGCTGCCAGTGTTTATTAGGTTTTTCCCCGGAATGTTACCTAGTACATTCCAGTCGGCTAGTGAGAAAGAAGATAAGATCAAGCAAAATTTAAAAGTGAAGCTGGAGATGGCCAAGTTTTTACAGGTAACCTTTGACTTGAATGTTTCAATTGATGAATAAAAAGTACAATTATTTAAATTAATAATATTAGCACCTAGTTTTGAAGGTCATAAATTTCAATCTGAAACTTATTTATCCTTAAATAAGTGTGAGTTTTGACAATAGAACTATAAAAAGTTATAGTCTTATTATTTTACGTCATCGCCACATTATATTATTTTTTTATAAAAAAGCTTTTCTTGGATTGATTTAACTTAAAAATGAAACTCTTGACTTTGACAGTTATTTTATCAATGGCATGAATTATTTTTGGTATTGTTCTAATGTCCTTAATTTTTAATAAGCTTAAGTACAGTATAAATACCATTTTCAAACATAGTTCAAGCATTACATATTTAATAAAAAATTATAAAACTTTCCACTAATTTCTTTAAGATAATGAAAAATTCAAATATTTTTTAGATAAGTAGATGTTCTATTACAAAATTTGTTTTGTTTTGATTACCTAAAATATGTCACGGACATGTTTTGAAATTTCAATATTTAAACAAAATATTGATCCTCTAATTAATTTTAGTTAAAAGATATATTATTGATATTAGAAAAAATTACAAGACCATAAATAAATCAACGGTTTTATATGTAACGCAAAGCTTTATTTATATCAATTTAAACAAGAGCAGTTTTAATTAGAATTGGGTTTTCTGTTACATGTTTAATTCTTTTTTTTTTTTCAAGAAATCTACTGAAATTGAGGTAGAAACTTATATAAAAAAGTTCCAACATATTTATTTAAAATTCAGAGCTGTATAAAATATTTCTTTTCTAGGAACATTATATAATACAACCATTAGGAATATATATACAGTAGGTAATTCAAGAACAAATTGTATCTATTGAATTCATCTATTTTAATTGTATTCTTATTTTTCTCATTCCAGTTTTTCAATGTATATTCCATTTTTCTTTTTTAAGAAAAGGAATTTTAACTCTTTCGTTCTTTTATGCTTGAAACGTTGAAAAAATATACAATATTTTTACAATTGCTTAGATCTCATATTAAAATCTTCTCAATATTAAATTATTTTCATTTATTTGCTGATATGTGGCAAGATTTTTGTTACGTGTTACTTATTTTATTGGGTATTAGGTCACTTATAGTAAAAATCAATTTAGAAATTACTATCTCACACGCTCAAAAATTTAAAAGAAGAAGAAAATTTTTGAGCATGTGAGATAGTAATTTCTAAATTGATTTTTGCTATAAGTGACGTAATACCCAATAAAATAAGTAACTCATTATGAATTCGTCACAACAATACAGATTTTATTTGATATAGAGATTTTTGTTATTTAGGAAAGCCTAATTAAGACTTAAAAAAAAAGATTTTTAAGTCTCCTTTTATTCTTTTTTTTTATTCTGTCACCTTATGAACTTTATTGCATTAATACGCAATTATTATCATTAGAGCCTTGCTATTTTTTTCAAATATTAACCTGTATCAAAGAAATCTATGAGATAGAAAATATATAAGACATTGTGTAACATTACATTGAAATTTCAGGAAAATAGTATTATAATTACAACTGTAAATTATAAAATATTATTTTAGGGTACACTGGACGATATGGCTGTCCAACATAAAGAACGATATTCAGAAAAAGCCAAGGAGTTCGTAGAGTGGTTCACCAAAGTAAGAACTTCAGGAGAAATCGTCTCAAACGAAGACATTATGAAGTTTTCTAAACTGTTTGAGGACGAAATTACTCTTGATTCTTTAACCAGAAGTCAGTTGATTGCATTGTGCCGCGTCTTGGACGTACAAACATTGGGTACTAATAATTTCTTGAGGTAAACTTGAAAGAATCAAATTAGCAGCTTATGACAAGAGTAAATCTAGTTTTAATTTTAAAAATCTTCTAATACTATTGAAATTAAATGTTTCAACAATTTATATTGCTGACAAAACTAAATATGCATATCAATACCTATTGGCTTCATTCCAAACTCAGAATTAAGCCTTAGAATCATAGTTCTTATAATTATTTAGGTTCCAACTGAGAATGAAACTTCGTCAATTAGCAGCCGATGACAAAATGATTCAAAAGGAAGGAGTGCATTCATTGACTTTGGGAGAAATACAGCAGGCCTGTAGAGCGAGAGGAATGAGAGCGTATGGAGTGTCCGAAGAAAGGTTGAGATCACAATTGAACCAGTGGCTTGATTTAAGTTTGAACGAAAAGGTATGTAGACTTTTGAATTAATACATATACTGAAACAGAAAGAAAACGAAGAGCATGAAATATCATTTACAAATGTTTTTTTTGTCTTAATTCGATGTCCCGAAAAAATAGGAAAAAAAGAGAATAAGCATAAACTTTAACAAGAAGAAAGCTACACATTATGTTTTTAAAACTATATTTCGTAAAATTTAACAAAAGCAATTGCTTTCTCCTGATATTGTAATTTTGGTGCCTTTTATATGAAATTTTGGTTAAAGCATCATCTTTTAAAATGTTATCTAAAATTACCATAAATTTCTCCTGGGTGAAGTACCATTATGCAAAGCAAAATAATAGACGAAGGGTCCTGTTTACTTCACAATCTTTATTTCAAGAATCCCTTGACATAGTTAATCTTTTTCCCAGCATACCCAGAAACGAACTAATAGCTATAATAGAAAATGGCTTATATAAACATCAAAATCTAACACCCAGAACTAAAATGGGAATTATACATTTGTTGCGTGCGTGCCTTAATTTAGATTTCTTTAGGTTTAATGATAGATATTATAGAATGTTGGATGGTTTACCAATAGGTTCTGGTTTGTCTCCCCTACTGGCTGATATCTTTATGTCAGATTTTAAAGAAAAACTATTTAACACACAATACAATCTTATCAACAAGATTTTAATATGGAGACGGTTTGTGGATGATATTTTTTTTAATTTGGACAGGTTCCAAACCGGAAATTTCACGCTTTTCTCAACTCTTTAAATCCGAAAATTCAATTTACGGTCGAAATAGAGTGCAATAATAAATTAAATTTTTTAGATCTAACTATTAATAGGATAAGTAAGAGCTTACAATACTCCATATATAGAAAACCAACACAAACCGACAATGTCATTCCTGCAAAATCAAACCATTTCTTTGGACATAAACTGGCAGCTTTTCATGCATTAATTCATAGACTCTTTACGATCTCCCTCTTTCACCTTTGGAATTCTTTAAAGAACAGAACACTATCTATCAGATTGCAATTAACAATGGATACAAAAAGTCTTTAATAGATAATTTGATTAGAAAAAAGTTCAATAAAATATTATTTCAGTCCCTCTCTAGTGAGCCCCTTGATCAAACCATCCATCCTTACATTAAGAATTAAAGAACATTTAAATTCTCAGAAGTCGCCTAATGATAAAAGATCTGCCTTTGGATTGCACCTAAGAGAAACATGTCATTCATTTAATACAGACGACAATTTCAAAGTTTTGCACAACCTAAATAAAAGCAAAAAATTAAATATGTTAGAAAATCTAGAAATAGCAAAACTAGAAATAAATACACAAGTGAATTGTCTGAACGAACCTATTAACGCCCACTACCAAGAAGAGGCCAAAATTGTAAATTTATATAAGTAGTTTCCACATTCCTGTGAGTTTACTGTTTTTTAAAATGTTCTGTTAACCGCATTTAATCCTAGATGTCCCTATTAGTAATAGTATTAAATATCTGTGTATAATGTAGTGCCCATGTAAAATTTTTTTTAAAAACCAAAATCCGTTATTGTTTGTAAATACGGTGTGATGACATGTTTTTAGATTGATGTATTGTCATGTTGTGTGTGCCGTTTTTTTGACCTTTTTATGGACATTTTGTAATAATATCATGTATGTTTTACTATGTTTTTAATTAATTTATTAGTTTAATAACAACCTTTTATATTCTACTTACATAGTTTTCCCTTGACAATGGTTTAACAAACGAAACGCGTCAAAAAAGGGATTCTTGAAATAAAGATTGTGAAGTAAACAGGACCCTTCGTCTATTATTTTGCTTTGTTATCTAAAAGCTCTCCAGGAACTGTATCAATTAAATTATAGGAAAACTATAAACAGGAAAATATTGAAAATTTTAGTCGACGTTAATTTTAATAAAATATTTTTAGATCCCACGTGAATTGAAACATATGGTAATGTTTTATACCTAAATCAAATCGTTTTTGGCATATGTGAAATTTTAGTAAAAAATTACGATTTCAGGTCGTCCAATGAAAAATTATAACACAGTGCGACTAAAAAAGAAATTCAAATATGAAATTTAAGGAATAAAAAAAATATTTTTTTATAGAAAACCTTATTTTATTTTCATGCTTGTTAAAAATAAAGTTAACTTTGTCTAAGCTGATCTATTTCGATAATTTGTACTTTTCAAAATCTTCCAAAATGTATGTTTAAATTATTTTAAAAAAATACTGTAATTCAGACTTTAAACCACAAATATGTCATCAATGCAATAATAACGATTAGTATAAGAAGTCCCAGCAATCCAAAAGAAATACGAAATGCTTCATTAACTAAGAAAATGTCAACACGGCTTTAAATACATATTTGGAAGCGATATGAAATATTCCAAAATGCAATGCATAATATGTGGAATTAAATTAAAAATTACTGCTTATGCCATAAATCTGGAATATATAAGAAGTGACATTTCTACTTTAAACTTTAAAACTCAAAAATTACTCCAGTTGACTATAACAAATATAAATTATGATTTCAGTTACTTGGAAAAATGAGAAAGGATTCAAGCTGCTTATATGATAAAACCAACAAATTATTCCATTTTGATAACATCTTTTTTATTTTGTAATAGTGGCTTACCATCAGTTGTTAATATTTAAAAAACTAAATTATCGGGATAAATAACCTTATACAAGTTTATCCTTATTTTTCTTATATATAAGTATAACAATATTTACTACGTAAAAATTCGTCTTTGAACATTTTCTAAATTAATCTTTCTTTAACCCTGTATTAGTATTTTCAAATAATATGCAAATAATATTAAAATTGATCTTTTTGACTTAGATACATAAAACGTGTATAGATTTTGATGTATAATCTAATAACGTTATGACGTATAGTATTTAAATTAACAAATCTGCCTTTTTTCGGCATATCTAGATGGAGCTAATTTTTTTTAGCTAAGCAGTGATTTTAAAGATTTGACAAATGATCAAATAATATTTCAATAGAGATTTTATTCATAAAATACTTCTATTATAACTGTTAAAAAAATAAGTTATGTAGAAAAAAAATTGTTCGGCCAATCAATAAAATAGATTTAAAAAGCTCCTCGTACATGTTGTTTTCGTTTGGTTTCTTTGTAGGATTAACAATTAATATTAGCAGTAATTTTGATGTATCGGCGACTCTAAACCAATTGTTAATTTCTTTAGTGTACTTATTTTAGCATTATATCTATAATGTTTGGCTACTCGAAATTAGAGATAAGTAAAGATGATAAAGCATTTATCTCTGCAGTGATTTTAAATCTTTTGTGGCTCAATAGAGGTAAAAATCAATATGTTTTAACTTTTTGGCCCTCGAAACCAGCAAAATAATTCTTCTGATTCCTTCTCAACTTCTAATCCATAAAACATAAAAAAAAATATAGGCTGCTCTAGTTTTCTTGTAATAAATTATTAATTTCAGTCATTTTGAAGGATCAGCGACTCTAAACCAATAAAAAATAATTGTTAATTTCTTCGTTGTAGTCATATTAGCACTATTAATGTAATGTTAAAACAAGCAAAAAACAATGTCACGGTCTCATTTGTGTGGTCTCTTGGAGAAAATGGATGAGAATTTTATATATTAAAATAATGATTTTAAAACTTTTGCGTCTCGATACAGGTAAAAATTAATATTTTATAGCTTGATTTAAATTCAAAAAACATTTATTTGTCAAAGAAATAGAAATACAATAATTTTCTTATTTATTGTTTTCCTGCAATCCATCGATGCAATTCCTGGACGACCACCCTGAAAGGATATGGTTACTTTTAAGTTCTCTTTATAAGCATAGTTATTTCTTCCAGAAAAGTTCTTTTCCATTTTTTTTTTGTATTTGATAAAGTAAATGTAATGTTAAATGACTTATTTGATTTAAAGCTTTTTATTTACTATAGGTTCCGCCATCTCTTTTATTGCTCTCAAGAGCCCTCATGTTACCGGAAACTATTCCAACTAGCGACAAATTAAAAGCCACCATTTCGTCACTGCCTGAAACTATTGTCAAACAAACACAAGCAGCCATTGGTGAAAAAGAGGGTAAAATCGATAATAAGATCCGATTGGAACTCATCAAGGAAGAAGAGAAGAAAATCAAAGAAGAAAGAAAGGAGCAAAAGTAAGTTTTACACATTTATGTTTAACTGTTGTAGATATTGTATCGGTTTTTAGAGAAGAAAAAAGGAAGTTGGAAGAGAAAGAACTTTTGGTGGACAAAGCGCCTACCATCTCGGCCGCCAGCACGCCTATCCTTGAAGATACTGCCTTAAGGATATCTACTGAAAAGTTGGAGAAAGCTGAAGTATGAGATATAGTTTTGTTGCAAAAATAAAACTTAAAGTGTAAATATTTTTCAGGAGAAAGCAAAACTCGAAGAAGAAATTCACACCAAAGATATCGAGATTATCGAGCACGCTATCGATACTGTATCTAAAGAGAAAAAACTGATTGTTGAAAAAGAAGAGATTCAGGAACTTAAAGCGGAAATGGCGGATTATAAAGAGGACGTTGAAGATCTCGCTAAAGCTGTGGCGGATACTCCTAAACCCGAAGTGCGAGAAAGCAAGGCCGCCAAGAGGCTTTTTAACAGCGTAAACAAGATGATTGGCAAGATGGACCAAGTAAGTATTGTCATTTTATTTTATAAATAGCCTGTACAAAGTAGTGATTATAATTTTAAAAAAATGCTGATTTTTTTTTGAGTATATAACAGCTAAGTAGATCTTTGTCTTTTTTAACTAGTAAAAATTGAAAGACTGTTGACAAATATAGTTAAGATTGAAAAGAATTATTGAATAAAAATCCTAACTTGGACCAAACATTCGGTAGTTAAATCTGCAACTGTTTTCAAGATCATTCGTTTTATAATTTAATTGTATACCTTGAAATCGGTAGTAGTTTTAGTTTTAGTAACTAGCGAAATGTTGGTTCAAGTTAGAATTTTTTTTAATAAATTGTTTTTTTTTCTTTTCATGTTTAAGAAATAAAGTTAGATACGATATTAAAAAGAAGAAACGGTTAAGTGGTCGATAGATAAAACCTTTACGCCTGGATATATAAAAATATCTATTATACCTCAACTAATTCCCAAATTTAATAATTATTGGATTTGGATTCAATTAAATAACAAAGGGTATTGTTAAAGAACAATATTAGATTTACAGGAGAAGGATGTACAGAACATTTATTAAAGTTTAAATAAATGGTTTTATCTTTTCATATTTAAGAAATAAAGTTGGATGGGATAATGAAAAGAAGAAACGGACACAGTGGTAGATACATAAAACCTTTACTCCTGAATATATAAAAAGTTTATTATACCTAAAGTAATTTTTGAATTTAGTAATTATTGGGTTTGGATTCAATTATACGAAGGGTATCGTAAAAGTTAAGTTCATAATTCTTCGGGAAAACGAATACGTGTATTTGCTTCTTCTTTTCAATAATTGAGTATATGACAGTATTTTTTTAAATTTAATATTTATTTAAATATTAATGCAAACCTAATAAATTCAATATGTAATATTAAATTTACGGGAGAAGGGTATACAATGGGTATGTCAAAGTTTACTTGACTGAATTTTTGAACATGGTTTGATGTATGTTATATTTTCTAGTAATACCTCTCAATTTGTTTTCCCTTTTATTTTGTCTTCTGTTTGTTTCTGTAATTTATCTTCACCTTTCGCTACTGATTCTTTAAATGCCTAAAATATCCGTTTATATTATGTGACAATAAGATTAATACGATATCTCTTAATCTGATTAAGATCGAATTTAAATCGATTTTTATGTGTGGTACATCGTCCCAACCTAGACCAAAATAATGTTTTTGTTTTTTTTTTCATAAATTTAGTGTGGCCTCTGTACATAAGTGAAAGACCTAACCTAAATTGTGTATTTTTTTTTATTTTTTGTTTTTTTGTAAAACTAGTTTTTTAAAAAGTGTTCTTATAACCGACTTTGAGCCGTTTCAACGTAACTATGTTGATTTTCAATAGTTTCATAACATTTACTTATTCTTTTAGGTACTCACAGAGTTAGAAAAGAAGGAGGCGCAACTCAAGAAAGACCTTGAAACGGAAGAGAGTGATAAGAAGAAGGAGGAATTATTGAAAATCGACGACATTGTAGCGGCTATCCAGAAGATTAAAGATGTGCCTGATCAAAGCAGACTCGATAAGATTTCGAAAGTTCTTAGAAAAATGGACGACGATCATGATGGTTCTTTAAAAATTGACGATGTGCTTAAAGTAAGTTTTTTTTTCCTTAATATTACAATTATTATTTTAAAGAAATGAGAACTTTTATAATAGAAAGATATTGCTTACAGTACTTATACTTACTTAAATATTTTCCAGCTCCTTAATTATTATATCCTTTTCTATTTTAAATCAGAATACGACAAAGAAAGTATTTATTTCTTTGTAGGTAATCGAAATAATCGGCAAAGAAAACGTAAAGTTGAGTAGCAAACAAGTTGACGAGCTTATCGAATTGATCGACAAAGAGGAAATACTAGAGGTAGAAGATAAGATCGAGAAAGCCTTGCAAAAGGACAAGGAGGCTAAAGCTGCCCAGAAGCTTCTATTAAATGTTGAAAGTGAGGAGGAAAAAGCTAAGAGGGAACAGGACAGCATTGAAGATAGTACTGTAAGTAAGGTAAGGTTTTTCGGAATTAATATTATTTATATATTAATTTTATTATTGTAAGTATTTTTAAAAAGTGGTAAAAATATTTTTTTTTAGAATATGTCATCATAATTTAGTTATTATCTATGTATATATAATCTTGGAAGGAAAATAGAATATGCGCGTCGAAATCACTTTAAAGGCACTATTGAGTGCTTTATGAATACACAGTTTCGCCAATACTATAAAATAAAATCACAACGTGTTAAAGTAATTTAGCAGTTTTCTAAACGGTGCCATTTGTGTTTCGATAGTACTTTTTACTTACACTTAAGTGAATATACGAGAAACTTATTCTTCAGGATAAATTTTTGGGTTATACATTTTTTCTCTTTTCCTCATCATAAGTGCTAACCCTATAGAAGACAGATTTCCTAGAAACAAGAGACAAACATCCCTCTTTTTTAGGATCTCTTAACATAACCTATTAAATAATTTAATCTTTTTTAAATTAGTTTTTTGTCATCCTTTTTTTTACTTCTTTTTTTTTTCTTTCTAATGATTTTAAATTACAGTTGTCTAATTTATTTAAAACGAAGTTATGATCTAATCCTAGATAGTATTAAAAATAGTAATGGAAAATTTTAAAGTAATTTAATTAATTACATTGTTTATAATTGCCAGTCAAATGAAAATTTTTCTTTGATAACTTGTATAAAATCTTTTTTTATTTCATTGAAGAATTCCATTTTGGAAGTGGAGTGAATGATTGATAAGGAATATACTTTCTTAGAAGGAAGTCATTTCTCTACAAAATAAAATTCTTCTTCTTTCAAGGGTGATACTTTTTGGTGACATAACTCATCATCATCGGACTCAACACTTTTCTCTCATTACAAAGAATCAAAAACATAAATAATCGAACTATAACCTTAAAGCATTTCAAATGCACTTCTAATTTTATTGTTTAAAAGTCATCCATCATCATTTTTAGTCGTACAAAATAAAATCGAACATTTTTACTTTATCTTTGCATAGTTTATTTAAAATAGTTTGAAGAATTTTTTTTGGATTTATGCTGTCGAAATGTAGTAAAATATGCATTTCAATTTACTACACCATACGAATAAGCAATTCCACAAGTCATTTAAAGATATTTCTGATTTTTTTAGGTAACTAACCTCTAAACCGGTAGAGCTTATCATACATTTTTTTTTCATACTTGCTTCATAGTTAATATAATGCTCCCATCTGAGGTGAGGGTCAAAATAAATTCCAAGGTATTTATTTTTAGTTGGCAATTAAAAATGTTTGTTAACCTATTTATTATCGTTTACTTACTAAATAATTGATATGTTCTTTGTTGGATAATTATGTTTGTTCAGTGAGAAGCACATTTGAATAGATCATTTTGAATTAAAAATTCAAATGTCTTTATAAATATATTTAATAGTTTTGTCTCTTAAAAATCTTTAAATTTCGTTTGTCATTATTTTAAGATCCAGGTGTAATTACTTATAAAATCATCCATGCGTTTAGTGCTCATAGTGTCATATTTGTATGTACTGTCTAATATCCAGGATTTTCCATGACCCACTGTTCATATTAGGAGACACCTAGTATAACTAAAACTTGGAAGTTTAACCACAGAAGTTTAATTTCAGGGACGGACTGAAATCTTTAAACATTTATTGCCCTTGTATAAAAAACACCCTGTAGATTTGATTTTGGTTTAAACTGTTTAGAAAACTACATTAAATTATAACCAAAATCAGATAAAGAAAGCGTTTGGCACATTCGAAAAAAAGTAATAGAAAAGATTAATTTTTTTTCAGTTTTAACCAGCGTCTTATTGTGAATTAAAAAAATGCCACTAGTTTCAAATGCTGAGTATGCAGATAGAGTAGGCTCGCGTTAATGTGAACTCAAAAAATTTCGACTTAGTTCGCATTACTGAAATGTTCACATTATGGAGATTATATTAAAAATAGCTAAAATTAAAATAAAAGGGAACTACGTTGTACTTTATTTATGTTTGTATTTATTTATAAATTTATTTATTACAGTTTTAAACATTATACAAAAGTTTTATTTAAAAAAAGATGTAATTTTTGTTTGCACTTTTTTTTGCGACAGGTTTAAGGCTACAGCCTTTTCTTCTAAACTTTTTAGTGTAATAATGTTTTTTATGTCGACATAGTTTTGATTGGCCCATTGTGTCAGAATTTTCAAGGCTGCAAGAGCCTCCAAATGCGTAACTTTTTTTTTCTTCAAAAGTTAATATCTCGCAGTCACTATCTTCTGAATCATTGCTATCGAGATTTTCCTCCACTGCGTCTGTATTCCATTCCTCAATGTCTTTGGGATTATAATCAATCTAAAAACAATCATATCTCAATGAAATTCTAAAACTATTACAGACTTTCTTCTTTTAATTTCCAAAAATCGAAAATTAAAAGGAGTAACTAGCACTAAATAATACCTGTTCAATTGTTTGAAGCAATGTAATGGTTTCATTAACTGCAGCTGCTCTAACATGATTTTCCCACATCTCTTTTAGTCGAGCTAAAGGTAGGTCATCCTCCAAATTTTTTCCCAAAATATTATTCCAACATTTTGAAATTACTGAAGGCTCTATTTTTTGCCAGGCCATATGCAATTGCATAATAGCATCTCTTTTAAAGTTATAAGTTTTAGGGCCTTAGCTACTCCTTGACCCTTTGATACAATTGAACTTAATAGGCCTCTTCTGTAAAATAGTTTGGTTATTCGCAAAACATTTTGGTCTAATGGTTGAATTAATAGTGTAACATTTGGGGGCATGTAGACAACTAAAATCTGTCCATCATAAGTTTTTAATTCTTCTGCCGGTGGATGCGAAGGGGCATTGTCTAACAGGAGAACGGCTTTTAAAGGAAGATTTTTGCTTTGTAAAAATGATTTAACCTAAAAACCCAATTTAGTCTTAAAAAAATTAAAAAGCAAACAAAACTTTCACTTACCCCTGGAACAAAATGCTCAAAAAACCAATTTTTAAAAATTTCCTGCGTTATCCAGGCATTTTTAGTGCTTTTATAGATGACTGGATTATCAAATCCTTTAAAACATCTGGGTGATTTTGCTTTTCCTAGTACTAAAGGCGTTAGTTTGTGTGATCCTGTAGCATTTGTGCACCCCAAAAGAGTTATTCTTTGTTTAGCTATTTTTAGACTAGGCGCCGTTTTTTCAAAAATTGCAACATAGGTTTTATCTGGCAATAACTTCCAATATAAACCCGTCTCATCTGCTTTATAAATTTGATATTCACTAAGATTAAGCTGCTTCATCTTTTTTCTTAAGCCTTCAATAAAGGGATTTACAAGGTGAGGCTGCGAGGACAACTTTTCACCTGCAATTTTAAGCAGCCTTATACCTTATCGCCATTTAAATTTTTGAAGCCATCCATCGCTTGCATTAAATTTATCGTTGAGTTTTAATTTTCTATGTAAATCTAGAGCCTTTTCTTTAAGCATATCACCCGTAACTGGCAAATATCGTTCACGCTGTTTGGTAAACCATTTATACAGCAAAGTTTCCATCTTGGGGTTTTCTGCACACGGTTTTTAAAGTGCATTTTTTTATTTTATTAGGTCTTAAACTCTCTCCAACAACTTTTAGAATTTTTTCTTCTTTATTTTTAATTGCACAAATAGTTGATTTTGCTATTTGACATTTCTTTGCTAGTGCAGTAACACTCATACAATTTTTGTGCTCTTCCAAAATTTTTAATTTCTCATAAAGAGTTAAACACTTCTTATTAATTTTAACCATTTTAAAAGGCCACTGCGCAAGATGCGACACTCTCTCTTAACTAATAAACATCAACTAAATGACCAAACAACGTTTCAAATGCGTAAACCCAATATCCACTAACAAGCCTAGACAAGTCTATACAGGATTACTAAAGATTTCTTAAAATTCACATTATCGAAATATGGGTTTGTTCACACTATAGAATTAACATAGAAAAATATTGGTGTTCACATTTTTTGGTGTTCACACAAGTTCACGTTACCGCGAGTATACAGTATTATTTTTGTTCACGGATGTTGTGACGTTCATAGAATGGCGGTACAGGCATGTGAAATGCGTTTTCCAGACCAAAGAATACCAAATCACCAAACTTACAAAGTTATTAATTATTTAAGATAAAACGGTCGGTTTCCCTCTACTGATATTCACGTTGAGAGAACTCTAAATGAAAAACTTTTGGCACATTGTACGTAAAAATTCTAAGACAACTGAATAATAGGTACTCAATTAAGATGACCACTAAGATACGTATGGTGTGTGCTTCACAAAGTGTGTACAAAGATTACACTAAGGAGGGGCACTAAGTATCTAGAATTGCTTTTTCGCAATAGATATAAGCGCATAGAAGGACGCTCTCTCGAATTTTTTTCATTGACCAGATGGTGTTGTTAATACAGGTCCTATGTCTGGTCTATCAAAAATCCACATTCCATTAAGCAGGATCGTTCCCAACAAAAAAATTGCATTTAATGTTTAGTGTGGCTCTATTAATAATTGTTTAATCGGTTCCCTTGTATTTCAACAATGCTTAATAGTGCTATTCAATAGGACTTTTACGAAATCTTTTGTCTGGTTTTCTGATAGAGCACCATGTAAATTTACGAGGAATGTATTGCCCACATGACGGTGCTCGGGCACATTTTAGTATGGATGTAAGGAAATCAATTTTCAAATCGCTGAATATGGCAAGGTGGGTTGGTTTCTTAGCCACCAATATCCTCATACTTAATCTTACTTTAGACTTAATAATCTCTGACTTAATATCCTCTGACTTAAGAAAAGGTTTATAGTGTTTCAACAAAAAATAGGCAGCAACTAATTGATTGTTTATATCTATTGCGCCAAAGCTGAACTTAACGCATTTAAGTGTATAAATGCCGTCGGAATTCATTTTGAAATATATTTTTGATGTTTTTTTCTTCATATTGTATCCGTAATGTTTATTTTTTTTGGAAGACTAATAATAATTATTTGGTTGATTTTACTAAATGCAATTTGGAATAATAAAAAATTGATGCTAAAAAGTCTTATTTAATATTATGTTTTATCTAAAAAAAGTATCTTTTACGTTAAGTCCAAGCCTGAGAAAATTAGGCCACTATTTTTTTGTATTTTAACGATTTAATTTATTGCAAAACTCACCTATATGTATAAAACATATTTTAACATGCATACATAAATATAGACAGTATGAATCAAATGTACAAAAAAGCTAAGAAACACTAAATTTTCATGTTTTATTTACCAACTTCTGACATGCCAAATAATTTTTTTATCTTATTTTGTTCATAATTCATTGTAGTTTCATAAAAATTTTAAACAAATACCAACATAAAATCTACAGAGTGGTTTTTAACAAATAAAACAATGAATAAACTATTTAAGTCCGAGCGGCATTAAATTTGTGTAGACATAGTTCTTGTTTGTACTAGGGGACTGCTTCAGCAAAAATTGATAAAAAAATGACGAAGCTATAGGTGCGTTTTATTTTTCCAAAAATAAAGAAACCACCTTATATATTCGCAATAAAATTGTATTGACCTATTTAAACGCTTAATTCTTGAACACTTAGGTGTCCCCTATCACCACTGGGTCCTGGGACAGCCTGTATTATTTGTATATATGTACGGTTTGCCACTAATTTTAATCAGAGAATGGTAAATACTACAATTTTTCACCACTTTTTTCCATTTTATTAAGGAAGAAATAAGTGCCAAGGCGGAACAGAAAGAAAAAACCAAATCAACAGATTCACATGGGGGTGAGCCATCCTCCAACCCAAAAGTGGACCCTCAAGCGGCCGTGATTCCGCCCCCGCCTATAGAGAAAAAGGTTGAAAATCGGCCATCAAAAATGCTTTAGTTTATATCTTAAAGGGTGGGTAGCAGATGAAAGTATTTATAACACAAGAAATATGTCCATATTTTTTAATTAATATACGTTATAATAAAATATTCATTTGAATACACCGATATTGCGATACTTACCATAAACGTTGAAACTCAACCTGTTGGTGCTGTACTTGGTAAGTTTTGTTATCTGTTCCTTAATTTTTTTTTAAATTGGTAGCCTGGTACATCTCACGGTACATAATTTGGAGTCATAATATAGGATTTTTCAAAAAAAAAAATATGGGCATATGTGCTGACATAAATTACCCATATATAAAATATATGTAATTAAATTGTTCAGGGAAAGTAATTAAATAACTTTTTTTTTACTTGTTCATGTTAATAGCTATGGATGTAAATATTATTTTTAGCTAAAAATAAAAATATAAGTGTTAGTATATTAATAAAAAAAAAGAAACATAAAAAGGGCGTGCTGTTTTTAATTTGTCTTGTTAATAAATTGTTTTTTTTTAAGATAAGATTTTCTATTTTGCAAATATGTTACGATGATTTTTTGGTAAATTAATTGCAACCCAAAGCTTTGGTAGATTTTGTTTTAACCAAAAATAAATTTGTGGTTACAAGTTTGACAATTTTTATTCAAATTTCTCAGTTCCTTAGTCTCAAACATAATTTTTTTGGTAGCAGGTTATTTTATATTTTGCAATATAAGAAGAAAATCTTAATCCCCGAAAACATCAACGAATGGATTCAGGCCAATCTCAATCAATTCATAAAGACTTTTATCATATATCGTAACCTTTAGCAATATTTTGGTCGGGTTCCTTGTAGAGAGCGCCTAATTTTAATAGACTAGGTGAAATTTTAAACAATTATTGATACAAGGTGGTCAAAAAAGAAAAATAAATTAGATTTAGAAAATAAAGTGTCTAAAGTGACTTTTCAGATGAAAAACTCCTATTTTTATGATTTAATCATATTAAGCATTAACACTAACGGTAATTTTGCATAAGGATACCTATTCCTGATTTTTTAACTATTTGCGATCCAATATTCTTCAATCGTAAAAATACTATATTGTTTGTCAAGACCGCGCTGCATTTGAAAACAATAAAGTTGTACAATATAGTCACTACTCGTCATTGGAAATTCTCAATAATGAATCATCCGAGACGATTGAATTCCACACAAGAAGATTATTTAATTTTATTTATTATATTTACGGAGAATGTGACAAAGTTATTTCAAGAAAACAACTGAAAAATTAAAACTTATTGTAGAATCTGCAAACGTCATTACATTTTTACAAACGTCAAACGTTTTTTACAATAAAAGTTAGATATGACAAAAATGGAACTTTAGATATAGGACATTATAGACATAAAGTATCTAGACTTTGTCTAGCTAAGGAAAGGTACAGCACGTGTTGTTCGGCTCGGTTGCGCAGTAAATTTGTAAGCAACGGTATCGATCGCCCTGATTTGCATATAAACAGTGCCGTTGCGTTAATTCTTATATTTGTGTTCTGTGCCTTTTAGTGTTTATGTCTTTATGGCGCGCTACTGTCGCTAATCGCGCGTTATTAGGGGACAAAACTTGGCGCAGCTTTGAAACAGATGGTGTACCTTTCCTTAGCTAGACAAACTCTACATTCTAATGTAGATTCTAAAAATGCCTTAATATTTAGAGTGTTCCATTTAAAATAACGAAGCTAACTCCTACTTCTGGTATAATCGAAAGTACCGCCATCTCGAGAATATTTTAGCCAAGTTGTCCCCATCGACTTTAGTATATTGTCAAAACTTTCAGATTTTTCCCAATTATAGTTTTCCCTTAATCAATCGATGCGGTTCTTGGAAACTCACCCTGCATGTTTATATTTTGTCGTTAAAGTTAAAAAAGTATTTATTTTAAAAGAACTTTTATTCAGCTGTTAGTTCATACCTTAAAAATGGCTAAGGAATCTTATTATTGTTAATGTTGTATCAGTATTACTATTTTAATATTTGTTCTCTTTTAAAGATTTTTGTCACAGAAAAAACTCTGTAGATTCTAAAGAAATGATATGAGTTAAACTAATAGAATACTAATTTTAAATTTAAACAAATAATATTTCTAAAATATATACGTAAAAAAACATTTATGGCTTTCAGTACCTACTTCTAAATTAATAATTATTTAAATACCAATTAATTGGCAAAAGGCAGAATTTATTTTAAAAAAAGTTTAACCTTATGCCTTAAAAAAATAGAGCAATTCCTTCAAGGTATATGCATAAAGAGTATGGAAAAGGTCTTGCTTTGTAAAGTCAAAGGCTTTACGTTTTTCTTACTGATAAAACGAAGCATTTGCTTAAAATCTAAAGGATTTGCTGCTGAAAAAAGAAATCTAGGTTCCAGCAATGGTACCACAAGTTATGGCTAATGTGGTGCATTTACGTACAAGAAAATACTACAAATCAAGACGTACACCTCGTGAGTAAGATTTCCAACATGATAAGATTTGAAGAAGAAAATGTCGTGTGGTTGGCAAACCATTTTATTGACATAGATTACCGAACCCGTTTAACAGCCCTGTGACCTGGGCAGAAAATGACAATATTTCTGAAGCATTGTGCGAATCCTAGATTTTAGAGCGGAATGGCTAAAGAAATTAGGATTTCAACAGTATCTAGAATATTTCAAGAAGTGCTTGAGCGCATTGTACAAGCTAGCGAATCCAAATATCACAGAAGAATTAGGTTTCCACAGAAAATTAATTTATGCAGGCCAAAGAGAAATGGCTGACCAAGTTCCGTTTTCCTACAGCTATTGGAGTTATTGACTACAAGCATATTCGTCAACAACCCTTGTGAAATTAGAAAGTTTAGTTTTTGCACTAAAAGAACCAAGTCATAATGGGTGCCAACATTCTCAATCAAGTGAAAAAAAAATGGTTTTGTTTTTTTTACGCAAAAACGGTGTGTTGTACGAAAGTAAGTCTAGGAACGAAATTTGCTGCAAAATTAATGGAAATTTAAAAGGTAGTTTTTGCTTTTAGAGTAATTAATGTCCTACTATTTTTTTCTTCAAAAAATGTCAGTTTAAACCCTAAACGGCCGTCACTGGTGAAAGTTTTTTTAATCTTTTACGTCAAAAAATGTTCCTTGATCAAAAGGTATGTACAAAATTTCATAAAAATATTTAAATATTAGAGTAATAAAAACAATATGTTATAACTCATTTTTTCTTAAAATTTTAACACCCTGCAGCTCCAAAATTAAGAGGTTTAACACATATGTTGATATAAACTAATCTTCTTAAAATCACCCAGGATCCATATCTTGAATTATCGGCACTCTATTAATTAACACCCTGTATAATAGTTTAAGTCTAGTATATGGTTTTGTTCAATACAACCGCAATTTTCTCTGTAATACACTAACCTTTTGTGTACATATTCGGGATTGAAATACATGTTTTCTCTTCTGTTAAACAAAAAATAAAAACTATATAAATATATTTTGAAACTGACTTTTTGAAATTTTTTGGAAAAGTGTAAGCACCACACTTTTTAATTTTTTTAAAAAATTAAAGCGGCTTTGTTTTCAAACTTTATTGTCTTTTCTCATATACAATAATTTGTGGATTCTTATTACACGCATAAATAAGAATATATGCACAAATAATGAAAATTTTTTAGAAGGCGCTTATATATGTTACCGTTCTATAAAATATTTGTTTTCTTAGTCATAGCTATTTTCTTACAAGTGACGATCCAAACGTATTCCAAAAATAAGACCGACATCGCGAGTCCTATTCCGCAAAAAATTACAATGAACACGCCCCCTACACTATCCAGGCCAACACTGTGAAAATTCGGCTGGTCCATGTCGATTTTGTAACACGAAGAATTGCTTTCTGGATTATATATCCACCAAAACTCTTTCATTCGTTCTAGTTGTCGAGTATATTGGAGTATGAGGATTCTGAAACAAAAACTAATGTTTTGCTTTACAACATTTGTGAGATCAAAAACATACTTGGATAGTATTCATGTACCAATTTCAAGCAGTAGATCTTTCTTCCGAATGAAAAAATCAATTGTATTACAGATGTCATCTTCAAATTAAGTTTTAAAATTTAAAATCTGATTCGAAATTAAAACATATATACATTTACATACTACATATAATTTATAAATTTAATTGTAAACTGATTTTAACATATTTAAGAAAAAATAAATTACAGAATGTAAAATTCAGCCTGTATGTTCATATAAAAGTTATAACAAATTTATGCTATGATGACCACAATTTTATGATGATTATCTTAGCATAATAAGATAAAATAATATAAAAGACCCATATTTCCTTTAGTTCTTAGTTTTTCATGACACGGGTAAGGCATTCAAATAGCATATCAATTAGATCTATATTTGCTTTTGATTGGATATGTCAGCTTTTCTTTTTTACCTCTTCTTATTTTTTTTTTTCATTTATTATGTCTACTGTAAAATATTTGGTATGATTTGAAAAATTGAGTGTTTAATTTGGAGTTTTTAATGCATTACTTCCATTTTTAAATAAGGATTCCCTTGCAGTTGTTTACATTCGAAAATTCAATACTCATTTATATTAGTATCAAGTACTAAAAAGTATTAAAAAAATCGATGTAACGTTAAATTTGCAATAGGAAATGGTTTTATTATACACACCTATAATCTGGCATAATTATTGGTAGGAAAAATTAATTACTGAAATGACACAATGGTTCGAATGGTAATTTATTTTAATATAACGATTTTATTAAGGTACCTACTAACAGTACTAGTTTTATATAATCCTAGTAAATCATGATTTGCTTTTAAAATTTATATTTTAGTATTGTGCGTTTGCAATGTAGAATATAAACTTTGATAGCATTTATTTCGTAATTGTTAGTACCAAGGCAAAGATTTCTTATTAATTCACCTAACTAATATTTAATACACACATATCTATGAGCATTATTTGCCTGGTTAATAATATATGTCTATACTAGATAATGAGAAAATATTTTTCTTTGATTCATGTATATATGGTGTCCCCTAATGCGACGTAAATGAGTAAGCGCTGTCATCAAAATCAAGGAATTAAGCCAAACATGTTTCGAGAAAGTGTTGCTTGCTTTAGCGGATGCCAACCTTTTTTTTTTGCAATATCTATTACAAAACTAAATAGTGTGAACACTTAATTTTTGACTGCTTTTATAAATTAATATTAACAAATTTATTTATTTGATAAAAAAGATTAACAATTATACTATTACAATTTTCTCTTGCTCATTACTTTAAAAGATGTAGCGTCAAGCAGTCACGAAGAAGGAATACCGTATTTGATCAACATAATATAGCATACACAATAATAGAACATAAGTTTTAATAAAAGCCTTTGGCATTTTTATGAAAATGTGACTTCAAATTTACTTCAGTAAATAAAAATCTATAAGACCTCCGTATATTAAAAAAAAAGACATGTTTGTGTTATACACGACTTATTTATCACAAAAACGTCAAATGTTCATTATATAATTAATAAACTCCTTACTTAGACTTGTCTTAGAAGCCTTCCCTGCTATATCAGATTTAATACTTTGTCTTGGGATATAATTTACTAACTTTTAAACCGAACTCGCCCTTATTATTTTTAAGTGTTTTATCAGTATTCCTCTCAAAGCTTTTTGTTTTTTTATATCCAGCCTCGGCCACATTGGTAATTTTAGTATTCTTCCTATACTTGTACCACCAGTATTCAAAGGCTAAAGTTATACATGCCAGCCCTATGCCCACGAAAATAACAATAAAAACACCGCCAATATTTTGAATGCTTATTCCATCCGACTGATCTTCGGCCTTCTCGCACTTCTGCTTCTCAGGATTCTTGTTCCACCATGTTTCTTTAAGGCGCTCAAGTTCACGACGATTTAACAGTTGCAGGATTCTAAAAGAAAACGTATTATTAAATGAATTGCTCAGAACAAATTCTTTTTAATACTTACACAAATACAAATATACAACACAAAGGCACATATAAAACACAGTACACAAAACATGCTCACAAACATTAAAAATATATATTATATTATTATAGTTAGTAGCAGGGTTAAAGGTAAAGATATTTAATGAAGGAAATATTCTATTAAAACTACACTAAATTATTGTGAAAATTATTGTCAGCTAGACATTCAAATCCTATAATTGCTTCTTTTATGCTTTAACCCTGCTGTTATTTTATTTAATTTTTTTTAGTGCTTAGAAAAGGTATTATTATTAATACAAAAGCACCTTAATGGTAAAGAATGTGAGGTCTATGACATCGATAATCAACTAAAGATTACTCCATACAGAAGAAAAGTTCACATTCTTCCGAAAAACCATCCGAATAAGACCATTTTGCCTTAAACGGACTAACCCTTTCTGCCATACACCAATTTTTATAGAACTCTTTATATCTCTCAATTTCAATGACCATGAACCTTCAAATGAAACGGATATTCGAGGACAAGTTAATAGACCTCGGATTTGGCATAGGCATTTAGGCAACCCCAAAAACTAAGAAAACCGTAATTAATTATGGTGAACAATTATATCTCATTATCCCTTTGCACAACCGGGTAAAAATCCATAAATTGATCAGAAAGTGAGCTAATTTAGTTCGTAGAGTAATAATCTATTAACCAAATACTAATTTTAATGCGCAGAATCTATTTAAATATCATGTACTATATATATACTACTATATATGTATATATTATGTAACTTCTCCGCACTATTTTTAACAAAAATAATATACCTAAACCAGAAACGCTTAAATCGATCGTCCTACAATTGTGAATATTCCGATATAAGTTCAGCAGCAGTTCTTATGCCAGAACTAACCATAGGCACCGCAATCCTTCCCCTCCTACCAAAAGCTTTGTTATAAAAAGATTCATGCAACACGACAGTTGCTTTAACTTCCTTTACCGTCGATAACTTAGCTAGTCTTCTGTTGTAAGTTAACACTAGTTCTTATGACCACCAAGTAAGTTTTTATAAAGATTGATAATTATAAGTTTCGATATAAAAAGATTGATGTAACACAACTCCTCTTTTACTTTTCCAACCGCCGCAGGTTCAACTTCTCGGAAGATTGCCACTAATCATCCTTAGCATTGCTTTCGGGAGAAATTGCATTGAAAACATTGCATTAAGAGCCTCAGTATCTAGTGCCACCTCAACTGACTTCAAGCCTGGATGAATCAATGGAGGCCACAACTGAATCCAAATCAACGAAGCATCCCTTTCACAAAACGATGAAAAAACTTCTCGAAACCTTCCTCGGCAGGAAAATGACAGACCCCTTTCTTGGTCAAGTAAGGTCGAATCTCAGAGTTACTTTCGATTGTCTCCTTATTTGAGGTCTCCACATCAAAGTACAAACTGACAAAAGTAGGGAAGGGGCAACTTAAGCTCCTCGACCCATTGTTAAACTTCGACAGATTCATCAAATGCACGAAGATCCAGATCTAGCAGATCTTCCTCCAGCCACTAACCTATGACGATTAATTTTCATATTTTAAGTTATTTAGTTCCAGATCTTTTCGAATTATTACTTATGGTCTTGTATGTCGTTTTCAAGCTTACATAAGTTTAATTCCATATTACTTACGCAGTATTAAACTGATCTTTTAACGGAGAACCTTGCTGAACAGCGATGGCATAAGGCTTCCTTGAAAACTCCTCTCCCACTATCGTAAAATCACAGTTGGTCATTTCCAGATATTTTATATCAGTTGCATCACCCAAGTAAGCGAAACCTGTAAATACCATATATAACATACTTTAATAAACGTAGATTCAATTACCTTCAGAGGAGGACTTTGACTTTCTAACTCTCTCAATAGCTGAATCTAAATCTGGGGGCAATCCTGCTTCCTTCATAGCCTGCCACATCTTTGTGTATTTATCTGAGACTGGATAATCCCAGACGGCAAGCTTAGACCTTTCAACATCGCTTAGGCTATCGTTTAAACTCATATCCTTCCAAATCCTATATAAATTGATTTATAATATAATTCAAGACATTTTAAAATACTTACTCATAAAATCTGGCCTCAATATCCGCCATCCTCTGAAAGTAAGTCATGGTGGAACTACCATTAACAGGAGCATACTGTATTTTGTATTGCTTGGACAGATCGTCAAGAGACTCTATAGGTGTGTCTAGCCTTGATACTGTCAAAAAAGCCGCTAAATTGGCTGTGTAAGAAGCGATTATAATAAATCCGAAGAGCCACCATGTAGCCGCTACCAGACGTCCTGAAATTACAAATTTAAATTTATATATACATAGTTTTATACATTTACATATTTTTAAAGGGTTACTTAAAAGTTGAGTCATTATTTATGACAGTAGTTTTCTTGTGAAAATATTAATTAAATACGTGTAAAAAACAAATTAAATCGGCAAACAAAAATCTTACTACGGCCCTGTTGGGCGGATTTTAAGTTACCGCCATTGCGTGGGTTAAACCTATAGACGCGGCTTATCCACGAAAAGCTGACTGGTTTGTTATGCACTCTTATGCGAGGACCGTACTCCTGGTTTTATCTCCGATATTATGTTCTTGAAAAAGTTTTCTTTATTTTATTTTATAATTAACTTTAAGTTACTCAGTGTATATTAATATAATATGTATAATATATATATTTTTCTTATTTCATATTAGTTAATAGTAGTATTTTGACCTGAAAGGTTTTTTGGAGCTTCGCCTCCTCCTTGAGGAGTGAGTGATGTCATGCAAAACCAAAGACATTCTTTAAGATTAAACTCTCTTTTTTCTTCGTCGTCTTTATATTTTTCTCTGTTATTTTGATAGCTGTATGGCGACCAACGATCAAAGACCCACATAAGAAAGCTAAAATTATTTGATTTTTTCCAAACTGATAATACAAAGGTTCACTATATTACTAACCTGGTAAAGAAATAGGCAGCTAATATACAAAGCCACACTTCATTTTCCAACACAGTCAAAAATTTAAACAAAGAAGTCGGAGTCTCGGGCAATTTCATTAATATGGTTATTCCTACTAAGTCATAATATGGAACTGTGAAATCAATTACATTTTCACGTTCTGCCATTACGGACAGTGATCCCAAGCCTATGTCTGCTTTTTTGTCAATTAAATCCTAAAGAAATTTTATTCTTACAGGCAATATAAAACCTATAGGATAAATAATATTTACCTTAATAATCCCATTCCAATTGCCTTGCTCATCCATATTGCCGAACATACCATCTGCAACTGCCTCAATTTCATAATCAAAGTGCAAAATATTGGCAATTTCATCGATCAAATCTATACAGTATCCCTTAAAACCCTTGGGGGCTGTCTCATCTCTATAGATAAACGGTTTTTGCTGAAAATATGTTGCTTTTATTCCATTCTTGAAACAATTGAGAGAGATGAACTTACCACTACGGTTACTATCTTGTGAACGATATCAGCAGTATAGTTCTTCATTTCCCTGGGATTATGAAGTGTTAAGTTATTATCAAATCCAGCTTGCCAAACTCCAAGTTGAATAGATTTATCAGAGGCTCCAGATCTGATGTATACTGCTGACAATAATAAAGAGAACTCCATGTAGCTCATACCATTCGTTGTTATATAGAAAGGGCCATAAGTTGGTGGTTCGGATGAGTCCTAAACAGTAAGAGGTGTTCTTAAAAAGAATTATTCCTTTAGATATAAATTAACAACCTTTTGGAGGTATGATCTGAGATTCAAATTGAATCTTTTAGGGCTATTCTTTGGTTCGTAGTCGTCACAAGTAATATAATTGGTAACATTGTTTTTTTTCCATGCGCCGTCTTGTAACATTTCTCTACAATCATACGTATTGCTCAATGATATGGCGTTATAGGATAACTGGTATTTTTTAGAGGTATAGAACTGATAATGTTGGTAGAACGATTTTTATTTGACAGCGATCACTTAAATTATGAATAATTTTGTGAAGTACCATTTCATCGTAGCTATAGACTCCTGAAATAAACAGGGAAAACATGTTAAATGAATCCGTCCATTTTATTCCATAATCACCCATCAGACCAATTAATTCAATTAATATAATTTGTGGTACGTCGTACTACATCCTAGCTATTGTACAGTCCGCACTAAAACTTATTTCGTAATCTTGAGGATGGCTGTTCCAGAGTCCATATCCAGGAAACTCATTGGGGATTTGCGTCATCTAGTTTTTGGGAATGTTTTACAAGATCCAACTCTTCGAAAAGGACTGCTTTTGATCTCACCAGAGAGTGTTCACCAGAAAATCTTGTACAGCCATAAAGTTCTTTCTTGTTCATTGAATGGTCGCATCAACAAGAAAGGCACATTAAAAGACATTTGGAAATTGAGGGTTTCTTCCGTCGCTTATCGAATTACGTGTAGAGAATATAATTTTATTAACTTTCCTCATGATATCTAAGATTGAGATGGAGAAGATGGAGTTCTATACCTCTAAAAAAAAACTTTACTTACTTGACAGATAAAAATGCTTTGAGAGCTAAATCGAAATAAAATGCTGCCTCAATTTCGGGAGTGACACTCGAGAGTTGAAAAGTAGTCTCAATATTGCGTAATCGGTCTTGATATATCGTGTTGACACTAGGTTTTGCAAACAATATGGTGCAGTTTTTTACAGAGGCTTTTAAATCCCCAGGATCCTGCAAATTAAACAAAAATTTACGATGTGAGCTACTGTTCACGTTAATTTTAAGTGGTACCATAGTTATGACATGCCAGGCATACATTCTGTTAAAAAGGTTTTTCTTTTCAGCGGCTTCCAAAACATTTTTGATTGTTTCTAAACTTCCCAAGACAAAGAAATTCTTCAAGTCCAGTTTTACCAAGTCTTCTAGCTGGTCTGGCACTTTACTTAGGTCTGAATTGATTTCATCGATGAGGTGTCGAGTAGCCACATTTTGAAGAAGTGCCTTGTATTTATGGTCCATCACTAAAAATAAAATGTAATGTAGAGTACACAGCAGAATTTACTCTAACCCAGATCCGAAATCCTTGACTCAATATATATTTAGATTCTCAGTAGCATCCACATTACCATTAGGTACCAGAGTATCCCATATTTTATTCCTTCTACGTTTGCATAGACTGCACACTAGTGCTTAGAATTATTAATCTGCTATTTATTATTTTATTCGTTACGTGTATAGTTAATTAGGTCATTTCTGTGCAGCCACTTTTTCCATGCAGAATAATTGGCATCCATGCGGGTTTTGTCTGAGCCTGAGACCACTTTGTTGAGGTTACAGAAATCGATTCGTGTTTTTGTTGAACTTTCGCATCTGCGAGTATTAAACTAATTGGTAGTTATAGTAGTAAGTCCTATGAATTTTAGAATTAGGTTAGATCCACTATGTTGGATAAACTTAAGGTTTGCAAGAATTGAAACTTCTGGGCGTGTTGTTGCAAAATCTATTAAGTAAGTTAATGTATTAGTCTATGAACGACACACGTAGACATATCTTTCTGGCTTTTTACTTAAAAAGCACGGAAGAATTAATCATATTCTTCATCTAACTGACACTGCAGGAAAAATTGCACATAGGCAACGAATAAAGAAAAACAATAGCTCTTTGGAAGTAATGGAGCAAAAGCAGGCCTTTACAGATACTGAACTGATACTGAACCTTCACCGAAAAAAGGACTTACAACTAATACTAGAAATTCTAAACTGGTTCACAATCTGCTTCTCCATAAATACAAAAACTGACATATTAAGACCCGTTAGCTCCCTCACAAAGTACAGATGTTACTTTAAAAATTTGAAACATTTACCACAATAGATACCAAATAGACTTCAAACACAAATGCAAATATCTGTAATCTGCAGTTATTATCCATTTATTTATTCTGAATTGGTACTAATTAATAGAACTTACCAAAAGAGTCATCGAACAAAATTGCTGCATTCGTAATATTTTGATTAAGAACGAGAGTTCTCACGACTTCTGGAATTATGTCACCAGGCGGCGATATTTGTATGAGGTACTCTTCCTCATTAGGCTGCAAGTTGCGCCATTGCCTTAAATCTCCGACCTGGCCATAAGATGCACTAACTAAAAATTAGACAGAATTACAAATCAGTTTAGTATAAAATGATAAACTGATTAAATGAGAGTTTCCGAATTTATTTTGTAATTCAGTGAAGTGAGGTATTACATTAATTACCTTTAGTATATCTTAAGCTAAACATGATATTTTCTGTATTGTCCAGATATAAGTTAAGCTGGTTTGCGGTAAACCACTCATTTACAAACAAGTTTTTGTTGCAACATGCCTTGTTTTGTACCATAAGTTTTTTTCTTTTCTGTTGTATATAGGGTTTCAAAGAAATCAGGAAAAAGCAGCTGGTTGGTACCTATGTTGTTAATCTAAACCAATAACACTAATAGCTCCAATATTAATCTCTATATTACCTCTTACTGCATAGAGAGCTTAAGCTTGTAACACAATTAATTAATTAATAGTAATGCCAGCCAATACAGTCAAAGGTCTTGAAGATATCATAAAATACAGATCTCACAAGGTGTTCTTTCTCTTATCTATTAATTGTGCAGATTTGTGGCTTTGTGAATCTATAGCTTTTTCGCAATCACGAATAGTTGATTTTAATAAATCCAAATTGTTTAGCATTATAAATGGATTTATTAAAAATCTATAGAGGTGCTTCTTCAGTAATCACTTCTCAGAACAAAGTTTAAAAAAAATAGAGATAAATAGATCTAGGCAAAGGATTATTAGCTATTTATCTCTGCTTTATTATATATTATTATCATTATTTAGCATCATTAACCACCAATTAATTTTGTCATTGCACATATAAGACATTCTTGACAATTTTAATGAATTTTGTTCTTATATCACCATGATAATCGTTGGTGTGCTCTATTTGCATTTCATCAATAGCCCGTGATGTATCATAAAAGGGGTGGATATCTTTAATAGTAATAATATCTTCTGATGCACCTAAACGTATGCTACCAACATATCACTAAAGTTGTAAAGATGTGAGTTCATTTTTTCTATTAAAATATTTTTTCCTATTAAAAGTTTCGCTTTTTACGTGTCAACGTGCTGTATACACATTTCAAACCGTAGACACATTAAAGTAGGTATGGAGATCTTCATTTCTAGTTATTTTTAATCTGAATTAAATTTGGTGAGCAATATATCAATAGTCAATGTTCTTAATGTATCGGTAACTAATCGGTATGTAACTAATATTTGACTGTATTTTCTTGCCTTGGAGATCCTGTACTTTTATCTTGTGCTCAGAGCTTCTCTGTTATCGTAACTTAACTGGGAAAAGATAATTCTTCATAATTCTTAGTTTTAAGTCAGTGATCCGTAGGATTTTTTCTTATTAAGACACTCAATATATTATTTATTTAAGATATTCATAATACAGTTAGATCTAATATATTAATACTATCATGTATTAACTTTAGCGATTACATATTTCGATCTAGAGACTATAATCTTCTTCATATTGCGCTGCTATGCATTATTGGATATTTGAGATCACTTCTGACCATATTTCCCTATCACTGGTGATATGATAGAATTCTCCTGTGTTCCTATTCCTGTCTCAAATATTGGATATATTTCGGAGCCACGACATCCTCTTTCTTCCTAAGCTTTCCCTTTATTTTTCCTTCTAGTAATATTAGGTACGCTGTTTTCCTATGTTTTTTCGTGCCAAGCAATTCGCGTTCTCCTCCAATCACCTGAACATGGGACTTTTTTCTTTGATGGATCTACATTTCAAATACTTTCCGGCCTATTAATTGTGCTATCCTTCATTGCCCAGCCTTCCATATCATACAACAGTATGGACCACACGTAACATTCTGTGAATCTTATTCTGACATTGAGGTCAAAGTCAGAGTTAATCTTTTACAAACTTTTTATGAATCTCATTAATGAGCTACTCGAAGACCAGCATTCCCATAACTAAGTACCCGGATAGTTAAACTTTATAACTCGTTCTTAGTCTTCACTATCGTATGGGAGTTTCGCAATCTAAAAAACTTATTAAATTTGCGGGTTATTACTAGGAATTTCGTGTTTTTTATGTTAATTTTTCATAAGTCGGCCGTACATTCCAACTATGTGGAGGAGCCTTTGGAGGTCAGTCATATTATTTGCTATCATGACTGTGACATATGCATAATTTACTTTTATGTCCTATTGTTGTCCTTCGAGAGCTTCTTGAAAGGGGTTTTTAAAGTAAATGATAATTTTTCTAACTTCAAGTTTTTTTACAAAGACTGTCGTCAGAACTTCAGTAATCAAATGTATGCAATTAATTTGCAAAAAATTCCGGGTTATTATTTAACAAACATTTAAAAATGACCCTAGTCTTTGATATACACAAGGTAATCAAACACTGTTTTATGTTTGTACATATCAGAATATATTTTCTAATTTTGCACACGGCTTAGTTAAGGTAAGGCAATGGCCTTTCCTTAACTAAGTGCCTTAAATAACCTTAAACTAACTAGTGGGTCGAGAAAATAATAATTATATTTTTTTACTAACCTGTTGGAATTCCCAAAGCAGAACTGAAGGACTTGACAGTTTCAGAAGCAAGTCCTGCTTTTGTAGTATCGAGCACCAGATGTGGCGGTGTGTTATCATCTAACATCTTTTGATATGTTGAACATACTAAAATCATATATAAATCCAGTAATTAGGTAATATTTTATTTTATGAATTAGAAGGCCATATATTTTTAATTTCTTCTTACATAACAGAAACATAATAAGAAGAGATAAACTAGAATTTTCTTTACACGATTCTTAAAACTGACAAAGCAAATAGCGGACTATTTTTATTCATTATATACTTATTTTTATAACATATTACTCTAACCCATACGCGAAATGTACCATACAGTTTAGGTACCAGAGCATCCCGCATTTTTGCACGCCATCTCATGTTTGTGGCAGAATTATATTATTCCGTATACGTACGCATAGACCAGGCGCTTATGTTTCACTGTATTCGCATTTTATTTAGGTACTATTTTATTTATTGTTTTATTATTTTATTACGTTTAAGCGTATTGTGGAAACATACGTTTTCGAGGTCACAGAAATCAATTAGCGTTTTGCCGCATTTTTGCATCTGCCTTAGAGTAATAAGTGGTTTTATTACAATTTGTTCATGGAACATTTGGATATAATTTAACGTTCGATATAGTTCAAAAACGAAATATTGATAACTGGCGTCCATGAAACTGAAATCGCCTCAAGGTTAGCAGTTACCTAAACAGAGTTTTGAAAACCGCTATTTAGACATGCCCTTCGCGTACTTTCGTTGTTAGTCCAACCCATATTGTCACCTATTAAATGCTAATCAATAAATATAATCATGGCCTAACCACTATGCACGTGACGTTATAGTGCGACTACAACCCAACATCCACAGCTGACAAGGACCATATCTTAGGTAAAAGTAGCTAACGTCGGAGCAATACATATATATCAATAATCCTATCAACGTTTTATTCAACTTATATGGAACAAATTGTCGAATAATACAATAGCCTCCATACAACATGCTACGTTGTTCTTAAATAAGTCATGAAAACATCAATACAGAGGTTTATTTTCTTTCAACTTTTATACATGGCCTATGTATAAGTTATTTTTGTTGACTGAACTATTTCAAAATGTCGCATAGAACTGAAGGATTCTAGAACACACCATGTACTACTGTAATGCTATCCAAAACAAAATTGCTGCGTTTAACTATTCCAGGAATATTAATTTTAACATGCCGCCATTTTGTTTTGCAACCCATGTAACAAAAAAAATTCCATAGTTCATTTAATACCTATCATAAAACACCCATTTGAATTTAATTTTCTTTAAACAAGAGTGCGCCAAAACCTAAGTTCATATAAACCACGCCTAAATTTAAAAAAAAAAGTTCAACCGAAAGTTCTTAAAGAAAAATACCATTGTTTGCACATTTGGAGGCTTTTCAGTTAAATTGAAATAAACAAAATGAATATTACCTTGCATGCGCTCCATTCGTTAGCTCGCTATCAATGCTTGCAAACATATTCGCCAAGAGAGGACGAACCTCGATTAAGCATTTTACATGAATACTTGCACAACGTTTGAATTAGGCGTCTGTCAAGGCGCTTTATGTACTTACGTGAATCTAACACATTTGGAGCATCTGTTCTATTGCCCACCACACGTTTTAAATCCACACTTAGTCCCAGCTTAGAAGTTTTTTTAATATAATTTAAGACGATATTGACTGCCTTATCGGCGACAGTATTGCTTTCTTCGTTTGCAAAAACTGAAACAGAATGATAATTATGGACTTTTCAATTATTAGTGTTGGAAATTTTTTACTTACTCACGTTAATGTTTTGCGTCGTTTGACAAGATGCTTCATTGTAAAAAATATAAATTAAAATAAAAATACAAAAAGACATTTTGATGGCATCCATGCTTTTTTACTCGCGGTCTTTCTAAAACACCGTCAGTGGGTCATTAGGGAATAATCATGTTTGTAATGAGGCCCATATATAGTAAATACATGGTCACGTAATCCAATGAGGTGTATAAAAAGGGCGATTTTATTGACAATTTTCGAAGTGTACGAAAATGAACAAACGATATGGTTATATTTTAGAAAACGTGAAACTAGTAAAAAGACTAAAAGTTAACAAATAAAAAACATTTTTATATTAGGAACTCATAATTCGGCCAAAAAGATTAACTAAAGTGAGCATATTTTCTAAAAAAACAGAAACAGTAATTAATATTTTACTTGAAATACTATCCAGAAAGCACTCGTTTTCTCAGTTTTTTGAGGCTGGTTTTCTCATTATTGCCAACGCAAAGATTCTCTTTACTTATAACATCAAAAAAATATTAATTTTTTAGGACCATTGAAGTGCTATTAAGCTACGTCATTTTTCTATGTACATATCTCGTATATAAAGAATATGCCTTTAAGATTTATTTATCTCATAATTGTATCAATTATGGACATCTGGAACAGATGGCAGAAAGAAGCGGATTTAATAAATTTTACTAGTAGTGAGATACTAAAAATAAATTGAATTATCTTCCACCAAGTTAATGTTAATGTTATCTAAAATTGGGGCTTTTAGTGTTTCTTCTTATTTAATCTCTCAGTACAATGTGGATTCTTTTCTTGTTATCTTTCAGTTTATAATCTATGCCGAATGCTGGTTCTGAACGAACGGGATTATTTTCAGCTCGTGACTCCACTATACTTTTATCTTTAGTTCTTAGTCTAGCTTAAACTGATCTCCATAATACCAATATTTATGCTTAATTAAAAAAATTATCGACTTAGCGCATATTATTTTAAAAATGCATGCTAAAACTACATATTATCCGTTGCTAGGAATATTAAATGTACACACATATGTCTATACATATTATTAATTTATTGAGCTGACAAGTAAGCAAAAAGGTTAGTAAGACGGACAAATAACATAAAGCACGCAAATGTCCTTATTTTTACCAAGCGCTTCCAAAAACAACAATATTTATTAGATTTCTCATGGTCGAATCTGAGGTAGATATGATAAAGCAAAATCGATAATCGAAAATTTTTTTAGCTCAAACAAACGTTTCAGATTCTACTGCTGAAACGGTGACTATAGGAAATTAAAGCTCCTTGTAATTCGATTTACATTAAATTCACTAGCTAACAAAAAATCATATTATACCAAAACCCACTGGTTCATATTGACGACCAGCGTCTTCTGACATAAATCACTTATATATTTTCTTTGTTCTATGTGAAATAGTCCCGATGGATCAGAATTTTTATCTGCTGTATAGTTAACCTGTAGGTAGCAATATTTACAAATATCAATTTTTAAAGATACACCACTAAACCTATCTCAAAAACCAATTTAAAACAACACAAATAATTTTTTCTTAGGTTTATTAAATATAGTAATCTGTCTGTAAAAATCCTCACCGGACTAATATTTCGACTTTCGAGGCCTATTTGTAGGTGTTCAGCTGTACAGATATGGAAAATCTTTGATGTCGACTTTTTTTATATACTTATTTCGGTTTCGATATTTAGAATTTGAACTTTGTGAATTTTATCATAGAACCTATTTGTAATAAAATAGGTTCTATGATATTACGAATGAGTACCACAGGCTTATACATAAAAAGAAGAAACAACCGTTAAAATATTAAACTATTACAAAATGAATTATCTCAAATAACCATTTGCAATTATATTATTGCAATTACTTCTTTATTAATATTTTTCAAATACATTATCGAATTAATGAATGATTAAAAAATACTAAGAAGCACTCAGATTTCTTGAAGAAAATCTACTGATGACGCTATCAAGCTACAAATAATTATAAACTTGCTAATAATAATAAACCATCTCCAAATGCCTCTTTTAATCCTTGCTAGGTTATTAAGACTACACCACTTGTAAAACCTATTGATATCCACCTATACCTCACTGCTAGAATTAGCTGTAGTAATAGATTTATAAATCTTCATATCACCAGCCATTCGGATAAAGTGACAATATTGAAGCTATTAACCAATATTATGGAAGAAAAGATTGAAAAGAATAGATGCAAAATAACCACTGACACTGCAAAGGGAACTAACTCTTACAATCTGTTTTCAATTCATTTGTACAAGATCTGTTACAATCAGCCAGTTGTACAAGAATATTCAAAGCTGACTTCCACCAATTAAGAACTGATGCATTAACTGCTGTATAGATAGATAATAGATGCTTAAAAGCTAAGTCCAAGAGAACAGCGGTTATAATAAATTTCGTTCTATTGGAAATCTTTTAAGATCAATTGACTAATCCATGTAGAGAATCATCTTCTATGCTCATTCTTTTTAAATCGGATACTTGTTGGTTAGCTACTAGAAAGGTCCTTATGGAAAATCCAGTATTAATCTTCAATTTCTCAATTTCTGCTAGATCCTTACAATTCTGGTCTCTTGATAAATTTCTGATTTCAATGACTACGTAACGTGGCTCCATTTTGTTCAGAACCTCTGTATATTATTAGAGGTTGACAATCTAGTCCAAAAATGTCTAAACATAAATTAGACCTAGAAGCGAAACTACAAAATTTAACTCCTTTTAAGCAGTTGTTTTTTTCAAAACCTGACCAGTATGTGCCTCTTAAGAAAGTTTGTGGTTTTTTTTATGGATTTATTTTAGGAATTATATTTTATCGTTTTATTTTATCTGAGTTGGGATTTAGTGAAGATATAGCATTTTGGATGTCCATTACATTATGTTTTATGCTTGGGTATGTTAAACCGTTGAATAATATTTATTTTAAATAATACTAACTATTGCAGTGCTGGTATATCTTCATCTGCACAAATACGGTGCATTACTCTTCTTACATTCCCAGCTTTTGGAGGTCGAGTTGGAAGAAGTGTCTTAAAAGCTTTGGTTATAACTTTTATTATTTCCGGACCTTTAGAAAATTTGTCCAATAATGGAAAAGAAGTTGTAAGCAAGGAAAATCTTTTTATTTCTTTGTAGCTTAAATAAAATTGTAATTTGAAGGTAAGAGTGTTTGCTTGCACAGCTTCCCTAACATTTAACATGACCAAAACAAGATTTACTTTGATGTTTAAACCTTTTACCGACGCAATTTTTGGTATGAAAACTGAGGTCAATGAAGTTAAAGATACTATAAGGTAAACTATTTAACAAAAAAGTACTAAAATGTTAATTTCATATTCATTAAGGTCAATTAAGGATGTGTCTGCCCCAGTAACTGGTGAGATTGAGGACGAAAAGGCCATGAAGAAAATTAAAGAAGAAAATGATTATTTAGACGAGTTAACCACTACAAAAACGTCAATTAACGATAACAAGACAAATGGTACGTACTATACTGAAAATAGATATTAGTCCTTGAAAGCAAGGAATAATTTTAAGGTGAACGCATTGAAGGCGAAAGATACGAAAAGAAATATCTCAAGAAAGTTGAAACGCGTTGTATGGGGCAATTTGAAAGAGCAGCTGAAAGATGCAGAACGATGTTTGAAACTGGTTATAATAAATGTTATGATACGGTAACTTGGGTTGCTGGTTGGCTACTTTGCTGGCCGATGAAACTTGATTTCGTATGTAATATAGCTGAAGCTTTAGGAGGTAGTAGCAGGTTAGTCCAAGTGTTACAGAGTGTAAAAGTTTTCTTTATTAAGGTGTTTAAAGATGTCAGTAACATCATATAGATAAATTGGTAAACATTCTATGTGTGTATCTTAGTAAACAAATCTGAAGTGAACCATTTAACTGAACTGCCATCTCCAATAATTTATATCATATTATCTTTTGCCCCATTCGAGCTGTACCGGTGGAGTGCACATTTTCGTAATTCTTATATAATTTTCTCTCAAACGTTAGACGTGCTTTGATCATAAATCATAGGCAAAGCCTTTAAGTAAAAAGAGATCGAAAATGCTTTCCAGTTTCGCCACTTGCGTTTACCGCTGCAACGAAAAATGTAATACACTGCACGTCTTGTCCTTTTCTAAGTTTAATATGTGTCGAACTCTAGTTAATAGAAGGGAACTAGGATAAACGCTATTCTTCTTTTTGTGACTTGAGATTTGTAATTGCAAGTTGGTTTACTAATTTTTGCACTCAGAACTCGTATTAGCCAGATGTGTATACTAAACTTTTATACATTTATATCTTGCAATCTAGATGTTGCTAATTTATTGCAATGTCCAGTATTCCGAGAAGTAAACATTAATTTTTTACTCAGCCTAATTTACTCGTGTACTACAATCATCGTAGATTTATTTTTTATTTCCGTGCAATAGTTATCAAAATTATAACCTACTTATATACCTATCGTTTATCCTTAGTTTTCAATAGAAATAATATTAGGCTAAATGTTCTCTACAACTTGGTCTGGCTGTAGTTATTTTATTCTTGACTGATGAAGTCAATTTTTTTGGCCAATCTGACTTATATCTGACTTATATGTGAGCTAGATGCATTTTCTAAGCAAAATTCACCTCTGTCCATAATTTCCTTCTTAGTGTTGACGTTAAAGTTGATCTTAAAGGGACTATTTGAGCTTTTCAGTTCAAGGGACTTACGAATCCGTTTTTCTTACCCGTTTTTGTGCTAATTGCTATTTATTTTTAATAGGAATTACTGATTTTTTTTTTGAATTTAGGTGTGATCCTTCAAAACATATCGATGCTGGTTTTGGAGAAGGGTATGCATATTTAAAAGAATCTAGGTCCTCATTGTCTCAAAATTTTAAGGATGTAAAGCTGCAGTACAAATTAGGTAATGAATGACCTTTTAGAAACTTAATTCCCGGAAATATCGTTGTTCTTAAAGTTGTATCTTTTGCAGGAAAAGTGAAGCAACTAAGAGACGTAAGAGATGCCAGAGATACTGCTGTAGCGATTTTGAATAAAGTAAAGGGCAAAAAGGAGATATTTGAGAGCATTTTTAATATAATAAAGCGAATCTTGGCATTTATTTTTCTTAAAATTATACTTAGCTGTCAGGACTACGAGGAAAAATATTTAAAAGATATTGAATTTGACAATATTTATTTAACAAAGTAAGTATATCTAGTTGAAATCGTAAAGATGTTGAACCGTAAAGATGCATCAACATCCATCATATTCCTTAAAGATACTTTCGTAAGATAGACGCTCGAAGAAAACAACAAGACAAACCAACACTATTACCTTTAAAAAAAATGGAGAGGCTCCTAATTGTGGATCCTAAGACCCTTAAGCCTTTGAAAACAGAAAGAGAGAGCATTTTGAGAGAGACTTTTATTTTGGTACTGGAAATGATAACTGCCAGCACTTTCATTTTGTTGGATAGACTCTTCTACGAAGCGCTGGATTTGATAAGAAGACATGCTAAAATTGACTATTTGACTACAGGAAAGCATGATCTCTTACTTCAAATCAAAGGTAAGTATTTTAAAATGAAATGGAACTATTTGGATTTTCTAATAAACCCCTAGGCACAGGTATGATTGCAGCTCTTTTACGTTCTCTAGTAAAAGGTTTTAACGTAAAAAAACGAATAAAAATCGAACGTTCTAACGAACAATGTCTACCTAAACCCCAAAAACTGGCAGCTGCCTACATCTTTAAAATATATGGAGTGTACTTTGCGATTTGGTCGATGATGTGGATTCAAGCCTACACTCAACGATTGAGACGATTGATATGCTCCTACTATTTTAGAAAACGAGAAAAACAACGAGTTTTATTTCTGTATAATGAAACGTTGAAGAGAAGAAAGGCTCTTTTTCTGTATGTGAATGCTGTAGATTATTTAAGCCCTAAAAACGCTATTTTTTTAGTCATATGAAAAAGACCCTTGAAAGAAAGGCGAGAGAAAGACGCCTAGAAGAAAGCTATAACATATGTCAAATTCTTATTTTAAAGTTTCCTAAGAGGTTCAGTTGGTTAAAAATTTTTAAATGCGCAAGAAAAAAATGTCTGGTAAGTCTAAATATAAATGTAAGCCCGGATTGTAATTGCTTCCGCGTCACCTTTACTTCATCCATTCCACACCCCCTGTCCTTTTCTATCCTACAAAACCCGTTCACAGACTCTTACCCAGCCCTAGCCGATGAGGCCGGATGCATCATAGAAGAAGCAGACCACTATATAGAGAAAGTTATTAAACACGCCGTAAGTGAAAACTATTAAAAAAGAACTACTCGGTCAGTAATGTATACTAGAAATAAGGGCACAGAAAATGGTATGAAATTCTTCCTGAAGAAACTCAGCGGATACGATGTAGGACACACTGTTATATATACGTAACGCTTTAAAGCCTTCGTAGTGTAACAATATTTTAAATAACAAGACACCAGCTGATTCTTCGTCATTCAAGACGGGTAAATGGCACAGCCGCACCACTTCTTGAAGTTTGGCGAGAACCGTCCGGAACAGCATTCTGCCGAGTATATAAGGAGCCGCATCATCGTCAGATGTCACTTCAGTGAAGTAAAGTTCGGAATATTGGCGCGAAATTTGAATAATTGTAAATAAATATTTAGTAGTCGTGAGTGATCGTCTTTTCGTAGTGAAGTGTGCAAATAAATTACTTGACTATTTTTCGATTGTTTTAATTCATACCTAACGAACGCAAAAAAACGCTGTAGCGTTTTTAATTTTCACAGATTTATTAAAATTTCCGAAATTAAATTATTAATCCAATTATTAGAGGCAAGTCTAACTTGTCTCTCAAGGGCAGCATTTAAGCTCCTTGACTTCTCTTGCAAGGATAATGTGCTCCAGAAACGAATCTTGGCGAGTGGCAATGCCCTTGGAAGCTGGATTTAGAGAGGTGCCTCTTTGGCTGTCTTCAACACTTTTCGGCAATTCAATCGATTGATAAGTTCACAATAAGTTCTTGTTCTTTCCAGACTAAACATTTTCATGATGGTAAGTGAATGAACTTCTGGTTATTGGATATTGGGTTTTTTCCCCCAACCACGTGACCTTCTTGCGATGAATAGAAGCATTCGCCAAATACTCAAAAACCCGATTACCCCTAGCAGGAAACCCACATTTAGTCTACTGTCACAAAGAGAGCATTATTAAATCTTATAATTTTTTATCCAATAAAAAGTTCTTCAGTTTATAAAAAGGATATTTTTTGTAACCAATAAGAAGCGAAGTCTTGGATCAATTTGATAGTGCTGACTGTTAAATGTCAATGCAAATTTCCAAGGCTAACCCTTTGTTTTAAAGAGGTAAATATTAAATGCCAAATTATGGACTGACCAAAAGCCACCTTTTACTTGGCTTATAAAGCTTATTGTACCATTTTTACCCGTTAGGTGTGATTTAAAACACTCGATGTAAAATAGTCAAGTGATTTATTTTACACATACACACTAAACAGGATCACCTAAGGCTACTATAAATGTTTATTTTCACTGTATGTATTTACTATTTTTGTCTGAGTTAACAGTCGCACTAATATTCCGACTTAAACCGAACTTCCAGTGGCGCGGCCTCCTTATATACTGGCCAGACCATAGTACCGGAAGATTCGCCAACCTTCAGAGACGTCTCCACAGATGTCGTGCGGTGTGCCCGCTTGCGCCACTGCGATGATTCCTGAATGGTGAAGGATAGCTGATATTTGCAGCGTTGTCAATACAATACAATATTTTATTAAACCGGGAACTGTGAACGACGACCTTAATGAATGTAACTCAATATACTTGAAATAGCACACGCATGAACCCTAGAATCTCAGGACGTTCAACGCTTACGCTGAGCTATGTATACAGCCAGGCCAAAATTGGAGAAAATTGAGACCAATAAGAAGAGATGTGATATGTCCAGTTGGACAATTGCTACAATTGACAAAATTTTGGATTAGAGAGGCGATCCAAATCAACTCTCTCCACGTGTCATCTAAATTTCCTCAGGAAGAGTTTCAAACCGCTTTCTGTGTCTTCGTCCTAGTATATGTATATTGAGGGAGGGGTTCTTTTTCCATAATTTTTAGCTAACCCCGTTATATAGTAGGGTTAGGTCTTCTTTATTACAAACACGGTACACGGTAGTCTGCTTCTCCTACGACGTATCCTACGTCGTAGTTACTGACGTCAATAGTTTCAGCTAACCATCAGTTCGCTAGCAGCGATAGTCTAGTCTAGGAATGGGTTTTAGAGACGCAGTAGGTCCTTAATAGAGTTTTAAGTTAAGAGCTTGGCAAAATGTTAAGTTCAGAATTCAAAGCGACCAATAAGAAGAGAAGCTATGAGTCAGATTTGACAAATATGACAATTGACTTGAGTTTGCGTCATTTGATATGAAATTTTGAGAGATTGACGACTATTTATTTAAAGATCTAAGGTTTGTCTGACAGAAGAGGTTGGACATGAGTTGTGATAAGAGCAACTGCTTGGATCCAATTTTTCAACTATTTTGTAAAATTCTTACCTCTAGTATCATCAAAAAAACTTTAATTATGAG